>NW_006763293.1:807541-1135759 GCF_000218685.1 Serpula lacrymans var. lacrymans S7.9 | reverse complement strand
GGTGTACATTTCGTTTAGGACTCGGTGGCGTGGAACAGTCACTTCAGTGATCTCGGTCAGACCGCCGGGTGCAGCGCCCTCAGCATCGTCATCGCGGGTGGTGTTGACAGCAACTTTGACAGCGATGTTCCTGCCACCGACTTCTTTGCCTTGGAGAGCCTCGATGGCCTTCTGCTGTTCTTCTTCGCCACCAACGTCGACGAAGCCATAGCCCTTGCTCCTCCTGGGCTGTCCCCACCGCCTACGGACAATGCGGGCGGAGACAACATTGATGCCAGCTTCAGTGAAAAGGGAAGCCAGCCCAGCATCGTCGACATTGAATCCGAGATTGGCGACGAAGAGCATAGTTTTCGAGGGCTCGCCTACAGGGTCTTCACCAGCAGGGCGAGGGGGACGAGGAGCTCTCGGTTTCTTGACGCGAGGCTTCCTGGGAGCGGCAAATGCACCCTCGGCAGGAGCACTATCTGCGGTCCAATCAGCCGCAGCCTCTTCTTGTTGAGCCTCCTCCTCTGCACCAGGAAGAGTCTTACGCTTGGACTTGCGCTGCAAGCGAAATAAAAAATAAAGCGCGTTAATCGCGTGTAAAATAGCCGAACCAGCAGGTGAGTTTACATACGTTTGTCTTCTTTTTCTTTTTCTTGGGCTTGGCTGCTTCGTCGGCACCTGGGGCAGGGGTGTCTTCCGCTTTGACGTCGCCATTTGCCTCAGCCTCGGAGACTTCACCAGGGACGGCCTTGCTGCCACGTCTGCCTGGTCTCCTTTTGGCCTTCCTCTCCTTCTTTTCTTTGTCTTTCTGGTCAGCCGGCTTGGCAATCTCTATGATTACCTTACGACCGTCGAGCTCTTGGGCGTTGAGTTGGTCGACGGCCGTCTGCGCGGCCTCGGCGCTGTTCAAGGCGACAAAACCATAACCTGCTGATCTGGTACCTCGCAGGATGACCTGAGCGGAGATGCTAGAAGAGGATGGGTAAGATACATGTTTATGTGGGAGAAACGAGAGGAAAAGGCTGTGTATCCAAAAATAATGAACGGTGACACGTACATGTCGTCTTGAACAGGCGCAAAGAAAGCCTTCAGCCCTTCATCCGTGGTGGAGTACGCAAGATTGCCAGCGAAGACCTGAAAGAGAAGGAAATGAATGAGACGAGGCGATTGAAAGAGGAAATGAAAAAGGGAGGTGGCCCACCTTGAAACCAGGAGCTTCTTCGATGACATTGTCTTGGGTAGCCGGAGGCACGCCGTTTTCAGTGACTGGGGCGGCTGGGGCGTCAGACATTATGAGCGGTAGAACTGGGGATTTGGTGTTGGATGAACGCTGAAATGAACTTGTTGAACCGGTTTCTTCGTGTCAAACTTGAAGGTTAAAGAAAAAGAAAGAAAGTGGCTGGGATCCCTTTTTGTGATATGGCAGCCACAGGATCAGAACACTGCCAAATATTTGCCTTGCGTTCTTTTGACTCAAAGAAACCGTCTCAGCCGGCCCACGCATCGTTACCATGGCACCACCAAAGCGACAACACATGACAAGCTTCCCTGGAACAAGTCCAAAAATGAATGAGACTGGACCGCAGTTTGCAGAAAGCCAGGCAGTTCATCAGCGTTCATCACCGTCGCCACGAGTGCGGATATTTGCAGGGTCAGTCCTGGTACATGATGTTAGGTCTGAATCTGCTGTAATGTTTACATGTCATATAGACTCTCAGATAAGAGGTGGTCCAAAGAAAGCTGTTGCTGTCTTGCAAACGTGCTGTCTCTCAGGTACTACATGCTAGCGAGTGGCTGATGGTGGGACAAAGAATATACTCGGGTGAGGACAATGTCGTAGGCCCGTGCGCATGGCCTGCTTACATAAGTGTGTGTTTAATCTCATAAAATGATGAGAAGCCGTAAGAAATTCTCAACTTTCTTTTCGTCTCCCTATACGACGACGGTTCAGTCACTCTTTTAATCACCACTCTCTCTCATATAAACCCACAGACATTCCCTGGAGAGAATTCGCTTCCCAATGGCCGCACTCAAATTGCTCAACCTCCTTGCCCTGGCCTCTGTCGCCGTCCTCACTCTTTCTTTTGGCGCGACTCCCGTTAATGCCTTAGCTACTGACAACAGTCACATGGTTCGTCGTGCCTCGCACGGTCACGATGCCATCGCAAAGAGGAAACGCAGCACTTCCACCCAGCGCTGCAAACCAAGGCCTTCCTCTTCCTCCTCCTCGGCGGCTCCCTCCTGGACCCCTTCCCCTTCCCCCTCTTCCACTCCTCCTCCTCCTCCCCCTGCTCCCTCCTCCACTTCGTCCGTCAACACATGGACCCCTGCTCCCAGCAGCAGCTCTAGCTCTGCTGCTCCCGCTCCCACTTCTGGTAGTGGCAGTGGTAAATGGGGTCTTGGCTGGCCCAACGGCGACTCTACCTACTTGTCCAACTTCTTGCTTCCCGACGTCAAGTAGTCAGTCTTTATTCCCGTTTGCACTGTTGTTATTAGTATTAAGATTTTTTCTCAGCCTCTACACTTGGGGTCCTCAGTTGCCTACAGGTCTTAACCAGCTCGGTATCACTGGTGTTGCTATGCTCTGGGGTTACGATCAAATCACTCAGTTCCAGCAGACCGTCGTTGCAGGTTATGCCAACTACGTTCTTGGTATGAATGAGTGCGTTAAAAGTCATTTTTCTTTACCATATTTTCCACTGATTCCACTTTCTTCAAGGCCTAACGAGCCTAGCCAGTCCAACATGAGTGCTCAGGATGGTGCCAGCCTCTGGCAGCAGTACATCAACCCTCTTAAGGACCAGGGCTACTACTTGGTCTCGCCCGCTTGCACCAACGACCAGGCTGGTATGCAGTGGATGACGGATTTCTTTGCTGCCTGCACTGGTTGCCACGTGAGTTATGAGCATTTTCTCTCTTGGTCCAGTCCTCAACTGTCTCATCCAGGTTGACGCGGTTGCATTCCACTACTACTCTACCAGCGAAAGTGATTTTGCTACCTACGCCACTCAACTCCACAATCAATTCAATCTGCCCATCTGGGTCACTGAATTCGCTGACCAGGTACGATCCAGTTACGTGTTTGACGATGTCTGTTCTGACTATCTTTTATTAGGACTTCAGTGGAGGTGCGCAGGCAGACCAGAGTGCCGTTTGGAACTTCGCAGGAACCATCAAGCAATTTGTTGACGAGACTGACTGGATGGAAGCTGCATTCCCCTTCGGTGAGTACTCTACTCATACAATAGTGATTTTCTCTCTCTAACTTTCGCCATCAGGTGTCATGGGAGACATGCAAGGTGTCAACACTCTCAACCAGCTGCTTTCTGGCAGCAACGAGCCCACTTCTCTCGCCAGCTTCTACTTCGGCGCTTAAACGTTCTTGGATCTTTTGCATTATTTCATATTTTTTGGTCTTTATTTCTTCACTAGATACCCATTCATTTGCATCGCTCTCAGTTGGTGCCGTTTGGAAGAATGTTCTTGGCGTCTTAAACTTTTATATTCGTACCATGCTTGGATGTAATGTCCCGGCGCATCCTAGTCGTCTTGTTGAACAAGGTCACTTTTCTGCGTCTGATGTCTAGAATACGAAAAATCTGCATATGGCTTGGCGGAATGCCGTCTAGTATATTTTCTGGTCAGCAGGTCTGCGGGAGAGGACGTTATTGAAGTCATGTTCCCACCACCACGACGTTAAGCATATAAATACATGCGGATGACATTGAGGGATAAGAGTGCGGGAACGTCCAGCAATCCCCACAGTGAAGACATGGTTAAACATCTACCGCCAGCAATCAAGCAGCTTCTGACTCTGCGCAACCCTGATGCATGGTCAAGTCCGCCGTTAGGAAGGTTGCATCGCGTCTTCGCAAGCACTCAAAACGAGGCAAAGCGAAGGAATGCAGAGACCGGATGGCTCGTCCTTACAGTAAGTGCATAACCCTGGTCTTCCCTTCTTCTCATCTATTCAAAGCGGAAATGACAGACATGCACCCTCCTCACGGCGAACCGTCCCTCTTCTGTTGGGCACCTGTATCGTTTTGTGACCAGGTCTGATCCGACCAAGGCTGAATCTCGAAGAGATTTTACGGAAGCTTTGAACAAGGCTGCCCTTATGCGGGAGTCCGCGTTGAAGAGTGTCATATTCATTGGCGTACCTCGAGTTGAGCGAATCAGTTGTTTTTTTTATCAATCAAAGTCGAACAAAGTCCACGACATTAACTTCCCTTGACAACCCTAGACAATTCTATCTCTTACTGGACTGAAAGAAGCCCTTGAAGACGATGTCTACGCGGCTTTACGCAAGGACTCTCGGAGGTAAGGGGCTCCCGCTGCAATTATGGAGTGATTCGCAGCCTGAGGGGCCTCCCGAACAAAAAAGCTGACCAAGTGATGACGGGGTCAATCTACAGGGTGGGCACTCCGCAGAATATCGAGGCTACTATCGGAAGAGGGATGGCGTTATGGAACTCGATTTATGAACCGCATGCTGTCAAGTTGTACAACAAATTGGGGGCGCTTCATCCTGACTTCATATGTACGTCTTTTCGCGTTTCCTTCGTTCTGTCCCTTTTGCACGTTTTTTTTTGCCCTCGCTGCTCCAATCCGTTATGTTCCTTCCGGTGTGATCTTGGTGTCTGATTTATGAATGCATTGATTGAATTTTTCTTTGGAAATAGCGTTTATAATTCAAAGTTATGGCTCTGTACTGTCACCCATGCCTGGGGGAGATGCTGAACAGGGGAACTTGACCCGAGCTATGGGCTCTATAGTAGGCATTGCTACTCTCCGTGCCGAAGGAAGGGTCGGCCCCCAGTTGACGAGCCACGTATTCGGGCTCCTCAAAGCGCGCTATGTGGAGAATCAGAACGAGGAGGACAAGTACCTTTCAAGCGACGAAGGAACGGAATGGGTTGTACGTACCGTAGATGAGATTATGGATGCTATCACATCGGAAGAAGGGCCCCAGGTGAAATTGTAGATTTGTAAATTCAAGTCTGGTGATCAGATTTGCTTTCGAGATATCACGCGAGATTGATGTGTGTCGTGCTATTTGTCTTGCCAACTCAACGAGGCTTTCGTGCGTCGTGCCCACCTGCACGTGAGTAGGAAAACTCGTGTTCAAGCACTTTATCGATGAGCGGTACACCAGGCGTTTCTTGAGTAGGACCGAGTGAACCGGAGAAAAAATTTATACAGGCAGCTACATTACATATGTACAGATTGTGTCTGATGGTAGGCGCAAGGGTATGATGGCTGATGCAATATACGAAGAAAATGCACGTTTACTTTACTGTAAAGGATCATATACAAGTGCGATAAAAAAAAAAAAAGAGAGAGAGAAAGAGAGATAGTAATCAAAGACCGAAAGCCATGCAGAAGCGGTAAAGCATCGCTGTTACAGTCACAGTGTCCATAATGGGGGGATGCATCTAAAAGAGAAGTTTGTCAGTCTACGCAATCAAGCTTACCAAAGCTTGCTCAATGAGACGCACAATGGTACCCGCTCCAGCACTCCGTACAAAATGAAGCTCGCCATACACATCCCCAATCTGATATCTCGTTGGTCGCGTGGGGCGGAAGAATGCCACGACATTCCCCGTAGGATCTTGCAGCTACAGGGGCACAAGATCAGGCCACTTTGATCAGCAATGAGGGAATACTTAACGTACCACAATATCAGCACTACTGCCGCTTGGTCGCCAGCGATATGGCAGACCATCGGGGCCGTTAAAAACGCGAGCACCCTAAAAATTGTATGAGCGTGTAAACTAGAATTTTGACCGCACACAACTGACCTGGTGCCGAGGATCAGCTCGAACTAGATCAGCCATCGGTACCGTGTTCTAGAAGACAGAATCAGCATCAGTGATCATACTTTAAATCACGGCAGGGTTTCTTAGCGAGCACTAACCTTGCCAATGACTGCACGACCGAGACCACCGTTTGGTGCCCACTCAAGCTTGGCTACGCGATCCTCCTTGTTGGTGCGAACGGCCCTCCAAAGGGTTGTTGTACTTTGACCATTAGGACTGACCACAGTCTATGAGGAGTCACGTCAGTGTCTCCGGTAGGACGAACGGCGATGAGGGACACGAACTTGAAAACGATATAGTACACCCCATGAATTAAAGAGTTGGCTTTCGCGAGGGTCTTGGTTTGTCCAAGAGAGAACATCATTAGAGGAAGCGGAGGCCATTGTACGCGAGTGAAGATAGAGGTGTCTTGGCAAGATAATTTTTTGAGAGAGGCGTTGATTTTAGCCAGAGTCCGGATGATAAGTCAAGGGAGAGTGGGGTTCTTTTATAGTCCCGGATTTTGATAACATAGGTAAACTGTTCTTGTCTGAATGATGTAGATTTGTCGAATGGAACGTGGACATGGTGACAGATAAAGATGAATACAAGGCCGCAAACGTGTCGGCACGAGAAGCCAGGCTTCATTATGTCGTCTTGAGGTGTTCAGTGGAGCAAAGCTCCGATGAAACAATCCAGGTCGAGGCCGACATGATCGAGGAACAAACACGAGTTAAGTCATAAGCGCCGATGGTTTTTCCTTGCGTCGTGTGGATTGGCATGCAGAAGGCAAGCCACGAGACCTTCTCACAAGAGTCAAAGAACCATTGATAGCCTATGAATAACGGGAAAATAAGAAAGGACCTATCATGAGAAAGGGAGGGCGAGAAGACACGAAAGACGTACAAATCGATTGAAGAAACAAGAGTGTTCTTTCGAGATGCTGATGGGTGTTCCTCCACATACGTGCATGCGGCGAGGAAGCCACTTGATATGGCAGGTTGGAAGCAGTACATTGGCGAGGCCAGAAAAGAGCAAGAACGTGTCCCAGGGATGCGGAAGAGAAGCGGTAAAAGTGGACAGGGCGTGTCTGCAGCGTGTCGAGGAGGTGCCATATGTAGCACAAGGGACCTGGAGATAAGGTAGATTCATGCGAGAATTACACTATATGTTCTCTTCCACGACTTACTGGCCACACTCGGGCGTCTCGTGTGTCAGACAAGGAAAGACAAGGCTCAGATATAACCAATACATCATAGATACCTCTGTCGATATGGCAAGACCAGTTGCATCTTATGAAGCGCTTAGCACAAGATGGTAACCGCTGCACACAAAGTGCGGAGACTCGCGATCATACACTCTTGTTCATACTTTCCCTTGACACCGAAGTTTAATTTCCTGCGAATGAACTCAACCTTGCCCGTGTTTCCACCCCTTTGGGCAGATCTTGGCGCCCACATAACACTATAGATGTTTGTCCAAGAATACCACTTGCGCTCTACATGGTATAGACTATCATGCAATACCCACCCCGGTCTGCCCTAGTCACATCTGGCAGCACAGGCTATCTACATCCAGACGATATAGCGCTAGGCACAACCATCGTCCCTTTGCTCGACTCGGATGCGCTTTCGCGCCCGTGACCTGATAAGACCTTTCTGATTAAAAAATATTCGTGTTTGCATTTAAAAGTAGATGAAGACTTACAACACGCCTGCCCAGTTTCTCGAAGCTGATGAAGAACGGCCCGGGTCAAGGTACCACCTGCACCCCCAAAGTTCTAGCCGTGCCGATGACGGTACTAGCGATAGATTCGAGCTTGAGATGCTTGAGATGCTCGTCCCTCGCTTTAATTTTCGCGATCTCATACACGTGTTTTAAGCTGACAGTTCCCGCAAACTCGTGTCCGGGGCGACCGGTCCCTTTCTCGATGCCTGCCGCTTTTTTTAGCAGGTACGTCGTGGGTGGTGTCTTGAACATGAACGAAAATGTGCGGTCAGGCTCAACAGTAATTAGAGTCGGAGTAGGGATGCCAGGTTCTATGTGAGCGGTTTTTGCGTTAAACTCTTTGCAGAAGTCCATCGACTTTACACCGCGAGCACCGAGAGCTGGACCCACCGGTGGGGTAGGAGCAGCCTTTCCTGCTGGTATCAGCAATCGCTAGGATATAGTCAGACGACATCCATGAAATAGGGGTGATTAGATACGCACCACTAGCTGCGCTTTGGTCTTGAGAGCCTTGGACATGGCGAAGTTGGACTAACCCTTTCGTGTAACAAGTCCCAAACTTTTTGCGCAAGTGGTCGGAAGCAAAGAAACGGAGGCTGTGCTCAGGATCATGTTCCCGGCCGGTGACTACGAATTTGCCGGAGCTGGCCGGAATTAGCCGTGGCTGCCTCAGCCTTGACCATGTCGGTATTGCTGGTGGCGTGCACTCATCCCAAAACCGTAACAAAATCATGGATGCGGATGGTATAGCTCTTATACCTGGTTTTTTTGTTCACACTATCGAATGTGGGCGCAGTATCAGATGCAGCGAACAATGGTTTGTATTTTTCTTCGGCGTATCCCTCAATATCCCCCGTGATGCTCGATGTTAGGATGAAGCCATGCCACCTTATGAAACCTCTTACGCATTATTCTCCAACAGGAAGCCTGCTTTCCGCTAATTCCGAATGGTCCAAAGTGCTTGTCTTCTGACCTGCTAGTTCTTCAAATAGCCATGCCGCTATCGCATAAGTGTTTCCAGTATCTGAATCGATCCTCCCTCTCCACTTCTGATCTCTTGGAAATCAGTTTGCTCTTTGGTATCTGGAAACCCTGGAAGCAGGCGCCATCTGTTTTAGTACGTCACGACGATCATGTGTAGTGCATCTGACTGCCTACCCTGTGCCCATCGCAGACACATTCCTCCGAAGGAATCAGCGCGGTCTCGTAAGTCCTTGTTTACCCGTTGATAGCCCCTATAACCATCCTAGTCTTTTTCATCCTTCTCCGATCACAGGTGGCGGCTTGCAACCACCCGGCTACAACTGACTACGGTCACTGGGTATAGCCACTCCACTCTTTTCCCTGCACGCAACCAATGTGATCCCATGAGTCGTCCCATCCCGTGTCCGAACCTCTCTGGCTTCTACTCGGGGAAAACACTAGCTTCCTCCCAATAATATCCCCGGCTTACCTCATGTTTAAGTACTCTTCTGATGACATCTCTTTCAATGTGATGCCATCTGCCGCACAGTCAACGTACGGAACTGTCGTAGGCCCACTATCACCTGGATTTGGGATGTATCATGCCGTTTGAAAGGTCGATAGCGCAATATCAACGCCCCGTGACAGTATTCTGGCGGTTACTTACGCGCTGTTCTATCGACTGCCCTGCACCAACCGTTATCCTGACGATATGCATTATCGGATTAATGTTCGCCTAATCCGGCGATAGGGCTGGATATGATCCAGGTCCGAGTCACAAGTTCAATGCATGGTGTTGAAGTAATGCTAGTTCTCATCAGGATGTGTTCAAGTCTTTTGGAATTTCGCGGCTTTATGAATACAATGAACTTCGCAAATGAATTCAGCCCAAACGACATGCCGTTTCCTCGCTCAAAGTCTTTGCTTACCCCTTGCTTCGCGCCATCCCTCGACGCCCAAGCTAAATGTGGTTAGTTATCGTGATAGGATGAGACCATCTCTGCATGGGCCAAGCACATGTTCACGTTATAAGTTTTCCCTTTGATGGGCCTCGTGCATATGGGCAGATAACCAAGAGATGTCACGCTCGGTTCTACGAAGCCACCTGGATGTTAGAAGCACCTGGAAATAGTTTGGGTACTCGATCTGATCCGCTTTCTGCGCAAATCGTCCATACACCATCCTGACAAACGCTCGGTGGACAACATGTGGATCTACTGATGGAAATTAACCTAGTATATCCAACAAAACAAAATGATCTAATAAGCAAAGACAACATTTCCACTGTGCATAACATGATCCGTAAAATAGCTAATAGTGAGCATCGTGCCAGTACCTCGCCGTAGCATGTCATCAAGATGAATCCAGTTGGCTGAACGTAACGAATCCATCACCAAAGGCTACCAGATCCGAGTTCGAGAAAGCTGTGTGCACCACAGGTTCGGCTTGTTGATACTGCTGTTTAATGACCACGTCCTTGAAGCAAGCTCTCTGTATGTTTCCAGCGTGATACAACAATGAGTCCGCACCTTTGCCTTCCGATAATCCCATAAAATGACCGATCCATCTCGAAACCCTCTCAGGAAGAAGTTATACCGAGTGCAGCCTTTTGAATAGCTGGTCTCGAATTTCGTACTCGATGAGCGGTATCCGAACGCCAAGCATGGAGTTCTATCATAACCGCCCTTTCTACGATCGAATATTTGGATCTGAGAGTCCAGGTGTTTTATCTACGGAGCCCGCTGATTAGCAGTTTTACGAGAAACGAGAGTAATCGTCTACTAAACTCACTTCCATAACTGTAAGATTTGGTTCCTGAGGATGTACGTGGAGTTGGTTGACCTCATTGGAGAGTCGGACCGGTTCCGATGACCATGACCGTCGAAGATCCGTATTCCAGAGCTTTCTGCCTGCGCATGACACGAGGGCTTTATCATGATGGCGATAAGACAGTGCAGTGACGCTCGAATCATGGAACACCTTCAGTTTTTTCGAGGTAGTATCATTTAAGTGGCCATCTTTGATGGTCCACAAATAAACAAACCCATCATGACCACCGGTGAAAAAGTTCAGGCAGTCAGATTTCTCATATCCATGAGTGAGAGAACTAATTCCCCCTTTGCCCACTTCAGGGCGACGGCTTTGAACAATATGAGGTTTATGTGGAAGATCAACCAAACGACGAATCTTTTGCTGTTGTTGACGGAATGAACAAGGTTTATTTACTTGAAGTCAACCACGACGTACTTTCACGGGTATGAGAGATATTTGACAAGGCCCGCCATCGTGAGCCAGGACGATAATATCGCCTACAATGCATGCATCTTCCACGTGACGATAAATACCGGAATTAGGTAAAGAATCTAGTGATATTCGGTAACTTGCGAAACATGGATTGGGTTTGAACAAAATGGGACAAGGTTAGACTCACTGCTCCGTACGATGTAGAAATTGAATATCTGCCCTCATTGTGACAGTGGCGAGCGGAAGAGAGTCAGACGCAGGCACCAGAATTCTTCTTGCACGTCCGTACGGCTGCTTCGGCAACGAGATTTTGGTGAAATTATTCGTAACCGCGAATCGACGAGAAGAGCGTCTGTTGTCGGGATGCTGCTGTCCACATGAGTGATCACGCGAAACCTGGCTCCTACGATGACGGGGATTACTGAGCTGATCAGCACTATGCGGGTCCAAAACAGCTTGCTTCTCTAAACGATCTACAGTTTGCGATGGTGCAGGAGAACCGCTGTGCCCGACTATACACCCAGGGCGTACTGCGGGTGGTGATAAGTTTCGAGATCTTTCCGAAGGATTGGCCCTGTCATCCATAAATGGACTGTCGTCTGGGGATCCGATGTCGGCTGACTGGGCTTCAGGGGAAAACACATCGGGTGATGGCGTGAAATGTGAAAGATCCGCATTCGAAGCTTTTGCTTTACCCTTCTCTGATGAACGGTGATGAACTACCGCATCAGCGTCATCACTTGAGCTGAAAGTTGTATCAGTGTCTGAATCTTCGCCGGACCAATAGCTCGGTTTGTTCCCATGCAATGAGTCTATTACTTTTTCCTTTCTTGGCTCGGCATCGTGAGGTGTCCTGGCGGTAGAAGACTGGGAAGTACCGCAGAATGAGGAAGAGGGACTACGCTGCTGTATGACTGTGGAGTGTGACGTTGCATCGGGCAAGGCACCAATATCACCTTTCGGTGGAGACGACAAAGCGCCCGCAGAGTGGTAGGCCCCTGATGCACTTTCTTCTTCGATAATAGAAGGACATGGAGAAGGTGAACCACGACCAGGACGCCACGAAATGAACTGAATATCGTTGTCAGAATCATCTGCAGAGGAAAACTTCGGTTGCGGATGAGGATCATAAGAAATGTGATTATTAATCGTCCGCTCATGCAACGTTTGATACGATGAATTGCTTTCGGCTGACATGGATGTTGTTGCTGAAGATGAGTTACCATTAAGGGCTGTAGTAAGAAGCTTTTGGAAAGCTGCAATGCCCTCTGCGAATGACGTGGAATTCTGATTATCGACACAGGCGGCTACCGATGCTCGTATGGGAGAAATTGGAGCTGGTACGCCGTCAGGAACCAGTTGGTGCGAAAATGGAGCAATGATGGAGCAGTTAGACGGGTTTAATTGTGTGCGAGGATCGTGAGGAACAGAAACAGATGCAGGCTTTTTCCCTAAGCCGGGACTGGGAACGTCAGTTTCTTCTTCCGAGTCACTAACCATAATCGCGCTTTCAATACCATGGCCATTCTGAGAGGGATACAATCCTACTCGAGATTCAGGTTTACCGGTTTTCACGATACTAACGCGTCTTTCAGTGGACTTCATTCCTAAGGCTAGGGCCCGTGATGCCGACGAAGTGTATGAGCAAAGATGACCTGATCAGATCGTGCGACCGTGCTTTGGTGAGATGCTTTCGCCTCACCTTTTCCCGTTAGCTCATACACACAGACATCGGTCTTGGTAGTAGAACACTCATTCTTTGACGTGGATGTACGAGGAATATCTGTTTGGGCATCACCATGGCGTGACGTTCGATCCAATATCCTACATGATCTCAGTGTCTTGAGCAAAAGAAACTAGAAATAATGTGTATACCAGTGTAAAATAATTCCATCATCACTAAATACCAGTCAGGTAATCAGTGTGCTGGTGGGGCGGTGACTCACAAATAGACAGGATCTCCGATCACTCGTTTTCCAGAGCGAGCTAGCATCTCCTTGCGATCATGGACGAGGGAAGTGAGTTGGTGACGAGACTGGGGTAAAGGCGATGTTTTCGTGCCCCTCTGCAAAGGCCCGGGAAAGGCTATACGTTCTACGCCATGATTCGCTTGCGGGTCATGCTCACCGTGACTGAGACTGACGCTTTTCGCTGTATTTTTCAAGTCATCATGGAGGCCATCGTCCAGTTTGGACCTTTTTACAGTGATACTGCTGCTGTTGAATATATCGGAAGACAGACGTTTATTGACTTGTGGACCGTCCATGTGGTGTCAGGAAAAAGCCTCAGTCGTGTATAGGTGTATTTGCCCTTCGGACTGACTTTGAAATCTCATACTCTCGCCGTTCGGCATTTCATCCAAGCCATGCCATTTTATTACAGCCTGCACCTTTACAAGTGCTATGTGCGAGTATGCTTACACAGCTATGGAAGCTACGACAAGATATGTTGGCAAAGATTTGGGCAAAACACTACAGCTCGGCTAACAAAAGTCCTGATGGTCTGTGTCAACGCGCTTCGAATTGGACCACTGTCAAGCACAACGATGAGACATGATAAGGAATATGACATGGTCGTGCCACATACTGCGCTTAGTCCTCTTTTTATACATGATACGGTGACCGCACTCTCGACACCGTATGGGCTCCCTCGACTTGATCTCATTTTTGGCACCGCAATCTTTTTCACTTCAGTATTTGCCGCCAAGGTTCGTGTTTATGCCGCTGCTTACCTGCACAAATGTATTCCATGTCCTGTCGTGGAGGAGGAATATAGCTTCCTCCCCCTCCTCCCAGATTGCTGTTGGGGCCCTGCTGGTTCATCCCGGATGAAGAAGAGGAGACCTAAAGAAAATCAGGGT
Source organism: Serpula lacrymans var. lacrymans S7.9 (assembly GCF_000218685.1). NCBI lineage: Eukaryota > Fungi > Basidiomycota > Agaricomycetes > Boletales > Serpulaceae > Serpula > Serpula lacrymans. The sequence goes on along the minus strand of NW_006763293.1, from coordinate 1,122,181 downwards.
TGCCCGTCACAATGTGACAGCCGGCTTACTCCGTTAGAATATTTGTATTTGCCCCTGTTTATTTTTTTCTCAATACAGCAACACGCGTCGAGACTCACTCAGTCACTGGCGTCCAACAACTTCTCCTGAAGCCTGCCCGCCATGTCCTCGGATGCAGCTCCTCTGTCCGTTATCTCTGATATACTAAAGCCTGGTTCTTCCCTTCACCCAACCTTCCTCCTTCTTGTTGACGGCGCATTCACTATCCTGCTGGGGGTATTTCTTTGGTTGATATACTTGACGAAAGGCAATTTCCATTTCTTTGTATTGACCGGGATTGAACTTGCGCTATGGGCAAGCGTAAAATGGTGTGATAAATATGCTTCCGATCCACTTGAAATTTATTAATGCACAGCAGGTTTGTGTATGAACTCAAAAAAGTTCCGCCCGCAACGCAATCCGTGGACACGAACAGTACAGCTAAGAAGGAGAAAGAGCAATAGTGGGAGCAGTGGTGGCCAATTATTACAGGTAAGATCTACAATTTGTAGTTATATCCGTCATCTTATTTTGTTTTCGACTCCTTTTCTAACGACGTGTCCTATTATTTCCCTCGTACCACCGTTTTGTCCTCTTTGTGCTTGCTTGGGCTAATGCAAATACTGCACGGAATATGGTTATAGTCTGAATGCTATAAATGTGTGAATCTACTCACATTCCCTCTCGGTGCTATCAAGACCCTCCCTGAAGGAAAGAGACGTATCACCCGAAGAACCTCCCCCAGAAGGACCTAAGGCAGCAAAATGTTGTGCTTGATCAACGACCTCAGTTAGTCGACCTCGGAACGTCTATAGAAACTCAGAAATTTCCCAGAACGTCCATATAGGTATGCATTACCTTTGTCAAGACTTCTGATATCTCATTAGCTTGTTCATCGCTTAATCTATGCTTTTTCATAATTTAACAACTGATAAATTTACGAGTGCTACTCACATGTCCATGATCATCTTTCCGAACCCATACCATAGTCCGCCTGCACCCACGAGTCCCGAAAGCTTGACGCTACGTGATTCAGCTTTAAGTGCATTCCTAACTCTGGCACCAAATGGCGTAGGGATGCTAAAGTCTGCCCAGTCTCTGGTATACATCCTGGTCAGCTCGCGCTGCTTGTCATCAAATCCGTCCGCCTCACGAATACAGAACAATGTAGGCCAACCAAATTGGTATTGGAACTTTAGCAAGACTTTTGATCTACAATACGGACGCGAATTCACAATATGGGAAGTAAGGTTGAATGTTAACACGTACATCGCGTTCAGATCCTCCTCCAAGATGGCCCATGTCAGGAATGTCCACCTTGAACGTGCATTGTATTTTCTTGAGATTAGTTTAGTTCTAGATGACATCATTAGGATAACCTGAACGCGTGCGCACCTGATTCTCAGCTAGAATGGCGTCTATAGAGAAGTAATCATTGTCCATTACCGCGATTTTGTCCAATTGTTTGTCACGGTACGCGTTAAAGACATTCCAGTCGTGGTCACGGTCATAAACGCGACTGCCTCCCTATGCTTTCCCACGCTTCTCCTTCCTTCCGTGTGCATTAGAAACAATTTACTGGCTTTCTTTGAGCTTTAAAGTGAAGCATGTTCTCTGCACGGCAAATATCACTTGCAGTGAGGCGCCATTTCCGTCCCAATCTACAATATCATCATACGCAACGTAGTTTCTCATGTACCTCTCGGTTACAAGCAGCAGAGCCTCAAGATGACACTTTTCTCTCCAACTTCAAAAATACACCAATATTCCGAAAGCTAGCTGACAAACCTGAGGCACTCATTGCGCTGCGGGACTTTGCTGCTATACTGAAAGAGCGCGGTATGTCACCGAAAGCTATTTGTACGAACTGCTTACCAATTCCCTGGTCTCACTGTAGGTATTGATCCATCATCCGGTCCACCGTCAACAACTCAAATGTTACGACTGGCAGCCAACTCAGAGTTTAGAGAAGCAGCACAAAGAGTGGTAACAGAACTGAAAAATGCTGGAGTAGACTTGACATCTCAGGTGAGACCGATTTTGTCTACTGGTGATGGCCCACATCACTGACAACTACCAGGATGCCATGCAGGAGCTTATGGGAGCTTATAAAGGATCAAAGCCTGGAGGAAACTGATAAACAATTCTCGTTGTTCATGTTCTCATATTCTCATACTGTCTTCATAGAGTACTGTTGCTGTAAAGCCTGTAATTCTTTAGTCAGAAATCAATCACGTGATATCTTCGGATTAATCAACTGTAAGTGAACGTGAATTGTCGAGGAACGCCAACATCACGGAGCCAAAATCACAGTATTTCTTCAGTTAAGGCCTTTTCGATTGCATGGAATCATCGTCAAATGCTTCGACATCTTCCTCAGAAGCGCCGGAACGTCCCCTTCCATCAACGCCATTCTACTCTGTCGAATACCCGGGTTATGTTCAGTCCTCATCTGTTCCGCTCGCAATTCGTAGCTTGGGTGGCCAGATTAATCTGGACAGCGCATTCAAGCGTACCGCATCTAAACATGACGCCTTACTAGAACTCAACCTAAGGCCCGGGAACCCTTTCGCGCATCCCATTCCTGGCGATGTAGTGGGCACGAATAACATTGTGCTAAAGATTATCAAAAGGAAACGTCGGAGGCTTAATGATGGAGATCAACCTATCGGGGAGTACACTGCGGAGGCCATAGGGGTCATTCCAAAGACGGCCAGATTTCGCAGTATGTTATTCCATTGTTATCAATCAAGGGTGCTCATGTAGTGGTCATAAAAGGCATGGCGGACTACCAGTATCAACCTGACATGAATGATCCTTTATCTCAATTGCGTCTTGCTATGGATCGCATGGACGGTATGTTTCATCAATTTTTGTCGTATGTTCGGGTATTTTATGAGGCGATACCACTTAAGTCGATGCTATCCGAAACTACAGGATACCGGACGAAAAAGAAGACTATATTATACATCAACACGACGTATCTCCAAACCTTGACCCCGCGCTCGCCGAACAAAGTAGGCAACAAGCTCCCAGTCAAAGTAACCTACGCCTTTTCCCTCCTCCAGTATTTAGCAGGCAAGGTATACCGCAAAACTACAAGTAAGGTTCTTGCTTCAAAAGGGGTGACAGAATATTAGCCTTATCTAGTTGTCAGCTTCAAGGCGAACCCAGCCTCTATGGTCACTACTGTCGTAGACGATGAAACTGGCGAAGAGAAAAAGAGGCTAATCAATAAATCGAGATGGAGAGGTTACGGGCCCGCCACCATCATGTTCGTAGATCAAGCGGTGCGTAGTTCGACCCTTCCATACTCACAGAATTAAATAACGTCCCCAGATACCGGATGGTCCTCCATCCAGCGTCTTAGCCGCCCGTGATCAAATGGATCAGAGTATTCTGAAAAGCTTGCAAGAGGAATGCGTTTTGACCCATTCATACCGATGTTGGTTATCTAACTCCTTCATTAGCTTTTTGCCGAACGGCCTATCTGGACTCGGATGTCTCTTTTCAACCATTTTACGCCTCAGGAGGCACGAGAGATACACAAGTAGGGCCATCACTTACAGTGCTCACGCAAACTGATTAATCAGCGCAGCTCGAAGGCATTATTACCACTAGTATGCTATGTGTTTCAAGATGGGCCTTGGAGAGACACGCTCGTTCGCTTCAACTATGACCCACGGAAAACTGTGGATGCTCGCTTGTGAGTTGGTCAAAGGTCGACTCAGCTTTTAGTATTACTGACTTCAAATTACAGCTATCAACGCTTGTACTTCAGAAATGCAAACCACCCTATTGCGCGTCCTTCCGTGGTATCCCGTCGGCAGGAAACTCGATCTAATCCTGGGTTCCAATCTTACTCAGTTGAACAAGTGGAAGCACTAGAGGCAGAGAGACGGTAAGCACCCAGCCACTTTTATCTGCTTTCGCAGCTAAATGCGGTCAACAGAAAATCCCATATCTTTGATGGAGTCACACTCACCAAGGAGACTGCTGCCTTTCAGCTATGCGATATACATGATCCCATGCTCAAAGGGATGATCGAAGATGACGACGATCTCCGTGAAGTTTGCGATGTACGTTTTTTCGCTTGTCTTTTCGTTTACCTCACTTCTACGATCATACCAGGAACGTGATGGATGGTATAGTGCCCATGCATTCGAGAGGATAAAGATGGTGTTGCGACACAAGTTCTTTTCGTTGCTAGAAGGCTACGTCGTAACTGACGAAGAATGTATTGCGTTGCTCGGACAAGAACCAGGGGCAAGTAAACCGACCAGTATACACGCAAAGAAACTCAGAGCTGGAAAGCACAACATGGCCAAAGGGGCTCTGCGGCCTGAAGACGCAGCAGTACGTATAGTGGTGATCACCAGTATTTCATTAACTTATTTTCTTGGATAGGCTGCTCGATTACGGGCTACACTGGAGCGAAACGCCAAAAACTTGCAGGCAACTCGTCGTGGTGAAATATCGGGGAGTAATATGCATACATCAGATAGTCGGCAATGAAATCCATGATTGGATGTTTTGTGTGAATTGCTGCTGCGTATGACCCTAAGTCATAGTGCATAATCATAGTAGATGATACATAAAGTGCCAAGCGCACACGTCTAGCCCAACGTCTGGCCTGTGAATCCCCCTATTCCCAGCCTCAGTAGATACTCGTAAGCTCACGATGTTGTTGATGCATTTTGCTCAGCACGAGCCTTCCGCTGTAAGTTTATGTTTGTTGAGACACAACGATCTTGCAAACCAAAAAAGTATAACATACCGATCCGACCAGAGCAAACAGGGAGTTTTTGCGGTACTGTATGGATGAAAAAAAATCAGCTAATCTGGCGCTTTCAAGCACTTTGATGTCTGACCTTAGCATCGACCTATTAAATGATATGATTTAAGGTCATATTAGACATAATCGCAAGGATAGAGTACATACACCTTTCATTGAGCGAGTGCGGTAGCTCTTGGGCTTCTTAATACCATTTCGGTGCGCCTTCTTGTTCTGGTTGTGGTTGGTATGGCTGAGAACACAGTCAATACATCAGTCTGACAGGAATAGTATGTGTTCATACTTCTTGGATTTGGCCATGGCTTCGACTGGGTGCTTGAACTTGCTTGCTGTTTCGGCGACGTTTGCGATAGTCTTGGATAATACAGAGTGCGGTGGCTGAGAAACTGTGTAGTTGATGCGGTCAGAGTCGGCTTTTACCGCCATTAGTTCTCACGGATGTGCTGTCCTAATACAGTACTGATGAGACTCTTTCTGCTGGACTACTTGAAACTGGCAATCATATCCCTTGTTTCATGGTAGCCATTTTGGTTCTCACTCATTCCTTAATCCGTTTTGTAAGCACAACTTGCCGGGCCCCTGTCACAGGCTTTCCCGTTTTCGTCCATAAATTTGTCTTTGCAACAGCATACCGTTTTTGTGCTGGTGGTACATATAACTCTCTCGTCGCCTCGTTTATTGGTATGTCTACTACTCGGCCACGCATGACAGCGAGCAGGACGATCGTTTGCAGCTAAGGAGGCCCCAGCTTCCTTGATATCAAGTTACGTCGTTGTTCTGCGATCCCATCTGTCAGAAAGCTTTGGAAACAGACGATTGCTTCCGCTTAGAGGACATGCTTATCGTTATCGCAACTACCTCGATAACACATAGTCTGCTGACCTACTGGGTAATGGACAAGGTGATGAATATTATGAATGTACGGTACAGGAGCATGTGCAAATTATTATCTTCTATGTACATAAGATGCAGGCTTTCAAATAAAATCTTGCGGTCATGTACAAGAAGATTATCAGAAACAGGGTCTGCTCTGATGTTGATGAAAAAGACAGTGGAGCGGAGCGCCTTATAACTTCACGCTTATATGTATGGCACAAATTGGGAGGAGTCAGGGTTAAGTATAGAGATAACATGGAACTAGACTAGGGTTAGGATTTAAGCTTTTCCGGGTAACGGCCGAATGTCGCTCGGCCGACAACTATGTCATTCTTGTCAGACTATTTCCCCGAGTCCGAAGTATAAGTAGCTGCCAGACTCTATAGGTATCCCTACTAAATCTCCCGCCCGCAGCTTTCTAATTTTCGTAGCTTCAAAATGCCTGCTCCTGTATCTGGCCCGCGCACCCTGTACGACAAAATTTGGGACGACCATGTTGTGTATGTCACCCCATCACTCAACGTTGAGGTCTCGTTTGACCATGTTACTATTAGAGACATCAAAGAGGATGGCCTGGCTTTGATTTATATCGATCGGTATGTTTGGTGCCCTCCCTCAAGGACCCTCGCTGATCCTTCCTTTAGCCATCTCGTTCACGAAGTTACGAGTCCTCAAGCCTTCGAAGGCCTGTAAGGATTTCGAAGTATCTCCCACATGCCGCCGCATTAACTGCTTCTATAGGAGAAATGCAGGCCGAGCTGTCCGCCGTCCAGATTGCACACTTGCAACGGTAGATCACAATGTTCCGTAAGTAATATCACGCCATACCCCTGAACTGCGTGCTCATATGCAAATAGTACGGTATCGCGCAAAAATTTCAAGTCGGTGGATACCTTCATTGCTGAGCCCGATTCCCGTGCACAATGTGCCGCGATGGAAGAGAACGTGAAAGAATTCGGTTTGACTTATTTCGGGCTGACTGATCGACGTCAAGGTACTGAAATGAAAGCAACTTATCTGCCCTTCGAATACTCATGATTCTTGCAGGAATCGTCCACATCATTGGTCCTGAGCAAGGCTTCACGGTATCTATATCTATATTTATATATTTATATAGGTCTTGCGTTTACATATGATTTTCCCAGCTTCCAGGTATTACTTGTGTATGCGGTGATTCCCACACTTCCAGTACGTCTTTACTCTACTTTGTCGGCAAGGCAGGATCACTCAACCTTCAATCATTGTATAGCCCATGGTGCTTTTGGTTCACTCGCTTTCGGTATCGGGACTTCTGAGGTCGAGCATGTCCTCGCGACCCAGACGTTACTGCAGAAGAAGAGCAAAAACATGCGAATCACTGTGGACGGAGAACTCGTGGAAGGCGTAACATCTAAAGACGTGATTCTCCATATTATCGGTGTTATCGGTACTGCAGGTGGTACCGACTCTGTCATCGAATACGCAGGATCGGTATTCCGAGGATTCAGTATGGAGGCACGCATGAGTGCTTGCAACATGAGTATTGAAGCCGGTGCTCGTGCGGGGATGGTGGCCCCAGATGAAGTCACCTTCGCTTACCTGCGCAATCGTCCGCTTTCTCCTAAAGGGGATGCTTGGGATCGTGCAGAAAAATATTGGCGAACCCTCCAAAGCGACGAAAATGCAAAATTCGATATCGAAATCAAGATCAAAGCGGAGGATATCCCCCCGACGGTTACTTGGGGCACGTCGCCCCAGGATGTTGTTGCAATCACTGGCTCTGTCCCTGACCCCACGACTATGACGGATGCTGGGAAGCGTGCATCTGCCGAGCGCTCTTTGGTATATATGGGTCTCGAGCCAAACGTTCCCATGCAAGAGGTCAAGATCGACAAAGTCTTCATCGGCTCTTGTACGAATAGTCGTATCGAAGACCTTCGCTCCGCAGCGAGGATTGTTTTAGCAGCTGGGCCAGAAGCTAAAGTTGCATCCAACGTGCACGCGATGGTGGTTCCAGGGTCTGGCTTAATTAAGCAGCACGCAGAGGCGGAGGGATTAGATGTTGTCTTCAAGCGTGCCGGATTTGACTGGCGCGAAGCTGGATGCTCCATGTGCCTGGGAATGAATCCTGATCAACTCGCTCCCGGTGAACGATGCGCAAGCACTAGTAACCGCAACTTTGAGGGCCGTCAGGGTGCCGGAGGGCGCACCCACCTTGTCAGCCCTGCTATGGCTGCTGCTGCCGCCATGACAGGCAAATTGACCGACGTCCGTAAATTCCTGGGAGCTGATGCAGAAGCTAAAATCGCTGCCGGACCGCAACTGAAACTGACGAGTGTTTATGAATTCCTCAATGACCCCGTACTGCCATCACCGAAACCAGAATCTACAACCCATGCCTCAGAACCGTCTGCGCTTCCGCCTGCATCATCCCCTTCTGGAGTGGAAAAGTTTGTTGTCGTGTCGGGTGTTGCAGCCCCATTACACATGGAAAACGTCGACACTGATAAAATTATCCCGAAACAATTTTTGAAAACTCTCAAGAGGACTGGTCTCGCCAATGCGTTGTTTTTCGCCCTCCGATTTGATCCAAAGACTGGTGAGAAGACCGACTTCATCCTGAATCGCGCTCCTTACGACCAAGCAAAAATCCTCGTCTGTACGGGCAAGAACTTTGGATGCGGTAGCTCCCGCGAGCATGCTGCCTGGAGTTTGTAAGATTCAAAACATCACTACGCATTGTTTTTGATTCTGACTTTTTATGAATGCAGAAATGACTTCGGTATCCGGTGTGTGATAGCACCCAGTTTCGCTGAAATCTTCCGCAACAATTCGATGCAAAATGGAATGCTTCCTGTGCCTATCCCCGAAGCTGACTGTAAAGCACTCGCTGAGGATGCAGAAGCTGGAGTGGAACTAGCGGTTGATCTGGAAAAGCAGGAAATCAGACGATCGAACGGAAAGCCCGCTATACCCTTCACTGCCGATCCCTTCCGAAGGCACTGTCTTTTGAACGGGCTGGATGACATTGCACTGACTCTCCAAAGGGATACCTCAATTGAGTCATTTGAGCAGCGGAGGAGCGAGGTTTGGCCATGGTTGGATGGCTTTGGCTACAAAGGAGGCAAGATCCCTGTTGCTCCACCCAAGCAAACCAAGAAGAACGAGTGGTGAAATGTCAATGTAATGTGCAGATCTGAACCGTCAATGTACTTGTTATGTCGTGTAGGAATACCAAGGGAATTAACCAGATCTTCCCCATGTCCGTTTCAGTAAGAATGATCTAAGATCGCGCGTCGTGACGGTAGCATGTGGCGTAGTGGCGCTGCGGCATTATCCTCGTTGTATTAGTCTCCCTTTTTGAATGTCTGTTTCTGTTAACCCTCGTTCTGCTTTACTGGAACTTTGAACCTTTCAAATAACTTGCAACCGCCATCTACGCGATAAATGTCGCCTCCTACAACGGCTCCGCCCAAGTCTCGTGAGGTGCCGCCCAGCAAGGCTGCTCCGCCAGCCCAGCAACCAGCACCCCAAGTCAAGCCAGGACCCAAGGACCAGGTATCCAATACCCAACATCCTACTAAACAACCCACACAACTACCATATAGCAAGAAAGTCCCGCGTAGATCCAGCAAACCAATTATCAACTGGTTTCAGCGCAAACTCGCTGGTACCGTAAAGACAAGGCGGGTGTCGGATGGTTCACCTGTGCTCGCTCCTGTTGCAGAGGTGGGTTCTGGGCGCAAAGGTCGCAATGGCACAGCTTTACCAGTAAAGACACGTTCGACTCGCTCAGTTTCTTCTCCGTGGCCTCAACCATCTCGGGTGTCCTCACAAAGGAATGGTGTGGGTAACAATGGTGGAGCATTGGGTCAGAGCAGACGGGACGATATTCATCTTCAACGCAAAACTATATCTCTAAATGGCGACGGGGACTTTGATGAGCATTCGGAAATAGAAAGAGATGTTGAAACATCTACGCATCATTCTTCACTCGCGCGTGACTCGATGTGGTCTCCTACTAGTCCCTTAGAAGCGGATGAAGATGCGTCTGTCAGACCCCTCCCTCCCAGCGCGCCACCTTCTCCATCCCCTTCACACTCATCCTCGTCCTATATGTCTGACCCTAGGACCTTCAGGAGTATCGCTGCTAGTACAAAACCAACGACGTTGCTGAGTATCGACATGGCTCCTGCAGGTATCGGACATATAGCACAGGTCCCAGTCACACCAGTTTCTCAGATAGCACCTCGTTTTCCTCCTCACGTGCGGTCGTCCTCAACTGGCATATCAGCGGGGCATGTAGGAAGCGGTGCATCTATCACTTTTTCTGCTCTTCCTCCGTCTCCACAGTCATCTTCACGCCCGTCCTCATTTATGAACCAAGCCAATGCTGGTTCTTCAAGTCCAGGTGGTGGTGGGCCATCATCAAACTCCAACAATATGAATGGAGTTCAGGCCCCTCTTCACACTGCTCACCATCCCCGGAATAATCCCCGTCCTTCGTCTCCTCCAATGGATAACGCGTCGGTCCTTACTTTGGCATCATCGGCTTATGCTATTCCTGGCGCGCGTTTGACATTAGGCTCAGTTGGATCTGCTGCTCTGTTTGCTATGGGTGTAGGAGATTCAGTTTCACAGTTAGGGGGAAGCATGGCTGGAGATGGCGAGGGAGAGAATTCTAGCCATTTCCTTTTAGCAGATGACGATAGGCTCGACGTTTACGGCGATAGGGATGTGGATGCTAGCCTTCGAGCCCTTAGGCCAAGGAGCTCGCGAAGAGGCAGCTGGGAGAGTGAAGCGAGTGGTTGGAGCGCGAGAATATTGGGAGCTGGTGCAGGACTTAGCATGGGCAGCAAGAGCTTATGGACTAGCAATAGTGTGAGGACTAACGGTCTTCTCAGTGTGGAAAACGAGGAGAAGGAAGCTGCTGAGGAATCAAAGGACGAGGATAATCGCAACTCAAGTTCCAACTCGAGGAATAACTCTGTCAAGGTGCCATCCCCAAACACAAGACTTGCAGGCGGTGATGTCTCCCCAACGAAACCTCAAGTAACCGATGTCGAAAAAATGGTACTAGATGAAGCAAGTGCCCCTGAAATCGTTGCAATAGCACCTCCACTAGAGCAACGCGAAGAGTCGACAGAGACGACAGGGACCAAAGTTCCACCTGTTTCTGAGCAAGAGCAGTCCCAGCAGTCTGTAGAAAGCAAGCAGGATGACAGGCAGGATGCAGATGATGAAAGTCATCCCTCGACGTCGTACCGGTCGCCATCGAGTTCTTACGATTCTGGTAGGACTGCTAGTGATGGGGATCTGCACAGTTTGGCAGCTACGAATCGTACAGAGACATGGCAAAGCGCACTTTCCATACCAGCGCCCTCTACTCCTGTTGGTTAGATATATGGGTGACGGTCTTCTTATGTAGTTATAACCTTATGTTTTCAGCATAGACAGCATGTTTTTTTCTTCTACTCTGGACTATGTTCCCATGTTCTCATTTTCACAGTTATCTTTATAGTTTTTGGAGTTCTTACTAGTAGTACTGCAACGTAGTGAAACTTGGATCATATGAGTCGGTTATTCTGGTGATCAGAGTGATTCAGACGGTTGCCACACGATGCTTGACCCCGATGACCTACGTACCTTTTTTATAATAAAACTACATCAAATGTTTATTCAGGTCAGGAATGTCTCATCCCTTCTGAGCCAAGTTTATCATTTCCGCCGTCAACACCGTACGCTGTGTTGATGATCACGCGCTGGGGTGCGTATGCTTCGAATGCTCGTGAGCACATCACGCGGGGATCAAGTCATGATTTCATAAAAGCCGCCCTTTCAATAATCCTGCAGCCTTTCCAAGTCCTCAGTATCGAAAACCTCTGGCGTATTGTCAAAATGAAATTAGAGCTTGGTGGTTTTGCAGTTGCTCTTACCCTGGGCACCGCCGTTCATGCGCAGTGCCCTGACTACACGACTTACTCTCAGGTCAGTATCAGCAATATCGTTAGTAGTTAATCATCACGCTTGACATGTATTGGATTCTAAGAGTCCTCAAGGAAATGCCTCCACAGGCCCTTTAGCCTTGCCTTACATGAGGCCCGATCCAGCGTGCCGCACTTTCAACAGCTCTGCTGTTGAGGTAAGGACTTGCTTCTGTTCCTTAACCGTGGAATCGATAAACTTATATATTATGACACGCTCAGCAAGTCATCGCAGACATGAAGGCGCGTCTAAAGGATCCCGATCTCGCTCGTCTTTTCGAGAACACTTTCCCTAATACCCTTGGTTTGTTTGGCCGTCATCTCACCTTTCTCACCGAATTGACGTCACCATATCATATCAGACACTACTGTTCGCTATTTCAATTCGGTATGTCTGCTATATCGACGTCATTGGGCTCCTTCTTATAGTACGATTAGACTGAGAACCTGGCTTTCATTATCACTGGAGTGAGTGTTCATGACTCGAGTCAACATCTCCTCAACTGACTTGATATCAGGACATCACGTTCGTCTTCTTTAAGCTGCTGTAAAACCAATCTCTCACACAACTTCATGATTTAGCGCACAATGGCTTCGTGACACTGGAAATCAAGTGCGTACATCTCAACTTTTCTCGAGTGGGACGTTATAGACTGAACGGTCGTTTGTTCTAGTTCGCACAATACCGCCCCCTTTTGTCCAAAGACAAAGAACTTGCTACGCTTGTTAAGGCAGTTATTAACAACGAAGCGCGCTATGTGTCTGAATATCCTTACTGCGGAGCATTCCAACCCCCGCCTGAAAGTGGATTGGCTCCTTCATATAACGCATATGCTACTGACGTCACCGTGCAACCGTAAGCGTTGCTTTCTCGAGCAGTATTTAGGATGGCTAAATTTCATTTGTCGCCGTATTGTAGGCCCGTCAACAACCAGACAGTTTTTGAATGCAAGGTATTGTGTTTTCAGTTTGTCTCCGAAGTTGACACTGAATAAATCAAATCCCCCACCGACCAGTATGAACTCGATTCGTTATGCGCATTCATCAAGTTGTCCAGGTCCTACTACCAAGAAACCAATGACAGCTCCATTATGAATGATCAATGTATTTGACTATATCTTAAACTATCTTCGTATCTTATGCACTTACCCATTACGCCAGGGTTTACGGCCATCAATCAAATCTTGACAGTTATCGAAGAGCAGTCGCAGGCTTCCTTCGACGAGAACTGGAATTGGGTTTCTTACTATAACTGGACAGGAAATGCTGGTGCTCTGTCGCCTGCTGTAACCAATGCAGGCGCTGGAGAGCCCAGAGGCTCCAATGGTTTGGTTGGTACGCATCACAGGCCTTCGGATGATCTGAGCATATTTGGTAAGTAAGCATGTACCTCATTACTTGAAACACTTGTTAATATCTTCTTTGTAGCTTTCCTTACCCCAGCAAACGCTATGTTGAGCGTTGAGTTAAACTACCTGGCTGAAATTCTCGATGATGCCGGTAAGATGCCAAACATAAGCCAGGCAGCTAAGAATTACAGTCAGACTATCGAAGCGGCTGTTTGGAACCACACGGTACATATTACGAACAAACCTCTCACCATATATGCTCACATTATGCCCTTAACTTGTCAGCTTGTCGACAATATCTTTGCTTATGAAACTAATGGTGTGCTGAACTTGAGTCACTTTGGCAAGAAATCACATCTGACAGATTCTTTAGGTCTCGGATCGCGGTATGTCATGGATGATGCCAATGTTCCTGTAAGTCTACATGAAGGCATGAATGTCTTCTCAAGCTGAAAGTTACACTAGTCCTTGCTATCGTTACCGTACCTGGGCTTCCTGAATACAAGCCACCCTGCATATGTTGCCACAAGACAGGTAATTCTGTCCCGTAACAACCCTTATTATGCCCAAGGAAAGAACTTCCGTGGCGTTGGGTAAGTGTTTTCGATGAAATTTATGGTAGCTGCTGACGCGTTATCTTAGTGGGCCTCACGTTGATGCATGGAATCCATGGTGAGCCGCGTCAGCACTGAGCGAAGTTTCAATACTGAACCATGGACAGGCCCATGTCTCAGATTTCTGCGATTTTCGGAACTGACAATGATGATGAAATTGTAAATTCTTTATATCTGATTGCGAACGTGCGTCTTTTTCCGTATCGTGGCAAACAATTGTACTGATGTTATACCGTCTCTTTTGTGTGATAGAACACTGCTGGACTTGGTCTGATTCACGAGTCCATGAACATCTACGACGAATCACAATACACCCGTCAGTGGTTTGCATGGGCTAACAGCTATTTTTCGGAGATGCTTCTTGATTTAGCTCAGCGGAAGCCAGAACTCATCTTCACCAACGGCACGAGCTACACTCCAGGGCAATGAAGCGATGCCGGTGATATGTAGATCTAATCTCAGTGACTTTGTGTGAATATTGTGAAAAAATATGTATTTTGACGAGTACAAGAATATTTGGCTTTTGAAAGTAGCACAATGGATGTACAGTGTGTGATAAGTAGGAGATTCTATATTGTTTGTTTTCTTTGTAACCAGGGCTGTTACGTAGTCTATGCGCCAATGGAGCCACAACCGCCGAAAAGAGCTTACACTGAGTTGAACTTCCGTTTCAACTGCGGTCTGTCAGAAACCTGCATGAGAAGAATTGTTTGTACATTTGTTTCACCGTAGCTGCGATCTCGTACTTTCTCTTCGTCAACACTCCTTTCATCAATGTCTTCATCTCCTCGAGAAATAGGAACGCTGATCGTTGTGGTCTTGAAAGCAGTTAGTGCCATCGTACCGTCCACTCAACTATACGCTAACTTAACACGCTTGCAGAAAAATTTACCGAATAAAAGGCACATAGGAAAGCAAGATCCGTATTGCGCTGTTACTCTACACGAGGAGAAAAGACGAACCAAGGCTATCAAGCGGGGTGGCCAGCATCCGGAGTGGGATGAGGAGTTCAGATTCTCGATATACGAGGATGTAGAGGATATGTTAGCTAGAACTGCCCAAGGATCAGATACTCCACCTCCACTTCCTCCAAAGAATTCAAGGTTTCCCAAGAAGATCCAAGGGGGGAAAACTATGAAACTGCAATGCTTCGCGGACGATGCCCGAGAGCCAGACATGATTGGGGAGTCCATGGTGGATTTGACGGAAGTTCTAACTAAGGGAGAGACAGACGGTAATGTCTTCTGGTTGCTGATTCTTGTCCAGTTGGTCTGATGTAGTTCGCAGAGTGGTTTACTCTTATGCATAAAGAGAAATATTGCGGAGAAGTTTATCTAGAACTGACATTTTGGTCGAATGTAGGTCCTTTTTATTCAACATTCTGAGCACATATTTATCCTTTTGGATCTATAGGAGCCACCACCTGAAAAAAAGACTACCCCGAAACCAACCCAGATCAACAGACAGTATGGTGGTCCAGGTTCTTTCATCCCAGCGGGAGAAAATTCCTCGATGACTAGCATAAGCTCGCATTCCACACCATCCCGAATCACTTCATCATCTGGCAGTATATCGGAAATTGGTCATTTGGACTCTCTGCCATCCTCTCTTAGGTCGTCAAGCTCTATGGCTAAGGTTGATCTCTATGCCCCTCCATATGAACAGAGGAATAGAGCTTCGCCTATTGATCAACTTGCGAACGATTTTGGGGAGCTGAATGTCCCGGATCATAGGCGCAGGGAAAGTTTTCCTGTGAGTATCCCATAAACTATGGTAGTACATGGATAATTAATATTACTCTTAGCCTGCCCATGGCGCGCAGTTACGACCTTCTTCATCTGTTGGTTTCTCGACTTTGCCTACCCATGCATCACAAGGTTTTGAGCAGAACGGATATCTTGGGACTGGATCGTCATTTTCCTATGACCGTCCTGTAACACCGACTGGACCTTCTCCCCATCGCAACACCTATTCTGGACCTGTTCCTTACCATCCCCAGTATAATAATGCCACTGTAAGTCACCAAGCTTCCACGCGCCATAATGGCCCAAGATATAGCATGCCGGCTTCATCTTCCGGTTTCATGCCAATGCCCATCCCCGAAGCTACTCCCTCTAATTTTGCACCTCTTCCATCCTACTCATCAGAGCCTTCCGGCTTTGTCCCGCATCAGGGGCATACACCAGTTCCGTTGAGCTACTCTCCTCCACATCATCCACCTCCGCACCATCTTGGACAATCTGGATATGCCCCCGCTCCAGCGCCTACTCCCACCCAGTCCAACTTTGCTCCGCCTGTCCCGCCTCCTAGCTCTGCATCTTTCCATCAGAACTATGATGCTCAGTCTTATCAATACCCTCAATATCCTCCTGCCCCTGTATCTCAGGTTCATTATCCCCCGATTCCTTCTCAATCAGCCCCTCCACAGCAATATCGCCCACCCACAGCTGCTCTTCCTCCCCCGCCTGCAGCCCCTCCTATAGCACAGTCTGCTCCCCCTCAACCTTACCATGGGTATCAGCCGAAGACACCTTCACCGCCGCATGACTACTTTCCCCCATTACCTTCGTCGCAGACTGGTAGTACGATCTCGACAGGGTCAAGGCCCCTTCCTCAACAGCCTCAACAGCCTCCTCAGCATCAGAACTATGCACAGTATCCAAATCACAGACAGCCGTCATTAACTCTACCTCCGTCATCAAGTTTTCCACAACAACTCAATTCACACAGCCCAACTCGTCCCTATGCAGGTAGCGTTGTGCACCAGAGTGCGCCATTCCAGCATGTTCCACCTCCTCCGCCAGCCCCATCGCATATACAGTATAGTACACCACCTCAGTCATACTCACCTGGACAACACTCGCCCAATCCTGGACTTCAAAACAATGGTGGGAACTCAAGTCTCCCTCCTCCTCCACCTCTTCCTGCATCATCTCGTCGTAATCCATCACCATCCAGACCTAGCTTACCCCAGCCGCCCATGAATGTGAACTACCATTCAACACAACCAATGTATCAGCCTGTTCTTCCTCCCCCACCTCCGCCCGACATGTCTCATCATGGGCAACTGCAATTGCTACCTCCTTCTTCGCACCAACAGCCTGCATATAATCAACCTGCGAACCAACAATATTTTCCAGGACCTCCTCCTAGGCCTCCTGCCCAACTTACAGAACAACCCCATTGGGGGCCTCCACAGCCACAAGGAAGCTATGCGCAGCCCGCCCATGCCATGCAGGGTGGGTGGAAATAAAGTGTAAAGAAACCAAGACAGTTTGTCACCACACACCAATCACTGTTTATACCCGTCTATCTTGTTAAGCAATGTCTATAGCATATACAAATTTGGACAGCCGTCTATACTTCCCAATATCGCTGGACTTCTCGAGCCTCCTTCGAAAATACATAACTTGTAGAGTTGCTTGTATCTGTTGAGTAATTTATTGTTACTTTTAGGCAAAGAGACATTTCAGAAGAAAAAAAGAGGGTTGGGTCAATAAAGGACCAATACATTCAACGGAGCTCACAACACTCATGGCTGGGATACATTAAGTCTTGGTGTCAAGCATCTACCTACAGCCAACAACAGGCAAATTGCAAAGTTATCAACGAAGTCAGGGGTCAAAATAATGTTAATGTGATTAAGTAGTGGGACAAGTTGTAAGTGTCACAGATCACACTCCGGCCAGTTATAAATCACTTCTAAGACTCGGGTTCGTACTACTATCTATGTATAAGCGTATACATAAAAAGTTAGAATGTTATTTATTCTTCCACCCATTGTGGTCTGATCAAGGTTGATGAGCCCTTTTCCATTTCCGTTGTCGACCATGACCTTAGCCTCCACTGGCATCTGTGTCGTTTATATACACCCCCCTATCCTCTCCTCGTGGGGCCTTCCATCCCACCTCCATCCTTCCTCGAATTTGCCTCTAAATCTTCTCTGGTGTCGCGTCACGTCGATCCTCATCTCATCCCCCCTGCACCTCGTTTCCTGTCTCCCATCCCTCAACTTTCCTCTCGTCTGAGGCCATCTGATGTCACCGCACGCCAACAATCAATAGTATCCGATGCCCTCACTACGCTTCCCTCCCCTGCTGCTGACTCTGCTGCTGCTGATGTGAATGCAGCTGATGCGGTTGTTGATCCGACGACAGATCTGCCGGACGTAGCTCCGTCTCTCCACGCTCGCGGCGCCAACGGTTACATATGGACAGCGTCGCATTGTCAACTAGGTATCTGTCATTTTGAGCAAGTTAGCATGAAGTTTGTTAGAGAGACCATTACGTGAGTAGAAATTAGAATCGAAAGGAATGCGAAAGTGAAGTTGTATTTAAATCAATGGTACCAAGTAAATTAAAAGAAACTGCAAAAAGAACAACAAGACTAGTCTAGTCCATATATCCATCACCCCAACACCAAAAAAAATCCTCCAAACTGCAAACGAAACTATAAATCATAGAAACACCCACCCGTATTTCCGCAACCATGATTCTCCAATCTCCCAGTTACTATGTGCGAGAACGTCATCTCCGTGGATGGTCACATTCCTTTTATAGTCGAATAAACAGTCGATGAGCACAAATTGGCCTGTGGGGAGCGAGGTAAGAGGTTGATAGTGATTTGATATGACGTGGCGAAACGTTTAGGGCGTATGATAGGAAGGAACAAGCATGATTGTGAGAGCCAGTTGATAAAGGCGCATACAGCGAGACAGTAGAGCAGGAAAAGGACGAACAGAAAAGGAAGGGAAGGTGAAGAAAGGGAAAGTGACGTACCACGTAACAAAATCATGCGGTCGCGCAGCTCGGGATGTAGGATACGATCGATGACGCTTTCTATTAATCCAAGACGTAATTTATCGAAAGGAAATAAAAGGGAGGTGAGTCGCTTGCTGCTGGGATAGTATTAGCTCATAAAGGGGACTGACCATGTGGGACGGTTCTGTACGTATAAAATGAAGATAAGTTTCGTGATAAGAGGTAGGCTGGAGGAACTACGTACCGTTGAACGAGGGTAGGGCGAAGGGAGGAGGGAAGGCAGTATGCACTGTTGCGTTTGAAGTTGTCGAGGTGATAACTGCATGCCTCGTTATTTAGCGTTAACGGAGAGTAATATATATATTCTTACGTGATAAGTTTGAGTGCTTCACCCCTGTTGGAGCTGTCGTCGGTATCATGGGGGTCGTTAGAAAGTGGGTTTTGAGGTGTCATCCTCTGAGAGTTACCGCCATTTGTAGCTCCTCCACTCTGGGGGAAGGACAGGGACGGGAGACTTTGTTCGAGGTTCATGTTAAGAGGGGGCATGTAAGGTCCTTGAGGATGATAGGCACCGTTGACATTAGCACTAGAGGGAGGTGGTCCGGAGGAGGTGTTGCCGTACTGCGAAGGTGTACTGGAGGGAGGCGAGGGCTGGATGAACATGGGAGAGCCTGCGGTATTGCGCATGAGATCTGAGAAGATAGTGTTTGAAGTGGAGGTCGAGTTGGAGTTTGAGGAGTGAGTGAGTGAGGAGTCGTGTGGAGAGCGCGCATTGCTGGAGTAAAGGTTGTTGGAGGGAACCGTGGGGTTGAGGGGGACGAGAAGGGAATATTTGTCGTGGGCGGACTGGTGCGGGTCGTCTTTATCTTCTGAGCCGCCCATGCGTCTGGGTTTCTTGCCGCCTGTGATGTGGTCATCCTCGGGGGCTGGACGCTTTGTGGAGGGAGGCCCCAAGACAGTAGACATGGCACCCGTGGATTGGGTGGTAGAATGAGAGTGTTTGCGACGTTGAAAGCTCTCCCATGCGGTGTCAGTTTCTGATTTATTCAGAAAGGTGTTAAACTCGGAAAGGTCCCAGCCAAGTTTGGGAAGAAGGCCACCAAAGCCTTCTGAGATGAAGCCTGAGACAGACTTGAGGAGGTTACGGAGGGTCTGGTTTTCGGCCATTAGGTCTGGGGCAGCGGGTAAGTGAGTGAGTGAGGGAAGAGGAGAAGGGGGAGACAGACCTTTGCATATTGCACGCATGTCGTTGAGGGCTTCATCTTGTGAACCTGAGAGAAGCTCGACGCGGGCTTCGAGGTCACGGATCTGTGGAAGACGTGAGCAGAAGCATCGGAGGAAGAACGAAAGGACAGACTCTCTGCTGTTTGCGCAGACGAAACTCGCGCTGGGCAATGCGATTCTGGTCCCTGCGTGCGGCCTGGGAGCTGTGGTGTTGTCAGAGAATAAAACCAGTGGGCACGACGACACACGTACTTTGGATTTTTTTTTCTGCCTGGCTTGGAGGGACCTTGGGCGTCGTCGGCATGCGACTCGAGGTCGGAGTCCTTGTGGATGGTTAGCGAGAGGATATGTGTATGGAGATAAACATACGTCGAGATCGCCAGAGAGAGAACGGGCTCTGCTGTGAGATTCAGGCATTTGTTTCAAGATTTGGTCTGTTAGTAGTTCGTTATTACGAGCTCCTCGTCGTCGCAGGCTCAAATCTCTCCTGTGTCCGCTGACTCAGCACATCCGTCTCATCGCTCCTTTGACTCAGCCCACATCACACACCTGCGCTTCACTCGGCCACAAACTTTCAGTCCCTCTGCAGCGACCAACGACGACGACGTTCTCTATCTCATACATGACCGCACATTCACATCGGTCTGCTCCCCGCCCTTGCTGCAATCACAGCAGCTTTCGTTACAATCATTGATCTCGACATCAATATCGATGACCAAGCTTAATACTCACTGACTTCTATCTCATCGTGGGCTATCTATATGCAGCATGCTGTACAAATGACCTAGTACATACATCTAGGCTTAATACTGGGGGCTGGTTATCCCGCAATGAACTGGTATTACTCATGCGAGGAAGACGGTGGTGATGACCTTCGAATGTTCTCCAATTCAGCCCTCTCGGCCCGCCACTTTGCTATCTCTGTTTCCGTCCCTACGAGCCCACGGCGAGCTAGCTCTAACCTGGCTTCTCTACGGATAGCGTTCTCAGAACGCCGTCGTTCAGCCTCGTGTGATAGTAGCGCATTATCTGCACCAATTACCAGGCCAAACATGGTGACTGCAACGTATATGTTAAACTATCTTCTCCGTATAGGGGGATGTACTCACAACCTGACACCAGAAATGCTTTAAACGCAAGGGTTTGCCGTCTACAATGCAGCTGTCAGTGGGAGCATATTCGAAGAAAATAGATCTGCTGTCACCTGAAAAGCGGCCAAGTGTAGTGAGCTAATGTGACCAAACTCAAACCGACACCTGTAGATCGTGCAGCGCCCTGGCACCCGAGCGAATAATTATTTCTGTGACTAGGAGAGGCTTGGAAAGGATACGACGACATACTTTCGTAGCTGCCTTGACTTGTATGTCGTAGGCTTTGTCTACATCGCTTCGTAAACGAGTACGGTCTGACATCGAAGATTGGTGCGAACTTTCAAACGCGGAGGATGGGTCTATCTATATAAGGAAGATCTGGAAATGTTACAGAGTATGGAGTGTGGCTGTAAGCAAGAATCCAGCAAAGAACGTAATGTAGGTCTGAGATATGATAAAGTAATACATATCATGATAATGTATGGCGAGAGAAACACTGACTTGGATGGATGGATAGGTTATGATACAATTGAATTCCTACTAGTACCATGTGGTCATTTGGTCAAACTCCCTCCTGTACCTCAGGTTCTCCTGGCGTTAACCCTCTCGACAGCTAACACCCAACACATGCCCACAGATTCATCAGAATCTGATTCTGGATCATGGCCATCATGGGCAGGGGTTTGTGGTGCCATTTCCAGCCCATTGCCAGAGCTTGGTGATATTTCCAACGTTCCGGAATGAAACCAACTCACGTTAAGAGGTGGATGCCGGTCACCCTCAACTTGCGTTGCTGTCACTGTCGACTCTATAGGAGCCTCAGGCTTATCGGGCACTGAATCACTTTTAATAACTTATTGGGGCCTTTTAAATGAAGAGAGAAACTGGCACCTTTTGGTAGAGGAGCCAAAGGTTCCTTTTTGACCACCGCCGTATTCCAAGAGGGTTCGTAAGGGACCTTAGGTATCGCATCTGAGAAATACATTATGTAAGCCATCAATCAACATAGTAGGGGAGAACCCCACCCTTTTCCACATAAAATGTAGCATTGTTGCCCGAAAAGTGCCAATATGCCATTCTGTGACCCTCAGAGCTAAAACGAGACCTCTGGTACGTTATCCAATCTCGTCTTTTGAAGGAACTACCAGGAGCACCCTTCCGACATTCTACGGGTATCTCTATGGTAAATTCTTCAAGCAGCGGTCGACTTTTTGATTTCTTAGAAGATGAGGGTGAATGTTGTGGTAAAACCGCGTCACGGTGATCGTCCTCTCGACGTCGTTTGGCAATTGGAGGTGCTCCTGAGAGCAACATAGGTCGATAGCCACGACCGCCTCGCCCACCACGCCCCAAGTAACTCCCTCTTCTTATTTGAGTACCTCTCACGGGACGGACAACGGGCACACCGCTGGCACCCTTCCGAGCCAGACGTACTTCATTAGGTTGCTGGTCCTCCATTAGGACCAACAATGAATATTACGAGATGATATCGAATAGATATAACGTCGCAAAAGGATTTTAGATGATCTTTTGATCTTTTCAGGGCTGGCTGCAGTGACTGTAGCTGTGGCAGACATAGCACAAACAAGTCCACCGACGCGATCTGCATCTACAGGAACAGTAACTCCCACGCACCCACGCGACATCGTCACGGTTTTGGTTCTGGTGGAGGCTGGCTGCGTCACTCCAAAATGGCCTATACATACTTGGTCCCGTTCAGCGCTGCACCAAGCCCCCAACGACACTTACTTGTTCCATATCATGGCAGCGTTACCAGATTATTATGCTCTCCTCGGTGTACAACAGTCTGCATCTGCCGACGAAATCCGTCAGGCGTATAAGAAGGAATCGCTCAGGTGCGGCAGCATCCACATTTATATCAGCTCAAATGGTTTAATGCATCGAAACTTTTGGTCTGACTCCACCCGTTTCATAGAACTCACCCTGACAGACTATCAAAGGCAACACCTGCAGAGAAGAAGGTAGCAACAGAGAAATTCCAAGTATGTACTTACTTCATTCACCTCGTGGCTCCACATCTCACTCTGGCGCTCACGGAACCCTCCAGGCCGTTGCAGATTCCTACTATGTGCTCTCTGATCCTACACGACGGAAGGAGTACGATGCACTATACAGATCCAAATCTTATAGTAACAAGAGCGAGGACCCCAAAGCTTCGCAGAATTTCTTTTCACAGTTCGCCGGCATGTTTGGGGGAGGCGCGAATGCAGGCGCTGCGGGTCAAGGCGCCGACGCTGAGGGTGTTTTCGCGGACGTTTTCGAGGAGGTACGTGCCGCTATCATATAATTATCCATACAAATACTGACGCAAGGAATCAAACTTGCTTGTTTTGGTCGTTTAGCTCCTGCGTCCAGAAGTCCAGCGACATGCTCCTTGGTGGTCATATCTCGGCGCTGTTTGTGGAGGAGGTCGGTTCATATCGCTTATATCGACACCTGTTCTCATTTCTGTCATTTTCCAGGGGTAGGATTCATTATAGCTAATGTTCCTGGACTTATGGTAGGAGCTTACGCTGGGAATCGCCTTGGTGCAGTAAGAGATGCTAAAGGAAAGAGTGTTGCGGCTGTCTTCTCCCAGCTCGGTGGTACTCAGAAAGCAGATGTAAGTGCCTGTTGTCGACACCGATGTCCATAACTAATATATTCTGGTTCTTCGTAGGTTCTTCGTGCTCTGGCTATGAAAGTTCTCGGTTCTGCTATGTGATTAGTGTTATGACTGCGATGGATATGCCTTCTCATCCTGCGTCATGAATATAGCATACATTATAACTTATTCGACGATCTAGTTAGTGGTAATACTATACGTGCCTTAAAAGAGACAATGATAATCGACAGCTAAGGCCTCTCTGCTTTGGTAGAATGGATCGGTGATTCATTTTCAATGCGCCGATCCCGAGTTCCTACCATACAAATGTCTTGAATTTTTTGGTGCTACCTTGTGGTTGCTGCGTAATTTCGGACCACTTCCATGTACTGTCGTTGTCGTCGTCGCTGTTGCACTTGTGTAAACGAAGTCTGCAGTTTTCTCTCGTTTCTCCTGATTCTTCTAGGGGTCTTGGCGTATGTACTAAAACTGCATCTACAGAATATAAAAGCGTTTGAAGCAATACTAATACAGGGATATATGCACCTTTTTCAAACGTACCCACCCACTCGAAATATTTCTGTGCAAAGAAAGTTACCATTTTTGGCTCTGGAGGCTGACTTGTATCTTCTTCGTCCGAAAATAACGATCGAGGTGGTAGTCGAAGTATGGGAAGCTTTAGTCGATCGAGCCGGGAGTCAAAGAGGGCAAAAGACACATTATGAGCACTGCGAGAGAATTCTAGGGGGTATGCACTGGCTACGAGTAAAAGAAAAATATACCGGGATTGTTTCGTGGATAGGAAGCTCAATGCTGCCAAAGCGTGTGTGACCAGCAAGAGGTAAGATGAGATTGTGTGCCTTTTGCGTAACTGGGGTCATGGTACGCGTAACAAGTGGTGTATGGGAAAGAAATCACGCACGGGCTGTCTATGTTTCTTGTCGAGAAATATAGTGAGGGCTCGTGGAGGACTAAAAGAGTGGGAGTAGTATCGAGAGTAGCTCGAAAGTCAAGTGGTACGTCCTCATGAAGGTCGTGAACTCGAAAAGATGATAGCAATGCTACGAGATGGGCAGACGTTGGAGGATAGCTACAAGGGGATAACTCGTTGGACAACTGGAGACAGGCACGAGGACCTTGAGACCTACAACATCCTAATATTGGCGGACATGCTTGAGATACTTCCGTGTCCAGAATGATTATTTATCCATTCATCGTTGTAACCTTGTAGACTGCGCACGAGAGCCTCACGAGAGGGTGACAGGATGATAGCACTGGTTTCTGGGGTAACAGTCGACAGACAGAGGTGAATGGGTGCTGACGCGTGATATTGTCCTTGTATTAGGATCGTTCTGAAGGGAGGCAGAACAGGACCAGCAGGAGGGAACAGACGCGACATACCAGTGGACTCGGAAGAAAGACGCGTGCAGTTTATTCAAGGTGAGTGGCTCTTGTTGTATTTTTTATTCAAGACGTTGAGGTAACGATAACGCAACTGATTCTTTTTGCAATTCAACGGACGAATCAAGTGAACAATGTACTTAAGACGTTTGTATTAGATTCAATGACCTAACAACGGATTCAATGAGTGACACCCTGGCATCAAATCCAGATCTTCTGGACTCATTATCAGTGTGACGCTGCCCATGGAAAACCCCATGCATGACCGTATACTCCGTCCTTTATCTAGATACTCCAATTCAAGCCCTGTGGAGTTCAAAGTAACCTGAAATCCCGTTCACACCCCCCAGGTCACTCCAAATCCTAGAATGCTGCGCGTATGTTGTCATCATCACTTCCACCGACATTCGAAGCGTCTCTCAGATCAGTCACAAGGGCTCTTAATTCTACACTATGCAGAACACCAATGACATCTTCCCTGCGCTCGTTTACAACCATAACTGCACTCTTAAATGCCAAATCCTGTCTTATCTGCCCCCTATTGGCATTTGCAGCCGTAGAAGCTGCAGCAGACCCCTCTGTCGCTCCTCGGACTGCAGTGGGGCGCCGCGTGTACTCGTTTCCACCTTGACGGCTCGATTAGTCACTAATAACTATCCATTGTGATTGTGCGTCATGCATCCTTCAACGTTGCCTATCGTGGCATAAGTCTATGCTCATTGGATGTATTTCTTTTTCTCACAGTTCATCAGATTGTGCCTTCGGTCATGCTGTGAACTATCCTGGACATGGGGTGGCTTAAAATCCCTTGCAAGTAGCCTAGCTTGACATTCGCCGTGCCGCATTTGCGATACAACTTGGCCTTGAGAACACTTCTCCATCAGTTCGTTTCAATAAGAGTTACACAAACCAATTTGAGACTGCTTCTAGCTCGCAGAGTACTTGCGCCTAAGTGGCTCTGTGCTTCAGAATTTCCTATCCCGTGGAATGTAAAACACCCCTGGGTTGTCGGCGGTGTTTCTCGTATCTCGTCGCCCCGTACCATCCCTTGATTATGACCCTCCCAATCAATTGGCTGGATGCATTTCTAGCGGTGCTCGCGTTGTTCTTTGTAAAGAAACTCATTCAGAAAAGGCCCATCCACCCACTTCCTCCTGGCCCCAAAGGGCTCCCGCTGGTGGGCAATGTTCTCGATGTTCCTTCGAAAACGCCTTGGTTGACTTTTGCAAAGTGGGGTGAGGAATATGGTACTTATGTCTTCCAAATCTCCACGTACGCTATCTAATCACACTTTCAGGGGATATATTTTCCATCAAAGAATTTGGACGACAAACGATCGTCATCAACTCTGCATCGGTAGCCTTAAGCATGTTAGAGAAGAAAAGTCTGCTGTACTCTAATCGACCACATTTGACATTGGCCGGCGATCTGGTGGGTTGGAATCAGTCTACCGCATTTCTGCAATATGGCGTCCGCTTCCGTGAATATCGCAAGAACCTCTACCGTACCATTGGCAGTCGTGCTAGCTTGGAAAAGTATCAAACTCTCATAGAGACCAAGTTCCACCATTTCCTACGAAATGTATTGAATGACCCGTCAGATCTAGCTGCTCACATCCGGACGTGTGTTGACTTTTCTTTGACATGTTCACTTGAGTCATGACGTTCTGGCAGGGCTGTTGGATCGATCATACTTCGGATTTCTCATGGATATGAAGCTCAAAACATCAACGACCCCTACCTCAAAGTAGCTGATATAGCAATACACTACTTTTCTATCACCACTACCGCCGGTGCATTTTTGGTAGATATTGTGCCTTTGTGTGAGCATGCGCCTTTTCATTATATATATCTTTCTTTGCTAATGAAACACCTAGTACGTTACCTCCCCAATTGGTTTCCAGGGACGGGCTTCAAGGCAATAGCAAGGGCTGGATATGAGAGTTTAAAGGAAATGACCGATCAACCTCATGAAGATGTCAAGGAGAAAATGGTGTGAGATCCCAGGCAAGACAGTTTCTCTCAAAATTAAATCTTGCCTTCTGTATAGAAAACGGGCACGGCCTTGCATTCTTTCACTTCGGAACTACTTGCAGATCGAACTGTCTCGGCAGAGGAAAAACATATAATAAAGTGGTCGGCTCAGACTATATACTCTGGTGGCGCAGACACGGTAAATGATCCCTACATCCGTGCGACTTGCCCTCATATTGAATTGCATTTAGACTGTAGCAGCCATCTACGCTTTCTTTGTCGCGATGACACTATTCCCTGAAGTACAGAAGAAGGCACAAGCCGAAATCGACAGCGTGATTGATAACAACAGGCTCCCGACTACCGATGATCGTGAGGCTCTCCCTTATGTCAATGCCATGGTATCAGAAGTACTGCGGTGGCATTCGCTCGCTCCGCTCGGTACGTTGATGTACTTGATAAGTATTTGACATGCTTACATGGATTAGGTGGTGCTCATGTTGCAGTGGAGGACGATGTTCACGATGGTTATTTTATACCAAAGGGTTCTTTGATTGTCCCAAACATATGGTTGGTATACAGTTTACTTTGGTTTTTTCTCGAGTTGACATAACTTACAGGAAAATGCTCCATGATCCCAAAACTTATAGATATCCTGCAGAGTTTGATCCAGAACGATTCATAGCTTCTGAAGATAAACCGGCAGAAACTGATCCCCGCAACGTGTGTTTTGGTTTTGGTAGACGGTAAGCACCATGTCATAATACCAGTGGAGTCCTGCTAAAGATAATGCGTCACAGGATATGTCCAGGTACTACTCTTCAAAGGTACTTGGGTTTCAACACTGACTCTTATCTTAGGAATGGTTCTAGCAGAGTTATCCTTATTCATATCTTGTGCTATGGTGTTGAGTGTATTTGATATTTCAAAGTGTGTCGAGGATGGTGTGCCCATTACGCCGGAAGTTGGACAGACCGAGGGAACTATAAGGTGCCTATCATTTCACCTTTGTAGTCATGTCGCTAACCTGATTGAGTAGTCATCCCAAGCCTTTCAAGTGCTCCATCAGAGTCCGGTCTGAAAAGGCGTTGTTTTTGATTCAACAAGACGCATAAGAACTTCTTGTTTTGTTTCAATAGCTGTGGAAAGTATATGCCTATACGTCCGCTGTAAACACATCCTGTAGAACATCTTTGGTACCTGATCGATTTACAATCAAAACTTGAACTAGGAGAATATACTACCCGTGTGTGACCAACATAAGATTTATGTACCTTTTTATGTAGTTGAATGTCGAACTGTCGTTGAGTAAGATAGTGACATACTCACTTGTTTGAAGAATCACAGTGGACCCTTAGCTCATGCTTATTGAATGAATTGTACTTACTGATTATTTGCGACACACTGTCGCTTCCCGCAACCCATCCCCTGTGATCCTTAGGATGCAACGTCCTAAGAAAGGAATTTAGGGATGCGGCTATAGGTAAACATGGACGTGCCCAAAGCAGAAGCAGTACATGGCGAACCTTCCAGCAAGTTCGTCGCACGTCACAGCCTTCAGCGAACATGCGGAGTCACCTATCAATGCGTGATGTTCCTAGAAGAGAATAAGGGCGTACCTTGATTACTTGAGGCTGCATGGTCCTTGGCACACGAATCAGAAGCCAAAGGAGCAGGATACTAGTATACCCACGAGCTGTCTGCGTGACTTGATGCCATATGACGCCGAATTGTGAATAGGGGATCAGATTAACCAAAGGCGTCACTTGCCTTTGACAGCTTGTATATAGACAAGGGCAGAAAACCAACAGCACGACAGCTTTGCTGGATGGTATTTGGTATATCGAATAAAAGCGTTTATACGGCCTTCATTGCTAGTCCTGCCAGTGTAAGGTCCTGTAGTGAAAAGGGATGCTGTGGTGTTCGAAGTGATTTGATGCTAGAGCGCAGCTGATCACGATGAGGCGCTTTGTGTATTGAAATTATATTGAAGGGAAGTGGTATGGTTACTAGCATTGGAGAGAACAAGTCACGGTACACACGTGACTCGGGTTGGCGTCCTGCCAAGTTCCTTGTACTAATGGGTAATCTTGCCAGTAACTGCTTAGCTGTTCACATGGCCGTGTTTGTTCTTCTGGAGACTGAGTACCGGAACAACTTCGTTTAGGCGCTCAGATTAGTGCATATATTAATGGCGTCAATTCGAAGATCACGAACTGCATCAGTAAACATCGATATCCATATCCTGTAAAGTACTTCAAGCTTGAAATTCAACAGTTATCCCTGCATCTGGCTACACCTCGCAGACTTCACTGAACAGCTTTGGTTCGCCCTATCAAATAACATGACTCGGAAGGGGTACGAAATGGCTGCCGCCGCAGTGTTCAAATCAACTGCTCAAGTAACAGCCCATTTCGCGCCCGTCCCGTGGCTGAGTCCTGCAGTTGGCCTTCTTTGTGGCATAATCGATATGTGTGCCAGAGTCAGCTCCAACAAGTTCGTCGAAAATTCAATAATTATATAGCCGATTGACCATAGATCATTATTGGTAGAAACGCATTCGCACAACTCCAAGAACGGTGCTACGATCTACTCCTCGTTCTTCAGAATCATGCGGATGAAATGGGCTCAGACAGAATGAAGGAAGCGGTTACTTCTGTCGAGAAGTCTGCACCATTATAAGATTATCATGTCATTCAAACTTATTGTGCTATCAGGACTTTGGACTGCATTCATAAGCGCATACAGGTCTGGGCTGCGAAGAATCGAGTTGAATTAATTCTTCTGCAACTCGAGCTCTCAGCAGACATTCAAGAATGTCACGAAGACATTACCAAATGCTTACAAAAGTTTCAGGTCAGTATGACTACTTAGCCACAGCATGTTTTGAAAGACTGATCTTACGAGTAGTTTACTTCTCATCTGGAGATCCACAAATGGCAAGCCGAATTTGAAAATAACCGTACAGCAGACAGTGCGGAGGTAATCAAGTACTTATCAGATATCAAGAACACCGAAGAAATCGTTGTCGAAACACAAAAACAGCATGGTGATATCTTACATAGCCTTATGGATTTGTTACAAAAGGTTTATTCTTTTCTTAATCGATTTCCTCTCCGCTGATATCCATCATCATAGTCTCTCCCAGGGAATGCAGTTGGCGAGGAACGTGGTTTGGAGAAGAATCTATACTATCTTCAGAAGTCTTCGGGTTCCCTCCTTCCACATTCCCATCTCGAGCGTGGTGAGGTTCGTCGTTCAGGATTGTGGCCTGTTGATGGGTCCAGTTCCATGTATGACATATGGGAGGGATTTTATCTTAATGAGGAGAAGGTTGCGATCAAGGTTATACGAGCTGCACAGTGTTCGCCAAAGACCTTGTCGGTAAGCTTATGGAGTTTGCCATTACTTCTATTGTGTACTCATCTTCTCTCTAGCGCTTCAAGAGAGAAGCAGCTATTTGGGAAGATGTATGGAAGTTGGATCGCGGGAAACATATTCTGCCTTTTTATGGATTCTGTCAGAACGATGGGCCATATCCGTAGGTGGTACAACAGAGAGCACAGTTAAATGACTGAGCTGTTGATCCAGGTATGTCGTTAGTCCTTGGCAGCCAAATGGGACTGCTCCGGAATACCTCAATAAGTACCCCGACGCTGATCACTTGGCAATGGTAAAGCCTGTCCCTCCTCTCCAGAGTATTGATTGACTAGTGCAGATTCGCGGCGTAGCAGAAGGTCTCCGTATTCTGCATACCATGCAGCCACCAGTGGTGCACGGTAACCTCAAAGGAGTCAGATTTGACAACCTAGCATCGCTCTAATTTTTGTCTGATTTCTCTTGCTTATCTGTTTGTAGTCTAGCATCGTAATCGATAGTTCAGGCAATCCGTTACTGGCCGACTTTGGTTTTTCCAAGGTAATTCTTCTCAAGTCTCATAAAAAGTTCACTATGACTGACATTTAACAATATTGATTAATCAAGATCACAGAGGATATCACAGGTGTACCCTTCACGATGTCAACAGGGTAGGTCTCTGTAAATATCTTATCATTGCCTCAAAGCTGACATCCCTGCAGAATCTCTGATTCTTACAGATGGCTTGCACCCGAGTTAATTATCGATCAAGGCGTTCTATCTACTGCTTGCGATATATACGCATTTGGCATGACCGTTTTGGAGGTATGATTCTTTCAAGTTGTACTCGAGATCAATTTTAGATCATCTATGTCTCTGATCAATGTTAGCTACTGACCCACAAGCACCCCTGGGAGGATGTCAAGCGGTCAACAACCGTCGTTATTAAAGTTTCTCAAGGACAATTACCATCCCGTCCACGCGATGCTGTAGTGGTTGAGAGGGGGCTGGATGGTGTTGTGTGGGGTCTGTTGGAAAAATGCTGGGTGACCGACAGTAAGGAGAGGGCGACTATACAACAAGTCTTGCAGGAGTTACATTGATATGGACTCATTAGAATCTCGAACCAATGTATTACTATTAGTTACTCAGGAAAACTAGTACAGTCAAATTGTAGCCGAATGCTATTCAATTCTCAGACCCTTCTTGGCCGCGGGGCTTACGCCGTATCTGTACCCGGCGGCAAGGCTTGTTCTCCTCCATTCTGTGTTTACTTCAATCATTTTAAATCATCGAGCTTGAGACGAAAGGTATCTACATCTGCGCTCTGTTGGGCCACTTAGTGGTTGAGAAACTTCGGATTTGAGCCTCTTAAAGGATGCATCCTTTCGCCTCTTATGTCCTCCGCAGCTATTACAGAGCTACAGGTTGGAATGAAGACAACCTTTACGCAAATCTGACTCGTTCTTCAAATGGTGAGTTCTACCTCTAAACTACAGTGTAACGCCCTACTGAAGCAACTTCAAGCCATTCTGGACTTCAGTGTTCCACGGGGACTGCACCTGTCCATTTCAAAGTCACCCAATCCTCTGTTCAATACATCATATTCCATGAATGCAATGCCCTCACTGAATGGCTCAGTAGGATACATTTTCACCTCGTGTGATCTGGACGTGAAGAGCTCGGGAGCTGTGCGTTTTAAGGACATGATTGAGCGGTTCAAAGTGCATGACCAACCGCGAAGACCTGAAGGGAAAGAGGAAGAATGGCTTGCAGGCGAAAGAGTGGATAAGCGTGGTACGGCCCAGTCGCTGTCATGTCGAAGCTTGTCTTGAAACATTAACCAGCAGGATACAGACTATCTTTTGTATGGCCGACTGTACCTGCCGACGGGGAGGCTCGACGCTCTATACTCTACACGGCTTTCTGCTACGACGCAAGCTCTCGTGGCAGCCATATCTGACCCACGCTCGACTCTATCGGCTGACCGACGTTCACGTGGAGATAATGTCAGCAATGTGATGTTCAGTCTTCAACATGATGTGGGTAAATGGTGCACGGAATATACTTGGAGTGCGGAAGATGGCATGTGGGGTGTGCGTGTTCTGCACAACTTCGGGAGACTTGGACACCCTGTAGAGTCTTCGACAGATGATTCATCGAACTCGTCTGGGGCTCGAGCGAGGCAGAGACGCGTCGATGAAGAGGAAGCGACTGAAGGCGGTCTCAAAGGCCGTGTATCCGCTGGTGCTGAGTTTTATATCAGTGCAAAAGAACGCAGTGCAGGAGGTAAGTCGATGACCTTCTATCTCATGTCTCACCCTCTCAATTTCTGTTGAGCAGTCTCCACTGGCATACGATTTACCACTCTCCCTGATGCAACTCCACCATCATTCCAGCTCCCTCCTTCATCGTCTTCTCCGCTGTCACAAACCTCACCCCGAGGGCCGCCCTCACAACCTCCGACGACGATCACTGCTCTGTTCAATCCCATGATGGGCCATATATCGACTGCATATTCAGCACGGGTCTCTCATGATCTCTCATTGTCCTCTCGCTTTGATTTTAATGTCTACAGTTATGATAGCGAGTGGACGATGGGTGCTGAATGGTGGATGCGACGGAGACCATTAAAAGGTCCTGCGCAAGAGGATATAGATCCGTCGCTGCCGTCTATAGCTCCATCTGATCCTCCAGAAATATCGGTACCGGGTGAGGTTCGGGGTGTAGTCAAAGCTCGGATATCTACGAACAATGTAAGTGCCGCTTACATCAATCTCGTACTTGCTTCACTCTAAATGACCATCTAGAATATGTCTCTGATGTGGGAAGGACGTCTGAAGAAGATGCTTGTTAGCTTGGGCGTTGTCTCCGATTTGTCTAGCCGGTCCAAACCTATCAAGGCAATAGGACTTGAGCTGTCTTATTTTAGCTCTGAGTAGATGAGACTCGGATGTACAACGAAAATCTACCGACACTACATACCTCGTGAATGAAGTGCTTTCCAGAAGTCATCAGTCGAGAGTTAAAAGAGAATGAATATTTGCATCATCGTATCATCAGATACCAAGTTAGTAAGTACATCCTTTAGATTATACATGCGTAATGCGCGAAAGTTCAAGTACAAAACGAAAACCGAGTGGAGAAACTAGAGCGAAGACGGGTATCTAACAGTCATCACTATCCAAACTGATCAACCAGATAAAGCAAGCCAAAAGATGTGCACTATAAATAAAACATTATATCTGTAAATATGTGAAAAGATATCCATCGCCCGCTACTTCATTCCTTTGCTCCAGCAGATACCCCGACAGTACGAGGAGCTCCGCCAATGGTTCGAGCGAGCCTCGAGATAGCATCGCCAGTGATTACTGGTCGAGCCCGACTAGCGGGGCCACTCGATGGTGGCGAAGAATGTGTACGCGCATGTGTAAGGCCATTGGGGCCAAGCGGCGAGGAAGCACCAGAACGTGTCACGCGCCCTGAAGCCAAGCTAGCTGGTGCTGTAAACGGTTGCTGGAAAGACGGTGGTCGACCCACAGTACGTGAACGGTTGTGAGAAGGGTTGAACACACGTGAGGGTGTTGGACCCAACGCTGAATGATTCGCAGTATTAAGATCAGCAAGACCCTTTGGAGCGTGGATCGACGCGCCGAGTCCCTGCTCTTCTGTCAGACGTTGCTGCTCCTTTTGCGCTACTTCCGCAGCAGTAGGTGCATGTATGGACTGC
This sequence comes from Serpula lacrymans var. lacrymans S7.9, assembly GCF_000218685.1. Taxonomy (NCBI): domain Eukaryota; kingdom Fungi; phylum Basidiomycota; class Agaricomycetes; order Boletales; family Serpulaceae; genus Serpula; species Serpula lacrymans. The sequence goes on along the minus strand of NW_006763293.1, from coordinate 1,088,425 downwards.
GCAAGGCCATCATTACTGTTGACGACAGGCTCTGCTGCAACAGGCTCTGCGACAGGCTCTGCGACAGTGGTAGCTGCAGGTGCTGGCTTTTGGGGCAGATTGGGACGTGCGTGGTTTCCTCGGGGTTTCGACCGTGCCTTGAGAGTTTCCACGGCTGCAACGGGCTTAGGAGGAAGCGAAGGATGAAGGGGCAACCTTGGAGGGGGTGCAGTAGCACCGTCCCCTGTATCGGACAGCGCTTTGACTGCGCCACTGTCAGACGATGAAGCTGACATTTTACTCTTCGGTGTTGGAAGGATGTCACCAGTATCATCCTCGAACGAGGACGTGGGAAGCGAAGACGGCGGAGAGGGTGGAAGAGGAGAAGGTCCATCTGTTTTTCCAGGAGAAGTCGACTCATTGGTATTTTTGCCTGGTACCGCTTCCTCGATCAGCTGAGGTTCTGGCAAGGGTTTCAGAGTGTCCACAAGGATAGGGGATATTTCTTCGTGTTTTTCGGCATTGCTTTTTGAAGCCGTCGTTACACCCCAGTCGTCAAGATCAGGTAAGCTGTCATCGTCATCACCAGCCCAATCGATATGGCTGCCAGGGGTAGTAGGTCTATGATCTGCCATTGCGACAGCTCTCACACGCTCGACCAGTGCATCTATATCGTGACGCATTTCACCCTGATGTGCAATAACCAGATGAGGCGGTGCATCTTTGAGTGGTATGACAGGGGAGGAAGGCCCTGTTTGCACTTTCTGAGGGCGCAAGGAAGCTTGACTGGTCTGCGAAGACACAGTCGACACAGTCGCTTTAGCAGTATTATTCGAAGGGCCCTTTCCTTGTTGGTCACGATTAGAACGTCTGCGTCGATTAGTTGGACGCGGGGATGTAGCTGATTGAGGACCAGTTGCAGTGGTAGGAGATGCAGGGGCTACAACTACGGCGGGAACAGTGTGAGATGGCCTTCGAGAAGCAGGTTTAGGTCTAGGAGGGCGGCCTTTTTGACTAGGAGTTGGCGGTGGAATATCTGCCGTATTCTTCTTTGGTGTCGACTGTGGTGTAACTTTTCCTGTACTCAAAGGTTGAGGTTTTGGAGGGGTTACATCTGGTTTCTGTGGGAGTTTCTCTGTTTTCTCTGAGGATTCGGCAGGTGCCTTTGCACCCCTGTTGCTCTGGGCACTCGCCGAGCGACCGCCTCCCCGACCACCACGACCTGATGGGCGTGCACCGCCTCGTCCTCTGCTTAATCCCCGAAAGGCTGAGCCTGGTTCAGCGGACCTCAGGCTGCTCCAGTCTCTAGCACGTGGAGTAGGTGGGTTTGATGGAGCTGTGCTGCTACCATTTGGTCCAGGACGGGAGGCAGGTGTAGCCATAAGTCCACTTCAAATGGGAAATAGAGCACGAGGATAGCTTTGCTTGGGTATTGAAAGCAGCTGTTGTTTTGAAATGGCAGGTCAATACCACACATTTGGAAGTAAAGCAAGGGTTATGATTTGAACTGACGGATATGGGAAAAAACCTGGAATAAAGATGGGAGATGGATATGCTTTGAGTATGGATAACGTCTAGAGGATGTGGTTCAGGTGAAAAAGAGGAAGTAAAGAGTATAAGGCTGGTTGGAGCTAGCAAGGGCAACGAACCCTTCCAAGCCTTCTGGATTGGACTCCGAGTCTGGAAAGCAAACCAAACATATCAAAGCAACGCGCCCGCTGCTCTCCTTCTTCTCAACGCCGGTCTCGCAAACACAATAGCAAAGATGTCAAAGGCTTCGCAACCAGAACTTAAAAAAGTATTTTTTTAATTATCACCATGACTATCTGCGCTAATCAAATACCTTTGACCAGTTTATGGACAAGAAATTGTTCGTCCACCTGCAGGGAGGCCGTAGAGTTAGCGGTACACTGCGTGGCTATGATCTTTTTTTGAATCTCGTCATTGACGATGCTCTGGAGGAAACCACACCCGCTCAAAAGCACCCAATTGGAACTGTGGTGAGTACGATATGCCATGATGCTTGTTCATATCTGTTCATATCTTAACCTGATTGTATTGTAATCAGGTGATTCGTGGTAACAGTGTAACATCAATGGAGATTCTTGAAGCTGTACGATAGGATTCAAGTTGACGAACGAATATTGGTGGATGTCTTTTTTAGATCGAGAAACGATATTGTATGAATGGAGCTAAAAGATGGTAGGCTTTGCATTACCCCTGTAGATTGAGTTACAGTATCACCAATATTTTCCAAAGCTATCGTTATGAATCAGTCTATCTTCAAAATCACGATCTGCAGCAAAGTCCAGTCAGCCACGTTCATGCACAGTCTTAGTAGAGATGATGTGTTCTTACCTTTGCTGTCCCACTACTGTCGCCTTGCGTAGATCTGAGGCATATAGATGACATTACAACTACATGTCTTGCACATTTTACAGCACTAGTTTTTTTTGTCAAAAGTTTAAAAGGATCACTCGCAACATTACCAGATAGTAATGAGGATAGATTATCAGATTCAGAAGCCCTTCGGGTTCAAGATACAGCAATTCATATTATGCAAAACATGGCCGACTTGGTATTATTACATCTCAACGAATGTGTTTGTATTGGATGTCATAGGGTTAGGGTTAGGACCGAGAAAGGTCGAAAAAAAAGGCCTACCCAGCCAGAGTGGCCGTGGTAGGACAGGAAAATATTGAGACGGTGCATGAGCCGAAGCCCATACAAGCCAAGAGCACCCTCTGTATGGACAAGGTCGCCGTGCTATGAAGGGTTCCCAGGGCCCACAAACCCAGGTAGATGAAGGAGTTTATGCCATCAAGGTAAGTATGAAGATACAACCATGTCCAGCTCAGCCTTATATACGATTGAGACTCTGCGCACGGACCAGTTGATTTGTCAGCTCTTTACCTCCCTGATGTCCTCTTCAAGTTCTTCTCTGCTGTTTGTGATCACTGTCAATGCCAGTTCCCGTCAACGTCTTCCTAATGTCAGTGTTGTCTGTATGACTTTTTCTTTGTGTTCCTGTTACTCCAAGTTGAATGTGCAATTGCATATGAATGCTCTGATTCGGTCCTTTGTAAGTCTACTAAATACAAGTCCACTCTGTGCGTAGTAGAGATTTTGTTTTACCACAAAGCAACTCGAAGAATTGTCCTGTGCACCGACCATACCGGTCAAGCTTAGCGATCCCCGTTTGCCCGAGGTTTATCTTGAGGACGATTCTTAATGGGTTAAATTAATTAAATCCCTAGTAAGCATATTTAGAAGCTGTTTGTGAGCATGCTTGCAAATCCATTATGATGGTCACGCTCAGCGACTATAAAGCTCGCTTTCAATAGATGACGGTTGCTCCCTAATACCTCGCTTCACTTGGTATAATGGCTGAATCATCTCTCACACTACTTGGAGACAAGTTCAACACCGATAGGGAATATGTTAAAAAACTCATTGCACAGGACGCCTCAGGTGGTTGGAATGAATCATGGTCAGTCGAAACGATCTATCTCCGTTTTATGCCTGATATGAAAATGTCTTAATATTTCCTAGGAAGCAGGGTGTAACGCCTTGGGATAGTGGTGATGTACAGCTTTCCTTGCAAGGCTTGCTTCTTTCTGCGTCGCTGGACCTGCCGAGGGAAGGACGGGCCCTTGTCCCTGGCTGTGGAAGGGTTGGTATAGTAATTGATCGTGCCTTCACTTATCGAAATTCATCATTATACCTTTAGGGCTATGACGCTTTACTGATCGCGTCTAAACTTGGCCTTGACACTCTCGGTCTTGACATATCCCCTGTCGGCGTTCAAGCTGCACGAGAGTGAGTGATGTAATCACATATCGATCAACCGCTTATTTTAATGACGGCCTGGAATCTTGTAGTCAGTTAAACTCGGCACCCGAGGGTCTGTTGTCTGGTATTGAAAAGGTGTCCTATGAAGCGACAGACTTTTTCACATTCAAAGTGCCAGATGATCAGAAATTCTCGCTCATATATGACTACACGTAAGTGTCCTATCTCGTATAATTTTCTATTCGCACTCAATAATGTGGAACTACGCGCAAATTGTAGGTTTTTCGTCGCAATTCCTCCCGAACGTCGCAACGAGTGGGGATGCCAGATGTGTGCGCTCATCAAGCCCGGAGGATATCTTATCACACTTGTGTTCCCGCTCGGACTTCCTTTAGAAGGCTACGTTGGCCCACCATTCCACGTTGATCCCGAAGATTATATTGAACCCTTGGGTCAAGGATGGGAGAAAGTGTATGACAAGGTTCCGGAGATCGTGAGGGAGGGGCGCAAAGGAACCGAAAGGATGGTGGTATGGAGAAGAATCTGATGAAGGCTGCTATCATTAGCGGCTGCTGTGATGAATAGCCATATATGCCTTGGCGGCACTGTATTATGTGCATGTACTACACTACTTCAAAGTAATGTGACATGCTTATTCTCTCATTAGATCAACATTAAATCAACATCAGAAACAAGATGTACGACACGGCAGTTTATACCTACGACGACGAAGCCATTTCCTGCCTCCCAATTCGCCACACACTCACCGCACCTCCCACTTCCCACTCACTCTTGCAGACAGTCACAGCGGTATGTTCGACACTGGTCTCCCGATTTCCAATCTCTTCAAGGTATGGCTCCCCATCATCCTTTACGCCTCATCAAGCCTCGCTTTCGCCCTTGCTATCACTTTCTGGAAAGACCAAGTCTTTGATGGTGTGTTCTTCGCGACACGTCCCTTTTACCGGATGGAACGTCCCCCTTCAAGGTCACCCTCTCAGGCTACTCACTCTTTCGAGTCCTATTAAGTTATTCGCGTTACCCACCCTCATCCCTCCCCTCTGTATACAGCGGTACTTTGTAACCTTATATTTCATGTATTTTATTATTATTGTCACTACAGAGGATCAGGAGTAGATAGTGCCCCTAAGGTTAGGGTTAGGACCAAGAAAGGTCGAAAAAAAAAGGCCTACCCAGCCAGAGTGGCCGTGGTAGGACAGGAAAATATTGAGACAGTGCATGAGCCGAAGCCCATACAAACCAAAGCTACCCTCTGTAAGGACAAGGTCGCCGTGCTATGGAAGGTCTCAAAGGCCCACAAACCCAGGTAGATGAAGGAGCTCATGCCATCAAGGTAAGTATGAGAATTCAACTATGTCTAACTCAGCCTTATATACTTCCAAGAAATTCGCGCACGGGCCAGTTGATTTGTCAGCTCCTTTTGCACTTCCAACGTTCAACTTGCTCAGCGTGCCCTTGACCAATACTTGGTTGATACTTGGTGATTGTTCGCTTGACCATTAATATCTATGCCTCGATAAACTATCAATATAGTGGCCAGTAATAATCCTCAAAGTTACAACCTGTCACGGCGGACCTCTGGACGAGGCGCTACAACAATCTGCGTTCGAATTGACACCCTTAAGACTCAGAATGAGGTAAACCATCGAGGAGACGTTTCGCTATAGTTTATACCAAAGGGAGGATGACTACGACTCTTTCACAAGGCTTGGATGTTCGCGTATCGAAAGGACAGACTGGACGGAGCAACGGCCCTCAGTGATATCAAGTCTCGCTCTGGGGATCCCATTCTTATCCGTGAATAATAGAAGACTCGTCGGTGCCGCCATTTTACTCCATCTCCATCTTCATTTCTCTATCGATCCCTTTCCAGGAGAGCCAATAACTTATTCCCTCCCATATTGTGCTATCCAGCCCGACCTCACGTTCTTCTGTTATCCAAATTCTCACCATCTCAGAGAATCGTCCAATTTGGCTTGATCTTTACGGTCCCCCTTTCGCGGGCCATATTATAGGGCCCACTGAAATATTCGTTCATGCATTCGAGAAAGAGGTGCACCGTAACCTTTCATATTGCGCATTTTCTTCGGTTGCTTAAATATTGCCTAACGAGTTGGGCTGTAGCCCAGTCATTTTGGAATCAGGCGGGATAAGGCTGTTGGTTATGGCGGGCTTCAAATGCAAGTAAGCATGTTTTCTCAAGGCGTAGTGGATAAGGCCATGGCATAAATAATTCATGTGATGTGATTGCGCAAGGCAGACCATCACGGGTGAGGGCAAGAGAAAAGCTATCGGACTTGGAACGAAAGTTTGATATATGGATTCCTTTTCCTTTTCTCGTGACGTGTGTACCACCTGTCAAGCATGTCAAGCCTGAGGCCTGAGGGTCGGCTGAAATATGAGGCAGTCCCCCTTATAACCTGATGTCGAAAGAATGGTTGTCAATTGATCTCACAAAATGGCCAGTTCAAAGCATGTACCCACTATGCGAAATGACGACCGGTTGGTCGCCAGAAAGCTACTTCAAGACAACCCCATGCATGGGTGGGACGAAATTTGGTGAGTGTAAGAGTTGGACCCTCTACTAGCCAATAAATAATGCCATTATCAGGAAGAAACGTTTGACCTTTTGGGACGTTGGTGATGTCCAGCTAGCTTTGCAAGAACTACTTCAGTCAGGATCCGTGGATTTCCCAAGGACAGGTCGCGCTCTTGTTCCTGGATGTGGAAGGGCGAGTGAAAGTCGCTCTATTTTGTGCTCCACTGTGTTCCTTACCACTCTTTTCAGGGATACGATGCAGTACTCATTGCTGCTAAACTTGGCCTTGAGACTGTGGGTCTTGATATATCCCCTGTGGGCCTACAAAATGCCAGAGAGTGGGTACAAAAATCAAACGTTTCTTTAATGGAATACACCTGACATGGTATGCTGGTGGTTTATAGCAAGCTAAAATCCATCCCGGAAGACTTGTCCTCTGCAATTGGGAAAGTGACTTTCGATGAAGCTGATTTCTTCACGTACAGCGTGCCAGACGGTCAAAACTACGACGTCATCTACGATTATACGTTTGTATATTTTACTGCCCATATACTTCTCTCAGGTTAATGTAACTGTCGTTCACAGGTTCTTTGTCGCTTTCCCGCCTGAACGTCGAAATGAATGGGGGCGTCAGATTTCAGCACTCATCAAGCCGGGCGGATATCTAATCACGCTTATTTTCCCACTTGGGCTTCCTTTAGAAGATTATCATGGCCCACCGTTCCATGTCGAGCCTGAGGATTATATTGAGCCCTTGGGCCAAGGATGGGAGAAAGTGTATGACAAGATTCCGGGAATCGTGAGGGAGGGGCGCGAAGGAACTGAAAGGATGGTGGTATGGAGAAGGATCTAATAAAGACTGCCATCATTGGCGACTGCTGTGATGAATACCATATCTGCCTTGAATATGGTACTGCATGTACTATGCTACTGGGAAGAATAAAGAATGAAATTCTGGTAAATTCAGCGATTTAACTCGAAGCATCGAGTTTCTTGTGATTTTTTGTAATTCTTCGAGCTTTTATTTTCTTTAAATTTGCTTCTATCGACGCCGTCTGAAGAAATTGAGGTTTCAAGCAAACGTAGATGCCCATAATTGGAAATCTCAGCGACTTTTGGCCACGTGCAATTTTTTTGAGCAAACCCCACTTGACTTTAGCAGGCCGAGCATAACCGCAAACGTAGCAGGAAGACAACCTGGAGACTGGAGAGGGAGGAGGGCCAGAAACCTTTGGTTCTACATCCATAATATGTCAAGGACGTTTACAAAGATCAGGATAACCCCCACTATAGCAAATTCTTCAATACGACCAAGACGCTTTCATGTCTCTGCACCCCATTCCTCCGCCATCACCCTTCCATTACTGAGTGTCCCAGACGCGCTCTCTTTTTCCAGTATTGCTACCTCTTCAAACAGCGCACAAGATCTTCTTCGACAGCAGAAGTATCATGACCTCGAAGACAGTGTAGGGCGCGACTTTCCGAACCCCTCACGCGTCTGGAGCTACTACACCGACCTGTTGGGCTATCTGGAGTTCGAGCATCTACCTCTGGAGATACACCAAGCGGTTCTCAGGAAATGCGTACCTTCTACCAATGTTCTACGTGGAGCTATGGCACGCCGTATGGCAGCTGGCAATGCGCCTAGAATTCCTCACATGTACGAAGCACGGTTGAAGTCCGTCATGCGTAACATACGTACAACAGGCCACAAGCCAACCCTCTCAGACTATCATTTTATTCTGGAGCAGTTTGCTTCAGTTGGACACTACAAAGGTGCTTTTCAGGTATACAACGAGTTGACACTCGTATTTGGATTGCACCCGACACCAAAAACCTATGGACTGTGTCTGCAAGCCATTGCCCACCGGCTTTCTCTCCCCATTTATAAATTCGAGCGAGGGCGATTGGTGGAGGAAGCGGGAAGGATGTCCCAGGAGCTGATGAAGGGCATGGCGACTTACAAGTTACCCTTCACCTCGGTAAATCTTGATCTTACCATACGCGTGTTGAAGGAGATTGCAGACGAAGAAGGTTTCAGTAGACTCATGAAAGTTGGATATGGGATTGATTTGGACAACCCTGATCATCCTCCATTGGACGTCGTTACGAGCGCGGAAGGAGTGGAAGGCCTGGACTACCGAGTTCCATTCTCTACGGCCGCGCTGAACACCACGCTAGACATGCTTGGACGTTTTGGGAATGTGCCAAAGCTTGTACAGGCGTTCGAGGTGCTCACGCAGCCACTGCCTCCCCAAGCTAATAAGCATTTCTCGATGGCGTTTGACGAGGAGGACGATTTTGGAGTCATTAACCCAGCCTCGACGCAACCGTACCAGGCACCACATGCGGCGCCAAACACGACGACCTACAATATCTTGCTTAAGCACATATCCAGGGCAGGTCATGCTACCTTCGCGCGTCATTACCTATTTCAGGCTATGCGTCTCGATCGACAAACGGACAGGGACCTCCGCTCGCAGATGAGAGACTCTCTTGGCGAGGTTTTGGCACCACATTTTACGATCAATAAAGGAACGATCCTCCCTGTGTTTGGAGAGGCCAACCGAGACAAGAACTTGCAGCTCATGCGATGGGTTGCTTGGGTTGCTAGGCAAACTATTCGGCGGAAGAAGAATGATATTGTATTCTACTCCCAGGTACGACAAAATGTACAAGAGCGAGCGTTAGAAGAGGCGAGCTCCACAGTATCAGAGTTGCCAACCTCATCTTCCGTGCCCCAACCAGTCGGAGAGATTCCTATTGCTACAACAAGCAAAGCTGCCAATTCTGCATCCAGTCTTTCCCCATCATCGAGCGTTTCGTCTGGATCGCCATTGGCATCTGCAATAGAACCTCGACAAGTTCCCAAAAAGGCCATCTCCTCAGCTCTAGAGGTTGACATTGATGCTCCATGGACACCCTCACCCGCACCTATAAAGTACTTTGACCTTGATCTCCACCTCAGTATTCTCCAACGGGACCTTGAACAGATAACTGCATTCAACCAACATATTGAGCTCATAATGTCGCGTACTACGCAGCGAGTAAAAGAGCGGCTTGGACGGCGCGTGTGGTCTGGGAAGGATGTTTATCTTCGCGATAGCGGCGAACGGTCACCGATTGCGCGTAAGACATGGACAGAGATCGTGAATTTCCAACGACCACCGCCCGGGATGAGACGCGCTCAAATTATGAGCAGCAGAAATACACAGAAGGGAAATGGAAGGAGGATTGCTCGATATTCGAAGCCAGGATGGCTTGCAAGTCAGCAAGGCCTGGCGATGTCGTTGTATGCCGACAGACTGGAGTCGTAAGAAAGCGGATTATTTCTGCCGCTCATGTGAGCAAATGGTTTGCTCGTCGTTTCTTAATTTTTATCAACGCAATATTCCTCAGGTGCTTCATATACCAGAAGTCACATACAGTTCAAGGCAATTCAGCGGTTTTCGACGGCTGGTCTGCTTTAGCTGCATATTTGCATGTAAGGCTCTTTAGGCCAACATACTATCTTACACGTATATATTCTTTGCATATACATCGTATCTCAGATCTTAAACCAAGCTTGTCGAATGAACTCGTTGCGCATATTTTTGCACATTTTTCAGTGCTAAATACAATATAGCCACCCTTTTACAAACAGAACGATTGGGGTCAATACTGAATTTCAGTACACATTACCTTTATGTTCAGTGAAGTAAGTACAATGCAACAATGCAGTGGGGCACCTTGAACTGTTCAGGATCAACAGTGCGATGTGACAAGAATGAATAGAAGTGAAGACACAGCAAGTAGCAACGATGCATGCTTAGAAAGAAGGAAAAGTTAAATCAGCTTCTCGTACTGTACCGCCCTATCCGACACGACACTTTCTATCGAATCTAACCATGCCCCAATGTCCATCGAAGGACCATCTAGTAAACGCGATCCATTTGGCTTATTCAACTTTCCCGAAGCAGTAAACCCTTTAGTCAGGCTTGGGTGACCACCGACGCCAATGTAACGAGCCAGGGCCATGACAGGAAGACGTCTGAGAGCTCGACCGGATAAACCTTGTTCCTAAAATACGACGTTATATGTCCAACAATCGTTGTTCGCATAAGGAATCGACTCACTCTGCATTTGGAAGCTAACATTAGCAGCTGTAGACCGACATTCTTCCTTTCTGCATGAGCGTCTGGTAGCTGCTCGTATTCAACGATTGGAGCTTGGAGTGCACTGAGCCGTTCGTACTTGTCATTCGCTTCGTAATGCTTGGCCTCGCTGAGTGGTGGGACTTCCTGGAAATGTGATAGAGGATAAAGAAATATATATGTTTTACTGGATGTAAAGGGCTTACAGTTGCATGGACCAGTCCTTTGCTCATGAATTCACAGAGCGAGCCACGTAAAATCTCGTAGATCGCTTCTCGAGGGGGTAGATCGACATATTGGATTATATCGGCACGATCGACGAATGCAGAGTCTATAGCAGTAATCTGGTTATCACCCCGATGCCGAACCGAAACTTCACTAACCAATGGCTTTGACTAGATTGCTGGTTGACATCACCAATACATTCTTCTTGTGTTTGAGCTTGTCAAGTTGAGTGAGAAGCGCATTCACAACCTAACAGATCACATATATTTTCAATTTCGTTAACAGTACTGAGATTTGTTCTGCACATACACGTAACCCATCAGATGGTTCCGTACCCGCCATAGCTCCTGCTCTAGCTGCGGTCAGGGATTCTACCTCGTCTGGATATGCGAATGAGTACAATAAGCACTAAATGACTCACGAAAATACTAACCAATAAGGACGACTACAAAGCAGTCTTCATCTTCAACCATGTCCGTTATATTGCTAAAGAGACGCTGCACGAGTTTCCCAGACTCAGAAAACCATCGTGAAAAAAGTGAATGAGAGTTTATTTCCAACAGACGTGATTGCGAATATCTGAGCAGATCAAAATCAAAAATCAAAACACAGACTATATGCCATAAATTGACGGAGTTACCGATGGGATAAACGTATCGAAAGCTTCTGAGCTAATGCACGGCACAGCGATGTTTTACCGGTTCCTGGAGGACCATGCAACAACACCACGCGATTCCAAGAGACCATGTTAGCTAGGAATATAGGGGTCAATTACTGCCAAGCAGTGCCACGGTGATCACCCACAATCAATGTCAGCATCGCTCAACAATAGCGTCGCGTATATGTAGTCAAGAAGCTTGAGTTTGATATTATCTGCGTATATCAAACTATCCCAGAGACCATCCCAATGTTTACTTGGGAGTTCGCATACACTTGCAGCTAGAACTTCTTCACTTCCATCTCTCCCATCGCTACCATTGGAATACTCCTCGGCGATGTCAGACTCAATAGGCTGGTACGTGTGTATTTGGAGAGAGGTCTCTGCTACGGGTAAAGACGACAACGGGCATGATGATTCTGATACGGTGATCCGCTCGACACAGCCCGCTAGGGTAGGGACTTGTTCCCAGCCTTGTATCGTCGAGGGTAGAGATATGTGATCAAAAGACGAGATATATTCCAGAACAGCATTTCTGACAGTATCCACCCGCCGTTTAGCAGTTGTAGAAAGACGCACTTCGACTGCAAAAACCATAGAATACACTGATCATGAATTTTGCGTGCTTACGTTCTATGAGGACATACCGTGAACGGTCCAGATCATTGTACTTCGTCTTGTTATAGAATCTCTATCTTGGTTTTCTGATTTCATACGTGTCTTTATCCTATCTGTAGCACCTATGAGATGGTGGTAGTAGGACAAGGCGCGCCTCGTGCAACAACGCGTCGACAAAGGTCATCTGACCATTGATCATTTCTACACCTAACCCTATCATCCTTCTCTTCCACCATGACCGAGGAAACTCAGGAAAGTGCAGCATGTCCTCTCGTAGACACCGACAGTGCTGTCCATGATCCCCTTAATCCAGCGACATTTGTACCACCTAGCTCTCTATCAGCACCCAATGTCACGATCGAATTTTGCGATAGAGTGAGTCTTGCCTCAGCGTCCTCGTCATTTAGTTTCCATTGACTCAATTGCCTAGTGCCGCTGGTTAGTTTTCCGGGTTATCGCTAGTACCACTGATATAAAGACATCTGCTCAGGCTACATCGAGCAACTTGGGTATCAACGGAACTCTTCCTTACATTCCCTCCACCGATAATAAAGGGCATTTCAATTGTTCCTCTCAACTCGGATCAAACAGGTGGCCGGTTCCGTGTCTGGTTGTTTTCCGATAGTGGAGATTCACATTTGGTTTGGGATCGCAAGGTGGAAGGTGGATTTCCTGAGCTGAAGGTCCTGGTGAGTAGCGGACGCTACACATGGTGATTATCAACTCAACTCGCAATCCTGTAATGCAGAAACAACGTATCCGGGATCATATACAGCCTGGTAAACATTTGGGTCACTCCGACAAAAAACAGCCAAGCTAAAGCTGTAGTATTTTTTTATTGTCTGTATTGTTACATACTCTATACGAATAGAAATCCTGTACTTATAGATATCTCAATCCGTTCGCGACCGGTTAGATCCCACGATAAAACGCGGAGCTGCGCACGCGACCTGAATACCGCGCTCCACTCTGACAAACGGTGACTGCCTCCGAGTTCAACGTGCTTGCCTCGCGTTCTTAAAATCCTCTTCATAATCCAGCTTGCCTTAGACCTTCACGACTTCTTGACACTTTTTTTATTATGAAATTATTCGCTACTGTTTTGCTTCGCTCATTATTTTTCCTGCTGTCCCTCCGACGCCGTGCGGCAGCCCTGCCCGACTTCGGGGGCAGCCCCCTTGGTTTCCGATCCGAACTAGCGTCCGAAAGATTTCTTCCTGAGCATGAACCACCAGGGCCTGTGCTCAGACGCGATGGAAACAGCACGTCCTCGAATGCGTCTGACGTGCTATGGGTGATAGAGGATAATTATGAAGGTCAGACATTCTTCGAGTATGTCCATTCAATACAATTCTAGAGCAAACAGAGGATAGATAATTGCCTATAGTAGATTCGACTTCTACACAGGAGCCGATCCCACACAGTACGCCCCCTTTTTATTATTACTTTCCTTACTTCCCGACACTGAATGACTCTTTATAGTGGCATGGTTGAGTGAGTCCGCTCATTATCCACGTACTATGACTATAACTCGCTGACTCTAAAACCCTCACATTCTTAGCTTTGTAGACCAACAAACGGCATACTCTAGCGGTCTCGCATACGTCACAAGCAATAACAAGGTTATCATGAAAGGTGATAACACCACTACTCTTGCTATGGGAGCCAATCGGGGCAGGTACTGGTTTATAATACTCGCCTTCATGAGCGCATACTCATCCTAATTGTGCACAGCGTACGTATATCAAGCCAGGCAATATACAACACGGGACTATTTATCCTCGACCTAGATATGGCTCCGTGGGGTTGTGGTAAGTCTTGCGTGTTCGTTGAATCAGTTTTGTTTTTGACATCCATATTAAGCTGTTTGGCCTGCTTTCTGGCAAGTGTACTCGTATTACGAATATCAATTATATTTAAATAAACGTTTCCACTTCTAGGACTCTCGGAGGTGGTACATGGCCTTATGTGAGTAGTTAAATTTGTATTTCGTACTTGTTCTCAACTGTTTAAAGAGCGGCGAGATAGATATTTTAGAGGGTGTCCATGATAACCAATATAATCAAGTTACTTGGCATACCGCTCCAGGTATGTTCGTAGAGTGATGTTATCCGATATGAATGTTCACAACTTCTATGAAGGCTGTATGATGACCTCTACCGTGAACATGACGGGAACCATTGATGTAAGTTGTAAGCTTGTAGTCACATCGTGTACTGACCATTTTCATGATATAGCAAATTAATGGCACTGACAATCTTGACTGTAATGCTTTGATAAACAGCAATTCTGGCTGTGCGGTCACAGAATGGAGCAGGGCTTCTTATGGCCCATATTTTGACTCTCAAGGCGGTGGCGTGTTCGCGATGAAGTGGGACGATGATGGTATTTCTGTTTGTATGTGAAGTCTCTTCCCATTTGGATGCGTATTTAGTTAACCATAGTACCTTGAAGGGTCGTTCTACCGTGCTGCCATTCCTACGGACATCGTGCAAGGTAATCCCAACCCGGCTGGCTGGGGAGTACCAGTTGCCTCGCTGTCTCCCGAAGCGTGTAATCCAACCCAATATTTTGTGAATCATTCTGTCATCTTTGGCGAGTTTTTTTTTTTTTTTTCGCTATCTTCAATATTTTGCTCATTAGTACCTTGAAGACATCACTTTTTGTGGTAAGTTATCTGGTCACCAAAATAATTAATTTGTACTGAGTACTCTTTAGGTGACTGGGCAGGGAATTCTTATACCACTTCAGGCTGCCCTGGAACATGTGAAGAAAGGCTTGTGGATCCAGCTAACTTTGTCGTGCGTACTTTATAATTTAGCGGTCTATTGCGTTTTCAATCAACTCGTTTATAGAATGCTTCATGGATCATTAATTCACTGAAAGTCTACAAAAGAGCAAGTGTGTCGGTCTCAAATGACGCCACCCAATATGCGGTCCTAGGCCCCGCCCTGATTGGTTGGATTCTCCTTAGTATCGTTTTGAACGTTGGACTATGAACATTATACCGAAGGATGCGCATGCTGGAAGCGGAACATTCATCTTCTCCTGTAGATTTTATCCAACGACTGATACGACTAATGATATCACGATACCCTACGATACATTTATATCTGAATGGAATGACATTTGAACGGTTACATATGTTACATATTTAGGCAGTTAGATGATATACAGAGGCCACAGTTTACAATTTGATCTCTCTGAATCGCTTTTCTGCATCCCCAGAAAGTTCTACATCCTCTCCTGGGATTGGTGCCTCAGCAAAACTAGCCCTCAAAGGTGTAACACAGACCCATCCATGCCCCAAAGCCCACCCATCCGTTCCAACAGGTACAGACGATAGTGAGGGCGTAATGAGACCTTGCATGTCAGGAGAAAACTTGAACACTAAGTTATTTGCAGATGCGCTATCAGAGCTTGGCTTTATGGCCGGTGGCTTCCCGTCCAAAGCGTCCGGCCCAGCAGATGGAACATCACCCGTCAGAGGTTCCGCCTCTAGTCGTGCCTCGACGGCCTTGAATAGTCGACCATACGAGTTACGCCATATGCGCGTCCAACAGATCCTCAATCCCTCTTCGCTGAGCAGGTTCTCAATCATGGGGACGTTGATGCTATACAGGTCAACTTCGCCATTTCGTAGCCCTCCTGAATCTTTTCCCCAGTTGTTCCAAAGATGTTTGATGATACGACATGATAAGGTGTGTGCTGGATCGAACAGAGTTTTGGGGGTTGGATGAAGAACGGTACCGTACGATAGAGCTATGGAGCGTATCCCAGACAGCGAGGATGATAAAGCAGCACCAATCGTTCCAGACGACAATGAAAATGCCGCTATACATTAGAAGGTTTAGGTCTATCAAATTTGAATATATTTCAGGGCTAACCAGATGTGTTTCGTCCAAGGTTCGGTCCAGAAATCTAACGACAAATGAAGTGTGATTGAGATACCTCACGATGAAGCACGACAGTCCCTACCAAAAGGTCTATCTGTTTGGGGTATATATTGTGTAGAGCGATGTTTGCGCACGTTGCAGGCGTCTGTGGTACATAAGAGAAATGAATGGATTTTGTAACATTGTCAAAAGACATACACCATCCAAAAGAATCCACTCGGCGACTTCACCATCCTTAAGGAGGCGGGAAGTGGGTGAAGTTTCTCCGCGTCCATCTGTTGACCAGACGCATGAATTTGAGTATTCATCATCAATATACACAGAATACATACCAGGTTCCCGAGGGTAGTAGTATCTCCCCTTTGTTATCTCGGTTATATGATATGCCTTGCCTGCGAAGGAGTGAGAATGGCTTATGTGAGGACAATAGAATTACACACCAATCCACGACATTTGAGAACTTGGCACAACCACTTTCACGTCCCATCCTGAGCCAGGAGCCCGTCACAATCAGCCCTGTTAAACGCAAAGCAGACCTCACCCAGATTCCTGGTGAGGTGACAGTAAAGGCCAAAGATATAAGGGGATTCTGGGCGAGGCGGCCCGTCGTCGTTCTAACTTACTGTGATGAGAATGAGAATAAAGAAAAGCTTTAAAACAATACCACTAAGAGAACCCTCAATTTATCGCCAACCATGGTATTTAGATGATGGTCTGATTGAAACCGGTGACTGTGAATGAAGTCCGGCGTATGACCGGTTGTTTGCTTATTATTGATTGTGCATGTAAAGGTAATCGGACGATTATTACGAAGTACTTAGCTGAGCTTGGGCATCCGAGTTGCCATTCGCTATTCATCTTGCTTTTTTCTCATCACCTGTCCCACCATGAGCAATGAGCAGCTGGAAAAGCTTATAAACCAGTGCAAAAATAATGGCAAGTCCTCTCTATAGTTCAGCTGCTGCCCTGTTGTTCTGACATATTTTTTTTGAAGACGTTGATCTCAAGATTGACGCTGTCACGAAACTTCAGGCGGAATTCGAGTCTGGCACAGAGGTAAATGTTGCCACTACTTTCTTTTGCCAGCAAAGGTCGACATGTGTTCTTTAATTCTTGGATAGATTGCAGACCCGGAGGCTCTTATCACCGTTCTCAAGGCATGCCTTCGAATTCCAAACCAACATTTGACAACTGCTACACTTTCAGCTCTGCCACATTTTCTTCCTCTCATAATATCGCGTTTTAATGCACCTACACAAACTGCCACGCGCCCGCTCTCTTCGGCGTCATCATCGTCATCAGTTCATTCGGCTTCAGTCGACATCTACACGCTTCGCCAAGCTCTCGTTGCCTTTCTTCCCACCGGAGGGGTTCTGGAACGTTTGGGTGATAACCGTGAAAAGTCGAGAGAGAAAGCTCGAGAAACGCTCGCGGTGTTGGGAGGGTTAGCTTTTCGTTGCGCGCCTTCCACGTCTAAGATCAAAGATGGCAAGGGTCCAGAGACCCCCCTGATGATATTTGAGCGGTTCTTGAGAGAGGGTGGCCTGGGCAGTAAAATATGGAGAGTACGAGAACAAGTACGTTTTCCTGTCACTCAGCATTCTGGCCGTCATACCAAACGCAGTTCTTTCCGCGTTCACTTTCTTTGTTTCTAGGCAATTCTCACTTTAGTACAAATTCGTCGCGCGCACCATCTCTTCCCTATTCGTCCCTACCTTCCCCTGTTAGTTGACGCGCTCGAAGACCCCGATGGCAATGTCCGTGAATGCTCTCGTCAATCCGTCATAGAACTTTTCACTGGTCCAGGCGTCACAGATGCGGCACGAGCAGACCTTAAAAGAGAGATGTCGAAGAAAAACGTGCGGAAAACTATTATGGACAACGTCCTGTCGAAACTCATTGGAGCAAGTGGAGCTACGAGTACTCCTCATAGCGAAGGGTCTGAAAACGGGGATGGTGGCAAGAAGGAATATGTTCCCCCGAGTGTGTTGTTACAGACCAGACGGCCTACAGTAGGTTCAGCGTCAGGAGGACCACCTAACACTGTATCGCGTGCTGTAAGCCATGGGAACGTAAGGGACATTTCAAGGCCGGCCAGTCGTTCCGCCATGGTGTCCCCATCACTAGGTGCAGTCCCTCCATTACCGAATGACACGACAAGTGTGGTTGAGGCAGTTTTTGTGCGTCTGTACTTCTTTGCGTATCACTATATGCGTCTCATTTTTCGCAGATCGCATCCAGCAGAGACATGGAAAATGAGTTTGCGGGGATGGTCAAGCCATTTGAGGTAAGATACTCTAGTTCCATGTGTCTCTGCTCCCTCTTTGCTCATTTGCGTTGGGATTTTCAGGGTAAAGAAACAGAGCATAATTGGGCAGCTCGTGATCGTGCTGTTCAACGAGTTCGTGGGATGCTCAAGGGTGACATTCAAAGTCGTTATTTGGATGTCTTCATAGCCTGTCTGAAAGATAGTTTTATCCAGGCTTCACTCAAAGCCGTAGGTGATTCTATGTCAAGGTAAAGTTACATACTCACGTCACCGAATTAGCTGGCCAGTCTGCGGACCACTGTCTCAGCCAATGCCTGTTCATTATACTCTGAACTAGCAGTTGCTCTTGGTCCTATTCTTGATCCATTTTGTGAGACGCTCTATTCGCACTTATTACGGATGGCTGGCTTCACCAAGAAGATCATCGCTCAACAGTCACAAGCATGCGTCTCAACAATTATGAACCATACGTCGGCACAGCCACGTACATTGCTACCCCTCCTCTGGACCACCCTGCAGGAGAAGACTATACAAGCGAGAGCGTTCGTCGTTGCCCATATTAAAGAATACCTTGAGGTGCATGGCACGCGGTTCAAAAATCACATCGAGTCTCCTAATGGAGTGGAAATACTTGAGAAGTCTATCAAGAAAGCCATTATTGACCCCAACCCTGCGGTGCGGGAGAGTGCGCGCGTTTGTTTCTGGGTGTTCGAAGGAATCTGGCATGACAGGGCAACTGTAATACTTCATGCTCTGGATTCTATAGCGCGTAAGCAGCTAGAGAAGGCATGTCCAAATCCAGATGCCTTGGCGGCGGTCCTACCCCCTACTACACCTAAGGTAAAGAAGAGTAGCGTCTCTGCTGCCATTGCTGCCAGTCGTGCTAAAGCCAAAGCCATCGCCACCGCGCCTCCAACCTTGAGACATCAGGCAACAGCATCGTCCCATGCCTCTAGAGCAGCTTCCCCCACTGCAAGAAGTCCTACCTCACCTGTCATTACCGTATCCAAAACTACAAATGGACGCAACTCACCTTCTCCCACCGCTCGTTCCACCTTCTCGTCTCGCACTTCTTTATCTCCCCCAACTTCCCCTAGATCGCGCATACTATCAGGGACTATGCCTCGGTCAGTTAGCAGTGGTCCGATACCCAACTCGCACGCTCGTTCGACTTCCGATTCAACGACGGCTTCCATCGCACCAGAAGCTATGCGTCGCCGTACGTCGTCGCCTCTTGTCCCATCGCCTCCTAATCGCAGTTCTGTTTTGCGCAAGGCCATGCAAACAGCTCTTCCGGCTTCCCCTCCTAGCCATACGTCACCATCATCTCGACACACCGCTAATAGGACAGCTGCTGTTCCCGTTCCAGTACGACAATCCACAGTGATGCCCACTGTTGATGTAGAGGAGGAGTCTTTACTTCTCGCGACTGCCATACCGATACCCGAAGACAGTGACTCTGACATGGACGAATCTGTAAATCTTATGTCATTCTCAACGCCCTACAAGGTATATCCTCCAGTACCCAGCGTTACCTCGAAGGCACCCTCATTCTCTCCCCGGTCCGACGGCTCGAGGCCCACGGCATCCAATGCTCTTTCGTCAACTTCTCCTAGCATGCCATCTGAACCCATTGTTGAAGATGCTCTTCGAGCCCGAGCGGAACAAGCTGAAAGTGCAGCTGAACGTTTACTAGAGCTCGTAGAACCCGAGTCAGAAGATCTCCATCATTCTACTATCCCAGCCTCCCTATTACTGGGCAATGGCAATGGCAGCTCAACGCCAAAGCCCAAGCCTGCTAATGCCTCGACGATACGGATTAACATGCTGCCTCCAGTGACTCCTGTCAACAAGAATATGGCTATATTCCGAAAAGCGGCCGCATTCAAGAACAGCCCCGTTAATAACGGCCGAACAGAGTCGATGTTAGATGTGTTACAAAATCAGAAACGTGAGAGTGGCTGGTGGCTGAAAAGACTGTCAGGTATATCAAAAATACAGTTTATAGATCTTGTCAGCTAACTACCATCCCTGCATAGCACATGACCAGGGCACAGTACTCAAGACTGTGGAAACTGATGACCGGGTGCAAGAACTCGAAAGTTACATTACCGCTTTGGGGGAAGGCACTGCGGATGTTAGTGTGCTGCAGAAACTTGCCCAACTCTGCATGAGTAATCCGGCATCCGAGTCTGATGCAACATCCCCTCTGAGTCCAGGGCTCGGTCTTCCATTGAGCCCTTCACCATTCATCTCAGTGGCCCGACCTTTACCGCCATTCATTCCTGATCTATGGACGAAGGACAAGAGCTTCTCCCGCCTATTAAATGCTCTATTTGATTACTTGAAGCCTTCGCGGGTATGTCTTACAGGTACTATTCGGTGTACATTAACGCTGAGCCTGCCATCTAGGTCACGGAGGAATTAGAATATGGCCTGATCGTGCTCTGGGAAATACTTGAGCATCAAGCGCCCTTCCTGGAAGGCAGGGAATCTGATCTCTTTTCCACGCTTCTCAGGGTCAGGTACTGCAGTTCATTAAATGTAAGTTCACTCACATCAATCATAGGGTCATGTGCTGATGTCGATGACTTAGGTACTGGAAGCAACGAAGACTGTTCGGGACGCTCTGGCAACCCGGATCGAGCCTGTCTACGGTGTCACGACGATGCATGCCAGTCTTCGCGAGTTTTATTCCGAGCCGACGACAGATTCCAGTGCGAAATCCGCCACATACGCCTTTGGTATCATTGCCTTGGGGAAATTCATCCTACGTCTTCCTGCTGAAATTTTGGAGGAAGAGCTTCCTCGCCTAAGGGCGACTCTTATACCCGTGCGTATCTTCGTCGTCGATGACTAAATTATGTTTTTGATTTTTTTTAAATGTCCACAGGCTTTGAACGATTATTCATCGCTTGTCATCAGAGAAGCTGCAGCCGTCGCTATAATCGCTGCTCAGCTCGTTCTTCGTGACGAAACACACCTTTTCACTCTTCTCGAGAACCTTCCGGACGACAAAAAGAACCTCCTCACCTATCTGTTCGACAAACACGGTGCCAGAGATCCTACTGATTCTACAACTGGGCCTTCAGGTTTGGAAAAACTAGAGAAGACGATGGGGAGACTTGATAACAGCATGAATACGCCCCAGAAGGTACGCGTTCCGTAGGAAAACTCAGTAGACACATGGAATATGTTATGCATACCGTTATGTATTTGTATATGGCCTGATTGTTTGATATTTTGTTCCACGCTGACCCCCTTTTACATGTGCGCCATTGCAATGGGTCGTTGACTTCTTTTCTTCGTCATTCACTTCGACCCCTTAATTTCCACAAGTGAATACCTCATTTTAGTTCTGCGATTAGTTACTCTACAATTCAAATGCTTTTCGAATAATAGTACGATAGTATTATGCACTGGATTGATCGTGACCTTAGTGCGTCAAAAAAGTTTGTAGACTTGTAGACATTTTACACAAATATGTCTATTCCTTGCTACTGACCCGACCCGCACATCTACTTTAGGGTATGTTATAGAAAGATACCAAACCGTCGTGCAGCAAAGTATGCTATTCCCGCAAGCAGACCGCCGACGTGACCAGCTGTATCTGTGGTAGTATTCTAGTTCGCAACCGGATATATCAGTATGCTACCCGAAATCCCTACAAAAAGGCGACATGATCTAACCTTGTTGGAGATGCTCCTGTAGCCGTCGTATATCAGGATACCGGGAAGGAACACCCATGCGGGACAAGGGATCACAAAGAAGATGAGGAACGTCGCTCGTGGTAATGCACAGGCAAAGTAAGCTGCTATGGCATATATGGCACCTGTAACAAAATGTGAGAATGTTGACATGCAGAAAGAAGTTATCTAAGACGAACCACTAGCCCCATGAGACGCTATCGGATGATGCTTGACGAGGTCGTTCCAGCTGAGACTCGTTAGGCCGGACAAGATTCCACCTGTAAGCAGATTTGGTTACGATGGGGTACATCCTGAGTCGCGCACAACAAACATACCGATGAAGTATAGTCCCAAAAACCTTGTTTTACCTAGCATTTGCATAACTGCTGGAGCCATGAAAAAGAAGGTGAGGCCATTGAACAATGCATGCGAGAAATCTCGATGGGAAAAGCAAGAGGTCACAAGTGTCCATCTATACCGCAACAGCGCGCATACAATCAGTTATATGAGATTGCAGATAACAAGTGGAGATACGAACATCCTGCCTGATGAGATGTTACGCATCTCCACTACAAAGTTGTCCCTCAGAAACCTAATCAAAGACGTGTCTCCCGTTTGTTGCTGGGATGCATGGTGGGGAAGGTCAGTTCATAGTCAGACTGGATGGTGATGATATGTGGCGTACCCAAGTCGCAGTGGCAGCCTGCCAAGTCAAAAACACGCCGACATTGAGACCAATGATGCCATAGAATATGACAGAGTTGGGGATGGACTCGATCCAGGGAAAACGGGGTCCGCGGTTGGGTGAGCGTCCATAAGAAGAACCAGATCCATGATAATCCCTGTGTGTTGCATTGCGTATACCCGTCCTTGCAAATTGAAGAATGCTGGACAAGGCTACGCGTGGTGTGCTAACGATTGGCGCTGGTGTCGAGGCGCGGAACGTGTTTGTAAAGATGGATAGACCAGATAGCTGCCTTGTTTGCTGTATTAAGCCATTTAGATGGATTGCATGTAGATTCTGCTGTATATGGGAGACATTGGCACGAGGATTGCAGCGCAATGAGCTTAAGCTGCGAGCAAAAGTGCGGCAAAAGAGGTTTTGTGTGCTTGCCATGGGCAAAGACCTCGTGTTTATGTGTATTGACCACGCGTCGGCGCTGTCCCCGACGTTGTGGGACACTACCGACAGTGGCTGTATGCGATCTGAACGTGCATTACATACGTTGACTATCTACGCCCATGTCGCACCATCTATTTCTGTTATCGCCATCGGACACGCCATTGTACAGCTTGACACATTATTCTACGAAGCCTGCGCAGACGACACCCTCGCCGCTTTCATCTAATCTGCCAACGTGGTCGACATCTGCCTTTGCTGGGACGCTGACTGCATTGTCTGGTGCCACGAGTGCAACTCAATCTCACCATGTGCAAGGAGGCGGTGTGAGGATGGGCGGTGGGCAAGATCGACATGTAATACAGATGATTGCCAATGCAAGCCTGGATGTCATCGAGGATGTCATGAAGAAAGAGAGTGCAATGTTGGTATTGTTCGCTTTATTGTGACGAGCACGTGTTGACGAAGCGAACAGGTATCTTAAATCTGTGGACAAGTTCAATGAATGGCTTGTATCTGCGTTCATAACTCCAGGAAGTAAGGGTTGGGTGGGACAGGTATTGCGAGTACTTATTCCGTTTATGGACAATAGACATGAAGTTCATTCTACTTCACGAAACAAAGAACGACGATGGGATCAGATCATTCTTCCATGATGTATGGGAGCTATATGTGAAGGTGAGCTTCGAGTACGGCATGTGGGATGAGATATGACGGATGTTGCAGACAATGTTGAATCCATTTCATACGGCGCATACAGGGATACGCAGCACGACGTTTGATACACGTGTACGGGCGAGTGCGAAGAAGAACCTGTGACGGAGCCGAGACAATAGAGAGGCAGTGGCGGGGCTGTTTTGGGTGATGATCTCTATCAAATAGCAGGCTGTATCTATATAGTTTTGGTCCTTTTGTGGTGATCGAGGTCCTCACTTTGTGCGTAAAACAGCCACAGCAGCCATCTTTCGCTCTCAGGCTCTTTCCTCTCTCTCGACCAGGCTACGGCGCCTTTTTCTCGTTTGTCTTGTCTTCTCTTTGCAAACATATCTCCTCCTCTTTATCACAAAAATCACATACTTCTTCTCTCTTTTTATTCTCCTTCTTGCCCCAGTCGTCCCTCTCAGAGAGAGAAAGTCCTCACCAAGTGCGATTGCCTCCCAGTCTGTCTCCTCCTCCTCCCCCCTTTCCCCACCAGGCTGACCTCCTCCAGCTGTATCCTCTTTTTCAGCTACTATCTGTTCATTAATATTCTCTTCCGTAATTAAATCCCACGTCCTCAAGACTGCCCTTCCACCGTTCTCTATCTCACTATGGCCACTGCTCCTCCTCCCAATCCTCGAGCCTCTCTTCTCAATGGCCTTCGTACAGGCGGCGTTAGATCTGTCTCTATGAACATGCCCCACACTGCTGCTCCAGGCTCCTCCTTCAATCTTCCCCGTTTTGCTTCCAACTCTATTCAGCACCCTGTTTATCCAGAGGAGGAGGACATCGACGAGGTGGCTGAACTATTTTCACACCACCTTTACACCAACAACACGGCAGGAAAACACCCCTTGACGGCCGCTGTCGATGGCCCTAACAACCGTTTTATCCAACAGCAACATTCCTCAGCACAGAGGGGCTTGAACCCCAACAGTGTTCCGTTCAATCCCTCGTTCTCTCAGAGTGTGCAAGCCCCGTCTGCCCCAGACGCTCAGACTCAAGTTCTCCAGCAACAGATGCAGATGATGCAGTTGGAGATTATGCGATTACAGGTTGGCTTGTTTCATCTTTGGCACTACAAGTTTTCTTTGATTGATGGTTCATCTTAGAACGTACAGGTGCAACAGACACAAGCTGCCCTTCTCGCAGAGGCTATGCGCCAACAGATCAATCAAAATCGCCGTAACAGCTCAAACTTTAACCCACCTGCTACTGCCGGTCCGCTTAACACCGCTTTTGATCTTCGTTCAGTTGCAAGTAGCGCCCAGTCTCGCCGCGCTAATCAGACAGAGCTTTTGAAGGCCCAACTTGGTATCAGTACTGCTCCTACCAATGGCGATCAAGTTCCTATGACCGCAGCGCTTGGAGGCAAGTTCGGTAGTCGTCCTTCTTCAAACGTCGCATTTCCGAGGGCAGAAATACATGAAATCACACCTAAGAATTCGTCTCCCCCACCTAGCCAGACTACAGTGATAAGCGGTGGAACATCTCTCGGCAGTCTTTCCTCGAACAGTGTCGTTAATAGCGGTAATGTTAGCGGCAATGGCACTCCCCCATCCAAGTCGGATTCCGCTACATCCTGGAGGCGCGGAGGCAATAATAACTCAGTCCTTAACGGACAGCGTACTGTATCTATATCTGTTTCCCCACCCAGTGTAACGGTTACCCCACCGCCTGGTGACCGTCCATCTCCCACTGCCCTTCATCCTGGCAAAGCTCGACCTCGCCCTCTTAGTTTCGCCGGCACTTTATCACGACCTTTACCAGTCGTAGCTGTTGATACATCTGCTGATGGTAGCGAGCCTGAGGATGCATATTCTACTGCATCCGCTAGCTCCCAGTCGAATCCCACAACGCCCCACTCCTCGTCTTCTATTGATGCACCACTTTCGCCGCGCGAAGAGGCTTCAAAGAAATTGTACGAGGGACTGGGTATAGGGAGGCCGGTTCCTGTTGTTGCTGCCCCACAGGTTCACCCTTCGGTGGCAAGCTACAGGATGGCAAGCCAACCGATGAGACAGCCTCGTGGTCCACCATCGGGGTCCGATGAGCTCGGTCCGAAAAATTTTGCGACTAGAATCCGAAGGAAAGCGATCGGTGGATTGGGTGTACTCATGGGCGCCCGTGAGCGCAGAGAGGCTGTTGAGGCTTACTAGTTTCTCCCTTTTCTGTTCGGTCACTGGACTAGGATTTGGCAGCTTTTCAGTCATGACGTATCTTCTCTCTTCCCTTATACCTTCATTCCTTTTGCGATCTCGGTTTGGGGCAATGATTTCGGCCGTATGTGAACGGACACTTGGTGCTAGCATAGTTCTCGTCGCCTGATTCTCCCGGTATTTCTTATGTACGTACTTTTCGTTACATTCAACAACACCTTCATTTCGTCTCTCCCTCCATCCTTTCCATTCGCACGCCTCTCCACTCGATTTCATCATCTTGGGATTCGCGAGCATACACGCGGTATGTGCGGGTACGGCGACTTCTTGGCAGAGTGAACGAAGAGTTCCAGAGATGGGATGGGATTGGTGCACGGAAGCCGTGCTTCCTGTAATGTACCCAAGACACTAAAATAAAAAACAACTATGTGCATTAGACTCTTGATTGCAACAATCAACTAAACCCTGTTTGAATCATGTCAATATCGAGTATACGATTCTTAGTTCAATCGCTATTGGTCTGAAAGCTGGTGTTCTGGTTTTCCCCGAAACAACAGGATACGGATGTTACAAACCGACTTTACAACTGCACTACTTCACAAATTATTTACACCTTTGGCCGACGATGGCCTTGCCATGTTCCTATGAAAAATGGTAAGTAAACCGTTACTACTGATGAGATGGGTAAATAATGGATAGCGTACCTGCCACTCTTCCTTGCTTATCCAAAGTTGGTGGAATGTACCCAAGCTAGCTAGTATGCTCCCTCCGAGCCATCCTCCGTATCGACGCTCGATTGGGTTACCGGGAGCATGTATCTTTACCTTTGAAAAATAAAACAGTGATTGAGAGGGCCTCATCGAATCACTGAACTAGTGACTCACATGTGCAAAGTTCCTCGACAGCTCATTCTCCAGTCTGTCGGAGAAACCGGCGAATAAGCTTCCACCGCCAGTGAGGACAATGTTACCCATGAGGACTTGGCGAAGATCTTGGTCGCAGCCACGAAGAGAGTCCGAGAGGAGTGCCGGGATCGTTTTTGGGAGGTTGGGATTGGAAGCCTAAGTCGTGCCTAATATGAGCTTAGATCTATTATGAAGCTTCCATATCACGTACAACTAATTGTTGTGAATGATGGAAGAACTGCTCGCCGACGTGGTACCGTTCTGAGCCGAAGTAGGCATTGTAGCCTGTAGGGAATTCATATTGCCGCGGTGGGCGAAGTGTAGCAGCTCTAAGTCATTGCGGGCTTGCAGTCAGCGCGAAGCCTGACAGGGGTATCTCTGTAGCTTACTGATCGTTCCAACCCTGGTCAAGAACTCCAGCTACGCTCTGGATCCATTCGTCGACTTCTCTGTTCTCGTACCAGACTCTCCAACTTTCTGTAGTTCCAGCCATGCGGTCTGTACGAAGAGCGTATTGCGGAGGGGCTGATGATTCAACTGGCTTCGTAGGTTTTTTTATTCGATAGTCAGTCTATGCTACTAATCTATGAAAGAGGGAGAGACAATACCGTCTTGCTTGCTATCAGCTGGTGTGGGTACAGCTCAATCCCGGCGCGGGTTGCGGTAGGGTTTGCGAGGATGTGCCTTGCGTTAGCATGGACGAGTTTTGGGAGAGGAGAAGATACGAGGCCTAAAAAAAGGTGGATT
The DNA here is from genome assembly GCF_000218685.1 of Serpula lacrymans var. lacrymans S7.9. Classification (NCBI taxonomy): domain Eukaryota; kingdom Fungi; phylum Basidiomycota; class Agaricomycetes; order Boletales; family Serpulaceae; genus Serpula; species Serpula lacrymans. The sequence continues at coordinate 1,060,976 of NW_006763293.1, read as the reverse complement.
TAGTATCATCCCTCTGCCTTAGATTTCAGACATGGACGTGCCTTTTCGGAGGACAAAACCATCCACGACGGGTGTGATACTTGCCATTGATTGACCAACATCAATGACGAGCGCAGATCCTTTCCCGGCGGCGAATCTACATCAAGCGATCAACGATAAATGGTAATAAGAGTTAAAGGCCGAGGTTGGGGTGAAACCCTCTTACGCGTTGAGGACGCCCGTATTCGCGATATAAAAAGCAGGCACTTGGAATTCTTCAAACATGATTTCAGCCATTCGTTCTCTGTTCGCTTGCGTATTCCAGGCAGGCTCTGTAACAAGGGTGGGATGTTCTGAGGGATTGCATCGCATGACATCTACCAATGCATGGGATAGGAGCGCCGGTACAGGGTTGAAGTCGGTTACTTGAAGCACTTTAGTAGTCATATTCACGCGACATATTAAATTGGATGCGTACTGAGACCATCACGTAGTGGGCTCCCTATTTCCATGCCTTCTCTCCAGATTGACGGCCCATGCTGGCCCAAGAACATCTTTGTGTCTTTCTTCTTCGTAGGCTCAGTAGGGGCGTCGCCGTCTGCTGTGGTTTCTGACATCTGGACGTCGCCATCTGAGGACTGTGCTGCCTGTTTGTAACCGTACGACGTGGATATGATAGCCTTGGGCGTGTCGTCTCCTGCATACCCTGCACGTATAGAAGACGATCCTATGTCGACGACCAGAGCAGAGACTTCGTCTGATGTAAAGAGGTTATCGTTATCGGCACAGCTATATAATACATGAAGCATGCGTACCTCCCCCGTAATTCACCATTTTTGAAGTCAGGAAGCTTGGAGGGTGTAGTGGCTGGATGGTTTGAGCCCGATCAGATCTAAAGCTATTGGCCTCTAAAGCCACGTGCTCACGCCAGAAAAAATGAGAGAAGGAAAACTCAGCCACCGATTGCTCGAAAGTTACTTTTCAGCTCAACGGTTTTCTCTACGGGAGCGCCATGGCTGCGGTGGAACTGAAAAAAGAGAGCAAGAAGCGCAAAAAGGTGGAACGAGAAGATGTTGCGGAAGATACTATCCTTGCGGGTGTAGTTGGACTGGAGATGCTGAGCGACGAGGAGAAGGACGCAGACGAGCACGAATCAGACGATGGAGAGGTAGACGAGTTTCCAGAAATCGATACGAGAAGCGATAGCGAAGAAGAGGATTCTGGAAATGAAAGTGAGGAGGAAAATGATGAGGAAGAAGAGGAAGAAGAAGAGGAAGATGAAGAAGAATCCGACTCCTCCTCCAGCTCAGACTCGCATCATGATATATTTCCAAAAGCGAACACGATGGTCTCTGACATAACAGGTCAACTAAAACGCGTATACCCGGACATAGAGCCAGAATACGATTCGGATTCGTCTACAGAAGATGTAAGTGGTCGTTCTTTTCTCTCTGTGTACTTGTCGTCTCACGAGTGCCCTTAGGCACCAAATCGTGTTGGAAACGTCCCAATGCACTGGTATGATGATCTACCTCATGTAGGCTATGACATGAATGGGAAGAGCATACTGCGACCTGCGCGAGGCGACGAACTCGATAAGTTCCTTCAGACCGTTGAAGATCCATCAGCGTGGTAAGTACATTCTTACATATATTCCAATCGATACTTAAATCATTATAGGACGAAGGCGTTCGATAAAAATACTCAAATGGATAAGCCATTGACTCCAGAAGAGTTAGACCTCATTCGCAGATTACAAGCTGGCGAGAATCCTGATAGCAGCTATGATCCATATGAGCCTATGGTGGAATGGTTCACAGGTAAAGGAAAAGAAGAAGTTATGCCTCTGTCCGCTGCCCCCGAACCAAAACGTAGATGGATTGCAAGTAAATGGGAAAAACAAAAGGTAGGATTCTATCCAGTTTTGTAGTACCAGGACGCGACATATTTCATATACCACTCTACAGATCATGAAAATTGTACGCGCAATTCGCCAAGGTCGCATCCTTCCATCAAAACCAAAAACTGCTTCCGATAAACCTGCCTTCTATGCTATATGGAATGAGCCTTCCTCGGCCCACCCACCAGCGATGCCCGCACCCAAACCCCATCTTCCTACCAATGCCGAGTCGTACAATCCTCCGGAAGAGTATATCCCTACTAAAGAGGAACGAGAACAATGGGAAGCCACTGAACGTGAAGATCGCGAACGTGATTATCTCCCGCAAAAATATTCTGCTCTGCGGCTGGTGCCTGCATATGATCGATTCATTCAGGAAAGATTCAATCGACAGCTGGATCTCTATCTCGCCCCTCGTATTCAGCGTAAGAAGTTGAATATTGACCCCAATAGTTTGTTACCCAAGCTTCCTAGCCCGAGTAGTCTAAAGCCTTTCCCAAACTACAAGTCGCTCAAGTTCACACATGGCAAAGGTCGTGCAAGGTGTTTGAGCGTAAGTCCCGATGGTGCATGGGTTGCCAGCGGCGATGAAGGTGGTATAGTCAGCCTTTGGGAAGTAAATGTGGGACGAGAAGTGAAAAGGTGGAAATTTGACAGCAAAATATGTGCAATAGAGTGGTCCCCACGACAGGACGCAAGTTTCTTTGTTGTTGGGATGTATGTGTTATGCTCGGATTTCTTGTGTCATGCTTCTGAACTGATGTCAACAGTGAGGACAAGATACACTTCCTAATACCCCCCAACCTTTCTTCTATCCTCTTTACTTCGACCCAATCTCTCCTTGCACCTGCAACTCTCCCCCCATCTACCCAACCCACCGTCAAATGGATGTCAGCTTCGAGTTCATCCCCTGAAGATGAACCTATCTTAACCATGATTCTGCCACCTGGATCTGGCGCACCAAAACAACTTACATGGCATAAGAAGGGTGATTACTTAGCTTCTGTCTGTGAGTAAAATCATTTCTCTCTCAGAATCGTTCGTTTGATAACATTTATCCCTTTTTGCAGCGAATAGCGAGAATCAAGGTGGTGTCTGGATCCATCATATCCAGCGTAGACATTCCCAGGCTCCGTTCACTAAAATCAAGGGCGATGTCCAGCTGGTACAATTCCACCCGTCCAAGCCACAGTTCTTCGTTGCCGTACGTAATATACACTACCCTGGGGCTTGTGCTGATGCCCCTTGATTCTGATTCAGACTCAACGATATGTCAGGTTGTACGATCTGGCTGAGCAAAAACTACTGAAGACGTTGTTGCCAGGTATCAAATGGATATCGTCCATGGATATACACTCATCTGGAGACCATCTTATTGTGGGAGGATACGACCGCAAGTTATGTTGGTTTGACCTCGAGCTTAGCGAAAAGCCTTATAAAATACTTCGGTGCGTACACCTCTGTCTCGTTATATATACATAAAAACACATCATTGAAAAACCATCCTAGCTATCATTCTCGGGCGATTCGATCGCTCCAGTTCCACCCTACGTATCCATTATTCGCATCATCTTCAGATGATGGTTCTATCCAGATCTTCCACGCCAGGGTCTACAACGATCTAATGACCGACCCTCTGATAGTACCGCTCAAAATTCTCAGGGGTCACAATATTACAGATGGCTTAGGGGTGCTCCAGGTGAAATGGGTTAGTAGGCAACCCTGGTTAGTAAGCGCTGGTGCAGATGGGGGCGTCATAGTTTGGTGCAGTTGATGGCTCTGAAATAATATCTTCTGTGCGTCGATAAATTTACATTAGCCATTTATCGAGCGGGTAGATTTCTTCCTGTCAGTGTCCACCGCCGTATGCGAGATGATCTACGACAAATATAATATCGAAGGCTCAGAAGTACTGGATAACTTTCGGTACGTAGTAACTGATGCTGTGGCTGCAGTGGTAGTGAACCGAGTATCTCTCAGCGGAGATCTCCACTTCAAGTGATTGACTTATTTGGGTGCCCTTTGTTGGCGTCTTCTTTAAAACTTCTCAATACGGTTTGACCAAGTTCGACAAGGAAAAGAGTTTGGTCTAATGCTCTCCCTGTTCGAATTCGACCTGTCTTAGGAAAAGCTTGCCGCTGTGTTTAACTGCTCTTGGAAGATCTGCTGGTGTCACCAATTTATGCTGACCTCGCCGTCTAGTTCAACGCCGCAAGACCCCGGTTCATTGTATGAATGAGGTCCTGGCAAGACTGCCAGTAAAATGGTACTTAAGTCTTCTATAGTCCTCGAAATTCCATCCCAGTTTGCCTTGGGTGTATACATAGTCATCATATCCCCGCCTTGACCTCTCTTCTGACACTCTTCTATCTTCACCGTTTTTTTCCCCCCGTTTGTTTTATCTCTCCTCGTTGGACGTTGTTATTTTCTATCTGACGGGTATGGTCGCCTGGTCGAATCCGCAAGAGCTGAATGAACAGGCTCGTAAGTCGACCTTCTTTTCCCTTACATGAATGATACGGGCTGACGTCTCATGTAGAAGCTTTCAATAAGCTATTATTTACTCTTTTCGGTTTATATGTGTGGGAGCTGATCATGACTTGCGGATTTGAATTTTCCCTGATCACCAGGAAGCGCAAATTTACCTGGCCTTTGGTGAGTGCTACGTTTGTTCATCATTACTGGTGATATGTACTGAAGGGCCCCAAGAGTAAGTATCCCTCGACAATTTGAGATGGACATCCACTCACGGCTCGTTCTCAAGCTTTCTTCTTCTTGTGTCGCTATTGTATCTTTTTTGCTGTTGTAGGACTGTAAGTTGAGTTCCTTGCTGATGTAAATTTCAACGTTGACATGGTTTAGTATTATATCAGTATCTGTAAAAAAACAGGTAACGATGCCTATCCATTAACCAGCTGTCAGCGTGCTCAGTTCTCAAATGCTCAACCAGATTAACTGTGCGGTACGCTAACTGGCTTATACTTTGTCTTCGAATCTAGCCTAATGCTATACATAGGCATTGTATACATTCAATTCCGTATGTCAGTTTCAGACGAGTCTACTATATTACCTTACCTTCGTTCATCTACAGTGGGCGGGTAACATGACAATTCTCTGCGCGTCAACATCTCTCATGCTCAGAACGTGGGCACCAAATATTGGGCACTCGTCGTTCGTCACTGACTTTATGTTCGTGGCAGGATTGCCTTGTGGGAACGACGAGTGGCAGTGGTCCTCCCTCTCGGGGCCCTTTCTCTCGGCCACTGGGCTCTTCTCTATCGCGATATGTTTATCGTCAAGGCTGCATGGGACGAAAACGCTGGCTCCTGCGTTGTAGTATCCACGAACCACCTCCTACTTAACATCAGTTTCTTTTATAGTATGTATCGATAAATTCTCTTGTGATATCAACTGAACTATCGTTTCGTCTAGCAATGGGCTTTGATCTCGTCATTTTAATATTTACGGCAATTGCGCTAGGAAGTCACTACAAACTATCAGGACTCTCTACGCTTCTCTTCACAGATGGACTTGTGTACTTTTTGGTCACTTTTTCGTTTAATACCATTCCTGCTGTACGAATCTTGATCCTGTTAACTAATTCATGCAAAACTGACCTGTGGTTTTGGCAGGTGCTCAATATCCTCGATCTGAGCGGTAAGTCTATTTGATTTACTTGTTGCAGAGAACCCAATTGATCAATCTATCACTTCCAGTCGAGATGAATGTGTGAGTGGAAGCATCCATTAATACTAATTTGAGTGGCTGACCAGCGCTATATCGACTGCAGAATTGCTACAGTGAGCATTTTTTATGCGAGCCAATATTTCAGCTAATCAAAAAAACTCCAGATTCCGGCGGCGACATTCTCGTATGCTTTCGTTTTTTGTGATTTTTCCTCGTTGTTCATACTTAATGCATAGCGCCATCGCCGCCTGTCGCGCTGTGATCGACTCAAAGAATACAACCTCGCAAATGTCTATGTACAGTCGTCGTCCGCCGTGGGTATCGAGTCAGGTAGCAACGAGTACGCTAAGAGGGTTCGCTCCGCATGCCGTCCGAGCGCATTTCCGTCAAGTTGCAATCTCCATAGACAGAGTTCCAAGAGGCCGGAGGTGCATGTCAGGACTGAATCATTTGTGTTGGCAGATCTCAGGTGCTTTTGTCCGCATCGATATGACGTCTAATCCTTATCGATTTTATTTTTAGCCCGTCTTCTGCATTGGAGCTTTCTCCACATGAGAAGTACTTTGGGAGGGAGAGCCTCATCGACATTGATCCACTCACTGGTCGTAAAGCCCCCCCCTTCACCACATTCCGTGCATTTTAAAGTTGGGAGTGCCGTGTGAAGGAATTCCTTGATCCCTACTCCACTCGCTCTTTCCTGTGATGGTTAAACTTTTGGCACCCTGAAACATTCCGCTATCCCCATGGCCAAGATATAAATGCTACCCCTATTACACCGGTGTGCCTATAATATTAATAAGTATACATGTATAGCAAGCTGTCAGCAACGCTCTTTATATGTCAACCTGACAAAACGTTATCGATTCATCAATCTACTCACAATATTCGTCTTAGTAACTTGATTTTGTAACCATACTATTTCCTCGAAGCCACTGTCCATCAGTAAATATGGTTTCCACCAGTTGCACCGTTTCCTGTCACAATAACCACTCGTGTAGGATTGCATCCCGTTGTAGAAAAAGTTCGAAATGCGTGCCAGACTGAAAATTGCGATTATGATAGCAACACTTTATGTGCTGGCCAGGGACAATTGTTTCTTTGATCGTGTTTCGGGGCAGGCTAGTACTGTACATTTGATCATATTATATCCTACGTTGGGGTTTTGATAGAAGGTGGCGCTGTGAGTCACAAATAACTTGACGCTTTTCCAATGATGCATCATCTGTGGATGTGATCACATCATTCAAAAAAGCGCCAGTTGGGTCACCTGTGCTGAGGCTGAGCATATTTAATTTTCGGTCGGTGGAGAAAAACTCCCGATTCGGTGATGAGGAATTATTTATCCTTAAAGAGGTGAGCGTCTGCTCTGGTTCTAGCTGGGGCAGTGCGTATGGTCTACGAATTCAGCGAATGTGAAGCAAAGACCTTCAAGTTGGAAGACAAAACCGAACGCTCAAGTTGAACCTCCTGGATTTTATGTTTCACCCCCTGAAGGGCACCTCTTCACGGTCCCGTCGTACCGATATAACGTTTTTATCCTTCGAACCTGAAGCAACCATTCTGAAAAAGAATCTTAGACGACGTATCGTGGGCGCGTAGGACGTATTATTTTGACGAATCGGAACGGATGCCATTGTATGTTTATTGCATACACTTCTATATATGGTATATGCACAGAATTTACTCCCGCTATCATCGCAATGGGTTTTTTTTGCATACGCTGTTATTTCTTTATGCCAGTCTACCAATCGTGTGCAATAGCATTGATATTTTTGGTATGGTCATGTTATAGTCTTGATAGAAGTCGTATGGGGCCATCAGAATCAGATCCTGTCTTACCGCCTTGCTTGAATGGGCTTGAATCGTCTGAACGCCGTGTGTCCATATGGATCCGAAGAAGCATATCGCATATAGTCGCCGTACTCGACGTAACAGTCTTGGGTCCGGCCCCTCGGTGGACGACTACATAAAGTCTACTGTCCAGCGTCTGCAAAACCCATCCCTCAAAACTGCCTTGAGTGGAAACTTACCGTTTGCTGTCCCAGTTTGCGATTCCCTTCTTTTATCTCCCGCATTCTTCCCTCCGCAAGTAACTTATCGGCGCATACATTCACAAAAATCAAGATATGGTCAATTGGTCAACTCAGCAACAACTGATAGTGGAAACTGGTGGGTAGTTCAAGCTATATTCTAGTTCATTCGAATTGATCTCCCACGCGTATACTTACAGATGCATTCGAGAAGCTTTTATATGTTTTGTTCGGATTGTATGTTTGGGAGTTATTCCTAACATGTCCATTCGAATGGTCGTTGCTCACTAGACGACGGAAGTTCAAATGGCCACTGGTGCGTTAGATTATACCATTTTCTTGACGATCCACCCTGATGCATGATCCAGAGTATGCGATCCTTATAATACTCCACCTGTTAAGCGCTCAAGTAATCTATGCTCCAGTTTTTTTCTTCCTGTGTCGCTACCTCATCGTTTGGGCTTTGATTGGATTGTTCGTGTGGTTTTCCTTGTTTTCACACATTCAATCTAACGGAGTAAACAGGATCTTATCGTTAACTGTTACATCAAAGGTACTTCACTTCTACACTACATAAGCCAACGTTCAAGCTTACCCTATGACTACTCCGAATAGGTCAATTGTGGTGTTCGTATATCTAATTATTGCTCCTATTCCCTTAACTGAATATTATTGTTAGGCCTTGTATACATTTAATTCTGTAAGCCAGCTATATGCTGTGGTATGACATCACTCCTTACACCTTACTATCTTCAGTGGACAGGAAACATGACGATCCTCTGCGCCTCAACATCACTTATGCTTAGGACGTAAGTGATCGTGGCAACTATTTTTATCACTACGCAGTTCTCAAAAATACCTTCTGTTATACAGGATGGCTCTCTGGCGCCCAAAACCGGCAGTACTTTTTATCCTGGGTGCCCTCTGTCTCGGCCATTGGGGTTTACTTTGGCGTGGCATGTTCATCGTGAAGGCCGTCTGGAGTGACGTCGCTGGCGCCTGCATTGTGGACTCTACAAACCATCTCCTACTCAACATCAACTTTTTCTATAGTAAGTGGATGCCATTTTCCGTCTCTGTAACTGCCTGCGCGACATTGTTTTCTAATAATGAAAATCAGCTATGGGATTCGATTTTGTCATTCTGGTCTTCACAGCAGTGGCTCTGGGAAATCAGTACAAGCGATCGGCCTCGGGCCTGTCTGTACTCTTGTTCCAGGATGGTTTGGTATATTTCCTAGTCAGTTTTAGTTGCAACACAGTTCCTGCAGTGAGTTGAATTTGGCAAAATACGAGCCAATACATGAGCTGAAGGCGTACTCTTACCAGGTGTTAAATATACTCAATTTAAACGGTAGGACATCTATGTCTACAAAGCATGGATTTAGTGGCTAATGCGTGGCCGAATTTTCTAGTGGAAATGAACATGTAAGCTATAAACGGTGAACATGGCGTGTGGTTTATCTTACTGATCTGTTTTATTCTTCTCCTGACAGAATTGCTACGGTATGTTGTAATAATGTGTCCCCTTGACGTGTAGCTCATGTAAACCTATAGGTCCCTGCGGCAACCGTTTCGTGCGTCCCTACGATTACTTCCTGTCTTCACTATTAATATCAGCACGTAGAGCAATCGCTGCCTGTCGCTCAGTGATACGCCTCGGGGAGTTTTCGAATGAAGTCCACATCCATGTCCATTCCTCTAGTGTCATCATCACCTCAGCCAATGACCCTTCGGGCAACGTAGGCTCACCCAGGCTCTCGATGCCTCCGAAAAGCTTCAGCATGCGAAAACACACCAGCTCGAGACCGGAGGTCCATGTAAAAACAGAATCATTCACTATGGCAGAGCTCACGTGAGTCTTGATTCCCTCGGGCTTCATGTCCCATCTGTTGACACGGATTCTGATCCCTTTAACGTAGAACCCCGAGTACAGCATCAGCGCGCTCACCATACTCTCCTTATGATAAGTATTACGGGCACGCAAGTGACCGCTTATCTTTCGATTCTAATCCAGAGCTGGATGTACAGAAGATGACACCCATCGAGGAGATACCTTCACCACCTGCCGTTCACTTTGCTTCCGCTGTATGATCCTCTCGCAAGACCTACCAACAGACTACAACCGTAATTCATTCTAAAACGCAGATAATATATCCACTAGACTGTAAACAATAGCCCTGACGAATGGAAATGGAAAAAGAAAGGAAGGAACGCAGTTCATAGCCTCAACTGGTATCAGGCTTTTAGGGAATTTATATATCCAGAGTAATCAAATGCATTGTGCAAAAGCTAATACGGAGTTGGAGTAGTCTCCCCAATTACAATAATTGCGCCTGGTGCTTTCGCTATGGACTCTCTGCTGCCCCAGCACTTTTATATCGCAACGCGATCATAAGGTCACGAAGGATGGACGTCGGTAGACAAGTGAAACTGCATGAAAAGCTTCTTGATAAGCATGCAAGCCATCAAACGACTATGATCATCGTCTGCGAGAAGGACGACCTGGTTTCCGCCGTGCGGCTACTACACCTTGTCGGCTTGCCCCCTGTGCTTTTGGTCGAGGTGCCAATCCTTTAGACTTTCTCCACTCCTCCCGCCGGGAGCCCCGTGGACCATGAGTCGAGATACGAGCATCGACAGATTTAGCGCCCGACTTTGCACCCCCATCAAGCTCCATTTGATCTGGTAGGAAAGTACATGAGACGTATGTAAGATATACCGAGATCCATGAGTACCCACCTGCTCCGTTTGTGTTTTCGATGTTGTCGCCATCTGTTACCAGGACATAAAACAAGTCAACTTCGGTGCTCCCATATCCACTTTGCCCCCCCCCCCCAAATCAAGATCGCTCCTTTCAGGCCTATGGCCCCTGCAAGCAAAGCCCAGAGATCAAGCCTCCTCACACCACATGCACATATTTGCCATGCGAGCTGGTGTGATCTCTCCCGGATCCAACAAGCCAAGAAAGCCAAAGAAGGACGGGCAAGAGAACGAACCTTTTTCTCCCTCGTCGGCATCTCCTACCGCCACATCCCCATCCTTATCCTGCGTACTGAGAGCGACGAGTTTGGCATTGAGCCGATTGAGTCGTGCAGCCTCTGTCGCTGCATATATGCCGACTTCACGTTTTTTCGAGCGGAACGAGCGCTTGACTTTGGATCGCATTGATTTTGCCATGGTGGAGAAAGGGTGGTTGGCAGAGGTAGAAAGAGTGCTTTTGTTGGGATTGTTTAACTGCGGAGATGTATAGCTTTTTAGCGTCGATTGTGACTTGAAAAAAGTCGAATGGAACAACTCAGTCAGTCAGTCGCAAGGACAAGTCAAATTGAGATCACGTGTATTGTCAATTGGCAGCGATCGAATACAAAGTTGCTGTAGCGAGTCCCACCGCTCAGACTGTAGCATGCATGTATAGTATGCAGCGCGTACACTTGAAGCAGCTGGTTCAAGATAGCTGCCCCCCAATCTCGGTTAATACGATACAAAAAAATCCAATGCCATCAGCTCCAAAGGTAAAAGAGCGTTAACCTCGGAAATTCAAGCAAACAATGAACTGCGGTATTCCAGGAGACATCCTCACGTCCTCCTATCAACACGGTCGATTAGCATACCCGCGAGCTATCTGCCTTTCATTAATCTCAGCCCATCTCCATGGAATCCTGGTGCCTTACGATATTCATGAATTGGGAGGAAGGGGATTCTGAATCTGAAACCATGACTTAAAGGTGATGCACCAATGATGGTGGTTGGGTGATAGCGGCGGCGACCCAATATGATCATGAACGACAACTTACCGTTCATCATGATGGCCCATCTGTCAAATTCATCGTTGCAGCCTGTGCAATGCCGTTGACATGACATGGGTCGCAGCGAAAAACCGCCGAGCATGTTCGTTAACCATTCTAGCCATAATCCACGGAGTTGGAGCTGCTAACGTCTACTTTCATCAGTTATCCTCTCAGCAGGACGGTGATGATGCTCTGGTGAGTGTCACTTGAGGTGCACTTGCCTCCAAAATAAGATGAACGGTATCTCTCATCTCATATTGCAATCACCGCAACTGGTCTCATGGAATGCCACGGTGTTACTCACTGACATATTATCTGTATTGACTCGAGATCAGAAATCAGCCAAATGTCAACAGCGGGATGAGCCACTGCGACACCAGCAGAATTGAGTCAATGCTCTGGATGATGTTCTTGATCACAGATCAGATGTTACGAATGGTCGTTTCTTTACGCATTTCGACGTACTATGAATACAAATGGAACTATTTTTCGTCAATCGATACGAGACACTGTATGGCGTGAGTATGGGACCAACGTACACGGTCAGCGTGCATACAGGATCTGATGATGATCCAACATATACAAGAGCCGTCGCATTATTTTCGGGGCCTAGCAGGACAATAAAGGACGGTGCCAGTGTCGATTATTCTGGCGGAGCCTCTCTGTAATGACGCCGAAGGGTTAGACGACGGGAGAAAGCATGCCAAGAGAATAGACTTATGATATACAACACATTGTTACACCTGTTCCAAAGGAGTGGGGAGGTGAGGAGTGAGAAACGCGGCGAATAGTATCGAGCGAAAAAGGGAGGGGAGGGATAAAATGCTCACCGGATGAAAACTTCTCCCAAAGCCCCGTTTGATTTCCCATCCTGGAACTCCTCCGTGTTCGCAAGCTGATAAAGCATTGTGTAAAAATCCGGACACTGGGTGGAGCATGGAGGGTGGGCATACCTGGAGGTTCATGTAACCATCTGTGCTAACGAGGAAACCCTTGTATTCCAGCCCCCATTTTAGTCGTACATACACGGGCTTCCCTGTGAGCTCCTGCATAAACGGCTTTGGATTTACAGGATTGACCTAGATTTTATCATAAAATGATCAGTACGATTATCCATGACAAGAGGAAACGCGCTTGGATCGCACGCACCGTAGACATCTTGGTGGTACGAAGGGGAGAGTGCGGACTTTGAAAAGGAGGGTGACCAAACTTGGCAAGGGCCTGCATTGCCCGGCAGAGGATTCGAAAGGAAATATCGCGGGTCTCAGGAGCTCTGCAACTCGACGTCCAGCTCCGTAGCTTTGCGTTCTCAAATCATGTCAGACCGCGAAGGACACTCTGGGGGGACAGGTGGGCCAGATGAAGATTTGTCTCTGCCAAAGGCGACTGTAGCCAAGATGATAAGCGGTATGTCCCATTTTTACAGCATTATCGCATGCCCGTACCCCTACGACGATGGGCCGCTGATACACGCATACGATCTTTGTTCAGAGCTACTACCAAGTGATATTACATGTGCTAAAGAAACGCGCGATCTGATCATAGAATGCTGTGTAGGTGAACATACTCAAAGTTTCACATCATCTCGTCGCAATGCCAGTGTTGACTTCTTTTAAATCGTCACACAGAGTTCATTCACCTGATATCGTCCGAGGCTAACGAGATTTGCGAGCAAGAGTCGAAGAAGACGATAGCTCCCGAACATATTATTGGTGCACTGAAGGTCCGTTTGGTTGTCTTTCTTACCAGTGCTGCGCTGATTTACCCCGTTTAAGCGTCTGGGATTCGATTCATTTACGACGGAGGTCGAAGACGTACTGAAAGACCACAAACAACAGCAAAAGGTGCGCGCAAATGACTCACACACTCACCTGGCTCGTCTTCTAACCCTATTTCAACAGGACCGAGAGAAGAAAGTCTCCAAACTCGAACAGTCAGGTTTAACAGAGGAAGAGCTATTGGCAAAACAAGAAGAACTTTTTGCAGCCAGTCGAGCAAGGTTTGCACAACAATGAACGTGGTTTCGCGGCACGTCAACGTGTAAAACCAAACCTCCCCCTCTCTGTATCTTATCGTAACGTCTTTACTACAATCGGCACGGTGTACATAATGTTCTCTTCTATTCAAGCAAAGCTTCCATGACGTTTGAGTAGCTCTTCAAGTCGCCTGCTGGGGGAATCCCCATTCCATATCTCTATCGCGCTATTGCCCCCAGGACGATTGGAAAGATGGGGTAAACCTTCTTGTTCGATTGTGAATGATGCCGATACTGATGCGTAAAAGGTTGCTGATGGGCAAAAATTGAAGTAAAATCCAAAGCTTGTCGGTCACGACGGGCATCAAATCAAGTGAATGAACATACCTTTATAGACATCTCCGTTAGTTTCGAATAACCCTGCCGCGAGGCCTCCTAGAAAGCTATTACCGGCACCTAATGTGGAGACACACACACAGTTACCATCGTCGACCCTTCAGACTCTTACAGTCACAATAGCAGAACAGGTGACACATACCAGTTACGTCTACAATCCTCCTAGCATCCTCGCTAGTCCAAAACGCATCGATCCACCAACCCCCTTTCTCTCGCGTAGTCACAAACGCTCCTAGAGGCCCCGCTCTGATAATCACACAGCCCCTACCCCCATCCCCAACCCCCAACTCCAAGAACTGCCTAGCAGCTTCTTCGACGACGTCTTTGTTAACTGCGTCTGTCGGCAACGATAGAAGGCTCAGGGCTTCTTCTGCGTTGGGACTTTAAAAAAATACAAATTCATAAAGTCATAATAATCGTCGTTTGTCACAAGACCTGAATAAGGGGGAAAATCGCACCTGAGCACCGATATAGACGGCAATGCCCTGATCAAAGCAGGCAGTTCCTCTGGTATGCATCTATCCTTATGAGAAGCCACTCAGCACACGTGCACCAGCCTCACCAACACAACCCAGACGGTCGAGGGGGGGAGGACGAATGACTCACAGGTATAGGCTCAAAAATCATCACAGGCTCCCACCCATCCACCTCCCGCACCTCCTTGATGATCTCCAACGCCCGCGCGGGCGAACAAATAAAATGCATCGCCCTCGGCCTTGCCTTCCTCGTGCCCTCCAAATCACGGGGCGTGATCCTTATCCGGGGCGTCAGATACTCGAACCTATATCACACACACACCGCATGCCAAACAAAAAAAGGAAGAACAGCTCAGATAGATCCACTGCGCGGTGTAAAATGAAGGCTAAGAACCCTCTATGGTCACCTCTGTACGAGTTGAGAGCGCGCGTGGTGCCGCGGTCGGTGTGGTCGCGGAAGAGCCACATGCCGTTGTCGGAGCTGTAGGAGGATAGCTTGGCTTGGATGGAGGGCGGGAAGTCGTTGCCTCTGTCGATGATCATGCCTAGATCGTGGGGAGGCAGCCTGTGGGAGGGTTATGGTGTGATCATGATGGAATAGAGAAAATGTCTGACCAGATACGAGCCCCGATGGCAGCATACGTCCCGCCTCCTCCAATCTAAAGCTCGCCAACGAAAGTGAGATAACGTCTGAAGATAAGAAACACTCTCACTCACCTGCGGCATCACACTCTTCCCCGTCTCCACCCCATTCTCATCGCAAAACGCAAACTCATCGATGATGAACATCCCCAGCGTGACGAAATACGTGTCAGCCGCCGCCGCCATTCTTTCCACTGCAGTATGTCGGGATGATCGGTGCAGTACTCACGGTGTTCAAAAACCGTCTCGATAATTCACCCCTCGGAGTCGGTGGACATTGCACGGAACGGACGGAGGCGGCTTTGAGATGCCGCGGCAAGAGCGGAATAGCACCGCTTTTTTGGTTTATCGCACTGGTTTATCCGAGCCTGAGCCTCGAAGTGCCAACCTGTCTTTCTCGCCAATCACCATGCAGGTTTGGGCCGTCACCTACGACCAATCCGAGATTCCTGAACAAGTGCGTATCATTCATCTTCTTCATCTCGTCTGCATCTGCCATCTGCCATTTGCATTTGCATTTGCATTACTTTACACACACTCACACACCCGTCATCACCCCCACGCCCCTCCCAGCTCTTCCAATCCTCCCTCCTCCTCGTCGATCCCTCTGCCCAAGCGCGCATCAAGAGATACTATCACCGCGAAGATGCCTGTCGTGAGTCGTCACCATCCCGTCGCCACCCTCCCCCCCCTTCCCTTGCGTCGTCGCGTGATCATGAAACACAGATCTCTCTCTGAATCACTTGAAGGGACGTTGATCGGCCGGCTGATGCCTCGGATATTACTCAAGGAGCGAGGGGTGGAGAGGGACGCGATGGCGTTTGGCGCGACGGACGCTGGGAAACCTTACATCGTGAGTCCAGGTCGATACTGCGTGCTCAACCGCCTCATCTCATCCCAATCGCTCGCGATCGCTCGCGCAGACGACGAAAGGACTCGACCCGCCACTGGCGTACAACGTCACGCACGACCAGGGCGTCGTCGCCATGGCCTTTGGGAACGGCCACCTCGGTCCTCCAGCGTACACGATCGGCGTCGACGTGATGAAGGTGCACATTCCCCCGCGGACCACTTTTCTTTCATTCGTGGATAGCGTCGGCAGTCAGGTGCGCTTCCTTCCCTTCATCTCATCTCATCTCATTCGACATGCGTCATTCATCATCCATCATGCATCATCCGCCATTATTTTTTTTAAAAAAACATATCCGCCACTCATTAACTGATTGATGTCATCACTGATACAGTTGACGGCTAGAGAGCACGATACGTTGCTCGTGGACGTGGCCGAGGACGAAGCGCTCCGGCGGTTCTTTTGGATATGGACTATGAAAGAGGCGTACACCAAAGCCCTCGGACTCGGACTCGGCTTTGACTTTTGCCGCATCGAGTACGACGCCGTGTCGGACACCCTGACCATCGACGGCCAGATCCCCAAAGGATGGCAGTTTGTCAAATTCCAACTCACCCACGACGGAGCGCTCTACCAAGGCGTCGCTGCGAGACTCGTGGGCGGACACGGAACAGAGATATCAAACATCAGCCAACAACGTCTATCGCATTACTCTGCAGCATGCTTTGTGAAGCGTGCGATAAAAGAATTAAAGTAGGGGTGGTAATAAAATATAGTGTCAATGGTTTCTAAATGAGATATATCGAGAGGGAATGTGAATTAGTCAGAGTAGGGATTAGGTCTAGTATGCGAAGAAGAGATCAGAAATGTCATCGTTGCGGTTGATGTCTATGGCCAAAGGAGCCGATTGCCAGATGCGCTTTTTTCCATCGTCATCCTGCGGTGAGAACCCCAGTGCATACCGGAGAGTTCAAAGGCATTGAGATCCGAAAAGGCGGCGAGGGCATTGGCAACCTGTTCGTAAAAGGCCTGTGAATGACGTGTGTGAGAGAAGAATGGAAAAAAAGGGGAAAGAGAACGTACGGCAGAGGGGGTATTAAACAAGTTTTGAGTCGACATGATGCGGAGGTAGGCTAGGCGTGGCATATGGGTATGGAGGAGTTCTAAGAAAGGGACAGGGGGGAGGGTTGTGACTGCTCCCAAGACGAGGAGGGGCACGGATGAATTGGCGAGAGAGGGGACGTCATCGTCTGTGAGACTGCCGCCGTTGAGATGTATGCTTGCGACGGGACGACCAGGCACGATTAATTTAGCGGATCTGGGAGAGCCAATGAAGTGTGACAAGAGGGGAATGGAAGTGGGTGGAAGGGAGGGGAGGGGTGCCGTGCGGGCGGGAAGGGAGTCTACCTCTAGTTCGAGGAGAGCTGGTGTTTTTTGGAGAAAGCTGGCGACGTGATGGTCAAAGGGAAAGGAAGAGGTGAAGTGGGTGAGGTGAGGATAGGAATTGCGAGCGAGTGCCGGCTGAAGGACGCAGGTGAAGGACGAATCGACGAGGAGACGGAGGGAGGTGAGATGGGACATGTTGAGTATGGCAAGTGCGAGGAGACGGTAAAAGGAGGGAAAGGCAGGGGCGAGAGGGTCTATGACGATGGAGAAGGAACGGACGAAGGGTGCGATGTGGTGCTTGCGTGCGAGGGTGAATACGACGGGGAGATTGCGGGACCAGGCGGAGAGGGAGAGATGGCGGTAGAGGAGACGGAGGGCGACGGGGGAGAGGAGGGAGTGAGTGCGGGAGAGTGCGAGGAGGGCAGGGTTGTCGAGGGTGTGGGCTATGTCGTCGAGGAGCTCTACGGGGAGGGCGAGGAGAGACATTGGGTGTGGAGGAAGGGGAGAGGGGAAGAAGCGTTTTATAGTGGGGATGCACAGGTTGGCAGGATGATTACATAATGGGCAGACACTCTCTTTCGCATCAACTCGTGTGCACGCAGGAATGCTCTCTTTACGCGTACTCGAGTGTGCGCGATCTCTGGCCCGTTGTGTTGCCCATTGTGGTGAGTGGCCTCTGCCAGGTGTGTGTGTGCGCTGACTGGCCCAGCGCCGTACCCGCCACGGACGCATGTGTGCGGTGAGCTGAGTGCGGCGCACGACGGGACACGCGTTGTGCTCGCAGGGTGGCTGCTTCCCGAACGGTGATTGGCTGTCTGTCTGTGAGAGAGGGTGTCTGAACGGGTGTATTCAGGAGGGCGTCCAAGTCGCTGTCGTTCTTCCCGATCCAAGACGCCTCTGGTTCGCTGCAGCTGGTCGTGCAGCGGAAGAAGGCCGGGCTGTGTGGGCTGTCCGCGGTGCCTGTTGAGTCGACGGTGCTCATCGAGGGCCGCGTGTGTGTGCGCCCCGCCGAGTCCCGCCGAGCCGTGCGTCGCCCCTTCTTTCTGCACTCGCGCACTGACAGCTTCTTTAAAGGAAGCGAGGGGCGAGATCGAGGTCGAGGTCGATAAATACACGCTGCTCAATCCTGCGGATCGCCGTCTGCCGTTCGTCCCCTCCGACCCCACCAACCTCGTATGTCTTCCCAATTAGGCTCTTCGTCTCACTCATCCGATCGCACTCCAGCCCAACGAAGACCTCAGGGCCCGCTTCCGCCATCTCGATCTCCGCCGCCCTCCCCTCGCCAGCAACATCCGCAAGCGCAGCCACGTCTCCCTCCTCATACGCAACGCCCTCCACGACAAAGGTCAGTCTCTCCCCGTCCCCCTCAGCCCTCCTCACCCTCCCCAGGCTTCACAGAGGTCGAGACACCCCTCCTCCTCAAGTCTTCCCCAGAGGGTGCACGCGAGTTCCTCGTCCCCTCCCGTCTCGCCACACAGAACGGCCCCTCCTTCTATGCTCTCCCACAGTCCCCGCAGCAGCCAAAGCAGCTCCTCATCTGCTCTGGAGCCGTCGACAGCTACTTTCAATTCGCCAAATGCTTCCGTGACGAAGACGGCAGAAAAGACAGGCAGCCCGAATTCACTCAGCTCGACCTAGAGATGGCCTTTGTCTCTTGGGGAAACTCGGCTCCCGCCACATCCCCAAACTCAAACCAATGGCGTATCGGCGGTACCCAGCTTCGCACCGTCATCCAGTCCCTATTGCACACCATCTGGCACGACCTCGAGGCCTATCCTCTTCCACATTCATTCCCTGTCATCACCTATCACGAAGCCATGTCACGTGTACGTTCCCCCTTCCCTCCATCTACTACCCCTTGCTCATCCCCTTCCAGTATGGCTCAGACAAACCAGACACTCGCTATGGCCTCGAGGTACGTCCCTCCACCCCCCTTTTCTCCTCTTCTCATTTCAGTCCAGATACTCGACCTCTCTTCCCATCTGCCCCTCGCCAATCGAGACCATACTCTGGACGCCCTCATCGTCCGTTCTTCCCACGACCACGCCTTCCTCCGTGCAAATCATCGCTATCAGAATCACAACCCTAACATCGTGAGTCCCTCTTCCTTGCCACTCCCGACTACCCTGCATCGTCTTCAGGATCGCATCCAACTCACCGACGCCAACTATCCATCCTGGCTATCCGACGCTATTTCTCCACGTGGCCTCATTCCGCCCCTCCCTCACCCCCAAGCACCGTCCCTCAACGACGCCTTGAGGCTCTCCGTAGGCGATACCGTCTATCTATCCCGCAGAACCAAATTCCTCGAGGTGAGTCCTATTAATACATTCCCCCTATATTCCCCATGTAATCCATCCAGGGTGGGTCCACTCCCTTGGGACGAATAAGGACCCACTTATTCGAGTCTGCCCAAGCTATCGGTAACCCGTCTTCTCTCCCTACGCAATCACCACGTCTCATCATTCTCCAGGGGACTGCACACCGTCTCAAGATCCACACTTTCTCTGGGTCACCGAGTTCCCCCTCTTTACCCGCGCAGACGACGAAAAAGAATTCTTGGCAAAGGGAAGGTGGAGTAGCACCCATCATCCCTTTACGGCACCCATGTGGCAGGATATCGAAGCCTTGTACGACGGACGCATACACCAAGTCTGTCATCTCCATCTTCCATTTCTCTCCTTCTCATCCCCCCGGGTGTTTCCCTCTTCAGGTTCGCGGGCAACATTATGATCTAGTCCTCAATGGCGTAGAGATCGGTGGTGGCTCGGTTCGCGTGCACGATGCTGCCATGCAGGACTACATCTTTTCCGAGGTTCTACAGGTACCCTATTATATACATATCATCAATCCATCTCTTCTCATCCATGCTTTCACCAGCTTGACCAGTCCGAGAAGGCTTCTTTCAACCACCTTCTTCACGCCCTTCGCTGTGGCGCCCCTCCTCATGGCGGAATCGCTCTCGGTACTTTTCCTTTGGTTCATGTACGAGGACCCATGTTGACTTTGGGGTGCCATTAGGTTTTGATCGTCTAATGTCCATTCTCTGCAAGACGCCGTCCATTCGAGACGTTATTGCCTTTCCTAAAACGGGCGCGGGAACCGATCCCCTCTTCAAGAGCCCGGCGGCCATTAACAAGGACGTCTTGCATCAATATGGTATTCAGCCAAGATAAAATTGTCCAGGGTAGTGCTCAAAGAAGGGTACCATATAATCATGTATATACAAATAACATTGGGATTTCCATGCTTGGTAAACGGGATGTGACACTAAAATATGACAAAGCGCTCGACGACACAACTCAGGCAGTCTCGTCTGAATGAGGACTATGACGCCCAGCTACATCAGGGTCCAAAGCAGAGGACGCAAACAGCGTCGAATGTCGCGGTGTCACCTCACCGCTGTCCACCCCATATGGCGATTCGCCATATCCAAACGACCCCCAATTCGTCACCAGCCCACCGCCTCCGTTCACTTCGGAATGGGGCTCTAGCACCTGCCTGTCCGTCTCCGCGTGATCGCTCGTGGGCGAGGACGGGGACTGGCGCGCCAGACTCTCGTCGATGACGGAGAGGACGCTGCGCAGCTTGGACTCTGCTTTTCGTGCGCTGTAGTTTGAGGGCGGATGCGATGGCCTCCGTTTGACGGTCGAGGACGGGGAGGACGCGCGGGGAGGGGTAGACGACGGGGAGGGCACGTCTGCCCACTCCGACGTCGATTCTGCCATGAACCCCCCTCCTCCCCCGCTTCCGCCTCCGCCTCCGTTGGTATGGGCAGCCATCCAAGAGTGGTTCATGACGGCAGGCGAGATGTCGACGCTCTGGGGTGGCGTCGTCGTCATCGGACTTGGCGAAGGCGAAGGGGCGTTGGCGATGACGGCCAAGGGTGGCAATATCGTGAAGATCTGGTCTTCGGCTTGCGGAGGTCCGTAGGAGTCGAAGGGATCGGGGACGGACTGGAGCATGGGCTCTAGTACGGGGTCGGACCTAGGGAAGGAGGTATGAGTACGTGTGCGCGCACGAGATTGTCTCACATGATAATCGGGACTCGTACGTTTTTGCAGTAAACCTATCAAAGACGTCCATAGTGGAGCGAACCGCGACGCAGACCTGTGGTTTTTTTTATTGGTGGGTTCGAGCCATCAATCAACCAAGAAGCAAACAAAAAGTAAATAACGTTTTTCAATTCAGCAGGGGTTTTTTGGGCGGCGATGGGTAGCTCAAAGAGTTCTGAGAGTGCGAACCTTGCCCTGGACCACGTTCCAGACTTCTTCTTCGTGCTCCATTATTTCTTGATAATGCTGCGCCTTTAATTCATCTAGTTCGTCTACTTGCCGCTGCAGGACGGCCAGGGCTTCTCGAAAGCTTTGAAGGTCTGATGGAAGCACGTTTCGATGATGACGACGATGGGCGATGATGAATTATATGAAATAATAAGGGAGATGGCAATAAGAATAAGAAATTGAATTGAAGTCCATCGTGTTCCGATAAAGACGCACTGCGCTGTTTCTTATTCATGTTATTCATCTCAGTTTCATGGATAATTTGACTCTTTGCATGGAGCGCCTTCTCGTATGAAGCTGATCGTTCCTGATTTCACAGATTAACAAAAACCGGGTAAGCGACATCCCGGGAGAAGCAGAACAAGTGCGTGCGTGCGCTGGACGGCAGACGCTAGTACGTACGTTCACTATTGTCTTGTACGTATCCAGATGTTGGCGCAGTGGTTTCTCGAACTTCTTATCGAGCGTCTCTGACTGTGAAACCAAACAAGGGATGAGTCAAGCGAATTAGGGGAAATAGAGTCATGAGCGTTTTTTTTGGGTGGTTGATAGAGTTGATAATTGATAGAGTGGGTGGGTGAGTGAGGTGGCGGGTGACTCACGAGAACGTGCCAGTGGTTTCCTATGAGGTGATGCAAGCCGGATGCAGCCTGAAGTCTCGTCCCAGCTTCATACGAAGGACCCTTCATCCTATCAAAAGATAAAGAGAAGCCATGTCAGCACCACACGAAAAAGCCTCCCCCCTCCACGTTTGACGACCGAGAAAGCCGGCGAGGGAACGCACGTACCCCGCACACCTATCCATAGCGTCCGCAAACGCAGCCGTCACCTGTGCCATGTTGATGAGTGCTGCACGGTAGTTCGCACTGGTGTTCATGAGCTATGTAGCGTCGAGTGGGGTGGTGCGGTGCGGTGAGATGGGTGGAGGTGAGGTGGGTGGAAGGCGAGGTGGTGTCGATATGAATAAATCGTGGTTTGCAGTGCTTTCGGTGAAACGAAAGACGAGAGAACACGTACTTCGTCGTATGCTTGGAGACTCGCCTTGAGATTCGTCCGAGTGATGATTTTCTCTGGACCACCGGCACCAAAGTTCATAGCGGAGGCATGGGTTGCGTCTGAGAACGTCGGTGAGGGTGGGGAGGCCGGGGTGGACGAGGGTTTGGGAGAGATGGCGAGGGCGCGCAGAGAACGGGAGTTTCTGTGCATGACTCTCTTTATCCGCTTTATTCTATGTTTACTTTTTTTTTTTCTTTTGGAGAGAGAGGGATGGCGAGAGGTGAGGGTATGCGAGCAGGTAGCCTGGCTGGAGAGGCAACGTGCCACAAGCGTGCAACGCTGATGGAGTTACCGCAGCGGCGACCTTCGCCACCCTATTTGGGCCGGTCAAACATTATTTGACCACACCCTCACCCCGCCGATCAGAACCTGTTTTTCTCTATATATCTCTCTTTCTTGCTCAAGCTCAGGCATGTCGTGCAAAGCCTTGCTACTGCTAGATAGGATATATGAGCAATGAAAATTTATGAGGAATTCAATCTCGCATTGCTTGGTTGACCAAATTACAGTAATTATTGAATATGTGTGGTGTAAAAAGAAAGCCAGGTGCAGGTTTTTTTTGCAATTGTATCACTACCTTCCTTGCATGAAATGATGGCCCATAACGGGCTCAGTAGGACGATGGGGTGGGTTTCGCTTGGCTTGCTGTTGCTGCTGCTGCAAGGTCGAAGAGGTGTACGAGATCAACGGCTTTCGAAGAGCACCGGTTTCCTCAATCTGCCAGCCCGACAGAAATTAAATAAACGAGATGTTTAATGAGAATCAAGAGCGCACCTACCCCCCCTCCCAAAGCAAAAAAAACCTATGCCTTCACACCCGCAGAAATCGCCGACATCTTCTCTGGAGAATCGCGCAAGAAGAACAATTTCGCTCTTCGCTGCCGTCTGCCCTCCTTCCCCCCTCCGCCGCCCGCCCTCTGCACGATTTTGATATCCTTCAGGTGGGGAGAGTTGACGAAGAACTGCATCTCCACCCCCGTCCGCTGGATGACGTTGCGGAGGACGAAGGAGGTGTCTGGGCCGCGGCGGCGCATGGAGAGGAGGACGCCGGAAAAGCTGGTGGGCGCGTGTTCGAGGGTGACGGTGAGCACTGACCCGGGAAGAAGGCGCTCTGGGTGTCTGCGTGCAAAAAGCGTGGCTAGCCATTTTTGTTTCGTAGGATGCGGTAAAGTCTGGTGCAAGTATGGCATGAGACCTTTGCCTTTGATAAGTGCCTCTTGGTTGGGAATGGCAGGTGGGGGAGGCACTATGGCTACTTTAGAGAATGGATACGAGCTCGGCGCCGTTGACATTGGTCTGCTGAACGCCCGACATATTTTGAACATGCTCAATGACATCCTGCGCGGCGTACTACTAGTCTTTAGAGAGCAATAGCCAGACATGGAGACAAACTGCAGGTTCAGATTCAGATTCAGAACTCGGCATATGCCGAGTACGACGCTTTTGTCTTTCCATCAACTTTTTGAATCTGCACGTTTATGCGAGTAAGGCTTATAGAAAGGCATTATAAATTGCTGTAAAATTTCAAAATCGGGAATTCTGAACAATACATGGTGTAGTGGGGAGAAAGAGACCAGAAATGTACGTAGAGGAACCGCCTTTGGTCGGGACAAACCCCCAAGCACCGTAACAGTACATAAGCCAGGTGTCGTTGACGTACAAACATGAGCGTGTGTTGAACTGACCACACAGTCCATTTTTATGATTAATATCCACGTCCCCGTCCCCTGGAATGCTCTTGGTGAAGGAACATATGTGAAAATTAGAAGGCTGACGTACCTCCCGCGCGCTCGATAGGGGCTGTAACCTGCCCAACCACCTCTGTATCCTCCTCTGTATCCGCCTCTATAAGCACCCCGACCCCTGCCACGGCCATTAAACCCGGGAATATTAGTTCGCTTTGATGTTACCTGAGCGAATGGCGTGAGTGACAAGCATGATCCACGCATAGATGACTCCCACCTTAATAAGTCGACCACGGAATAAGGAATTGTCCATGGCTAATGCTGCATCAATGAAATCTGGCTCTGCAAATTCGACATATGCGTATCTGAAACAATCAATCGTAATGGACGTCAGGAGACCAAAATATAATGCGAATAGGAGTGTATGATGGTCGTACCCTTTGGGGTGTCCAGTAAATTTGTCACATAGTATGGTAACTCGGTTGATCGTTCCACAGGCTTGGAAATGCGCTTGAATTTCTTCAGGTGTCGCACCATAATCCACCTAGCGTATTTTGTGTTCCAGAAAAGTTCAGGGATAAGAGTCATCTATCGCGATAGCGGGCAGCATTCACATTACCGACGAACACGCTCCGACTGTCTGACAGAGCTTTTTCCTCCTCCGTCTCCATTGGCACGCCAGAATCGCTTTCTGTACTGGTTCCACCATTTGCAGTCTCAGCCGCAGCCTGTAGCTCACGTAGTTTTTTCGCCTCCCTCTCCATCTCCTCCACCCGCTGCTTCATGAGTTGAATTTCCTGTGAAATACGATCCCGAATGTTTCATTAAGTAGTCCGCCTGATAAATGAGTAAGGGTTCGTCACTTTAGACTCAGCTTCTTCTCCATCGTCAAGCATTGGGTCAGCACCCTCGGGTGCTGGAAGCTGGTTTGTCTCTACGTCGGTCATATCAGAGCTCGCGCCTTAGCAGCAAGTGGTCCTGCCAAAGTTTGCACGAGCGCCACTTGTGGCTATAACATGGCTAAACAACACGTGGCGCCAAATAGGGTAATAAAGTAGGCGAGCCGCCTTGCCGTATCTCGAGGTTTGCAGTGAAGAGCAGTACTTGCTAGTACTTTTTGTGCCTCGACCTTCCTTAGTACTACAAATTGTCTAATTTTATGGTGCATTCTACGAGTGGCTTCTAGAGAGAATAAACAAAGTACGGAAGACGTGCTAATGTTACCAGGGACCAATACCATCCACTGTTTGTTCTCGGAGACACAAAGTCTCCGTATACCCCACCCAAGTCATGCTCCAACATGAAATGTCAGCAAGTTTTCGCCTAGGCAAAACTTAGCCAGAACCAAACGGAGAAGCCTTACACAGCGCGCAGCACAAGAGCTGCCCTTAATACAAGCCATTGGAGTGACTCTGTCGCCATAAGCGTGATACGGTTGCGAGACAATCAAGACTTCTTGAGCTAAAAACAACAGCGGAGACGCACGACTGAACGATCGGGACCATGTGGTATAAGGCTGACGCAGCTCGGAATCACCCACTAGCGCCTAAGGAATGGAAACTCGAATGAGGGGCCTTGGCACTCCAACGACAGGTCGACGATAAGTACGCTTGATCGCGAGTCTGCGCAAAGCCCTTGTTCGGACGGGAGAGAACATGAAGTAAATGAGAGAGGAATGAGACTCGAGGCTATTCTTCTCGTCCCGGGAGTACCGTGCGACGGATACGGGTATGTGGGCGACCGGGAGACATACATAACTCGGAACAGTCCATGCGGGATCGTCACAGCTATCTGTGAAATGAAAAATATTCATTTCCGCAGAGGTATATATTGGAATGGGTGAAAAGGAGAAGGGTTGGCAAGACGTACAGCAACCAAAGACCCCAATTGTCCATAAGGACGTCTATTGTCCTCGTCAAGAGCGAGCTCCACTGTGTACAGGTAAGAGGAAAGCGCGGAAGGGAGATGCTGTGGCTGAGGCGCTGACGGCGTGGACAGATAAGAGATGGACCGGCAGATGCTTAGTCATGTCTGGCGTCGGACCGACCCGACCTTTCCTAATGCTCCCCGAAGAGCGGTCACATTCCCCCAGGTTGCTCAGACACAATTTCTTTACAACCGTATGGGCCAAAACGACAACTCGCAATCCATGACCCATCAATCAAAGAAAAAGCGTATCGACGAAGAGCACCAGTCCTCGCCAGACGTGGGCTTGAAGCCTGTGCAGCTACAGAGGCGCAGAGTATGGCGGGCATGTGAAAGTTGCAGGTTGGTCTCTATCGTCATCGTGTTTCACCATCTTTTTTCTCCGTTTCCTCATCCACTTTCCTCAGACGCAAGAAGATTAAGTGCGATGGATGCGAGCCCACCTGTTCCCAATGCCAGGCCTCTGGATCTAGTTGTGCTTGGCTTCAGACCAAGGACAGGGCGGCTTTAAGCAGACAGTGAGTCCACATCTATTCTCTCCGTGGACATGTCTCTCACCATTCTCCAGCTATGTGCAGGAACTAGAGGCCCGTCTTCTCCACATGGAGTCCCTATTCACCCAGATCACTCCTGTTCTCGAGCAGCTGGGGCCCACTCTCAACATTCCAGTGGTCCCTGGCCCATCCGGAAGCTCGGAGTCAGATGCCTTGCCTCAGGCGTCTACTCTTTTGCAGGCAATGACGTTCCCACCGAAAGACGCTCATGTGGAGGACAAGTCATCTCCCGAATCATCCCAATCTATCAAGGTTGAAGATGACGTTTCCGAATCTTTCGGCCAGCTTGCCCTTGACGAACACGGTCACATGCGGTGGATAGGCGGATCCTCCACGATGTCTCTCATACAATCATTCAAGGCTCTCACGACGTCTCCTCTACACCGCGTATCACCCATGGAAGAAGATCCACGAGCACCAGGTCCAAGTGTCAACAAACTATATTTTCCCGCTTCTGTCTTCTTTGGGAAGGTCCACGCCCTCCCTGGTCCAGAGGAAGTCGAATATCCCGACGAGGATTTGGCCGATAAGCTTGTCAGTCACCATTTCATTGTTTAGGATGGTTACGATTATCTAATACATCTCTTTCTATAGGTCGACGCGTATTTTACGCGCCTTCACTTCCTAATGCCGATTCTCGATAAGCCCTCATTCATGCAGCAATACAAGTCTGTGATGGCCAATAGAAATGACGCTGTCATAGCAAAGACCGAGGCTGCCTTTATTTCCGTCGTTTTCGCTGTCTTTGCATGCGCCGCTAGGCTCATTAATGACCCCCGTCTGAAAGGAGAGACTTTAGACGATGGTGGAATGGGCATGGTCTATTACGAAAGGTACGTTCAAGTTGCCCTGAATCAAATTACTATTCACATATACTCTTATCAGAGCCTTGATATTACATTATATCAGCCACGCAACCATCCAAGTATCCCACGTTCAATGCTTTATTCTCATGTCGTCATTCCTGTGCTCAGTCAACTGCTTACCACAAGCGTGGCTTCTCGTGGGACAAGCAGTACGCACTGCGCAAGATTTGGGCCTTCATGTAAGTGTTATCGTTGTCTACAACTTAGTTCTGCGCACTCAAACCCCTTACGCAGCGATCACCTCGACGATTACTGATAACTCCTATCGAGAAAGAAACTCGAAGAAAGATATGGTGGGGGGTCTATGCCCTGGATCGCATGCTTGCTCTTGCTTTAGGACGTCCGCTCGGCATAGAGGACTCGGATTGTGACGTTGAAGACCCTGTAGGCGTGGATGACGAGAACCTCCCTGAGTATTTCAGTGGAGCTCCGCTGTCGCAGAATTACCCATCTCTCATGGATGGCACTCTCGCTATAACGAACTTGTACAAGATAGCCGGACGGATTCTCAGAGAAGTTTACGCCATCGAGAACTGCAAGGAGATCCTGGAGCCTGAAAGGAAGGCTGAACTCCAACGCTCCGTCGATGCACTCGATCAGGAACTGACACAGTGGTGTAACAATCTTCCCGCGGAGTTCAGGAACGAGTCTGTTAACGACAAACAAGTCACTATGGGAGCCGTATTGTGCAGCCATTATTACTCTGTTCTCACGACACTTCATCGTAATTTCTTACCCGTCAAGCGCGATCAGCTCATCGCTCCCAATTCTACTGCGAAGGCCGTAGCCTCTGCCCGCTCGTGTATCCATCTGGCCCCCTCTATCCACAATGTGATACCCCCTTCCCATCATCTCGCATTTTTTATTCAGCATCTTTTCAGCTCCGCTGTGATTATACTGCTTTACGCCATGCACTGCTCCGATACGAGAGCGGCAATTGTCGCAATGGAGGAAGCCAAGAGTTGTTTTGCTGCCCTGGAATCTTGGGAGGGGTACTGGCCTGGCGCTCGAAAATGCAAAGAGCTGCTCACGGACTTGGCCAAAACCGCCGATGAAGCTATCAAGTCGTCCGCTGGTGGGAGGCAAGGTGGTCCTATGGCAGCCCCTTCGACCGTGCCGCCTGTTATGCTCGAACGCCGACGCTCTCTTGCAGCTTCGCCGTCATCACCTGTGCCTACCATAATCCGCCCCGTCAAGGGCAAGCCAAGGCGCATCAGTCGTTCTCGAGATTCGACCAATACTACCCGCCGGGCTCCTGTTGCTTCTGCTTATCGCGTAGACTGTGCGTCCTTTTCCAAAAACTTATTCCTTATTTTATTAACTTTTTTTTACTTATAGCTCAGCGAAATAGGTCAACGTC
Organism: Serpula lacrymans var. lacrymans S7.9; assembly: GCF_000218685.1. Lineage (NCBI taxonomy): Eukaryota > Fungi > Basidiomycota > Agaricomycetes > Boletales > Serpulaceae > Serpula > Serpula lacrymans. The sequence goes on along the minus strand of NW_006763293.1, from coordinate 1,032,136 downwards.
ACGCAAGCGTGGTCATGATGAGAGCGAAGGCTTCGATAGGGCGGGAAGCCACCTGGCCTCATATCATGGCATATATGCCAGTCCGGGCTCTGCCCCAGGCAAGTCCAGTCCGCATAGTTCGCCCGCTTCGGTGAATCTACCATCCCCTTCAATATCAAACCTTGATGCGTCTCAAAATCAAGAAGCCAGCCCGAGGATGATGGTAGCATCGCCATATAGCAATTATTCTGCAGTTCCTTTATCCCCCCTCCACGTCTCGTCGCCATCCCAATTTGATCTCGAATATGGACTGCAGTCTCAGCATAACATGGGTCAAGGGAGCTCCTCCCACTGGGATGGTAGCAATGCTGAGCAGCAGGGCCTCGAGATGTACTCCCCCGTTTTACAGAATAATTCTCTGTCGTACTCACATCCATACGATTCTCAGTCCAATGTGGACCCTACATGGTACGGGGCATCAGATATGGGGTACTCTGGATTATCCACCACACCTCCCACCGCGTCTTTTGCCACACCAGGACTTCCCTTTCATGGCCTGGACTATATCCGCAATTATAACACAGGCGGATATTCAGTAGCTGGAGATCAAGATTCACTCTGGCAGACTTTTGACGCTGGTGCATTTGGGCTTGATCCCGATTTACCGTTTTCGCTCGGTGATATTTCTTCAGACCTTAGCCGACACGGTCAACATAATCAACAAGGCCGATAGTAATAATATCCAGAGGAGATTTCAACATCATCCCTTTTGAATCATACGTGCCTCGATAATGGCATTGGACCAATTTCTTTCCGAACGGTGACCACACGACGTATATTTGTATCCATACACGAGTTGACGAGATCTGGTTCGGTGCTAGAGTTTTCACTGTATGCTTAGTGCTTTGCTTGACCTTCCACGGCGATATGCATATTCACTACTAATAATCTTTGTGTGTTTGAGCCTTACGCACTTGCGTTGACTCGGGTTTTGTTTTAATCCTTGATACACTGAACTAGTTACTAATAGGCTTCTTATGCTGTACTCCTTTCTCTGACATTGACTATCAGTATCGATCTTGTAACACCTAGCTCGCATTCCTTGATATCATTTGAAACTTTACAAAGGTTATAAATGCGCGCTCGAACATGTTAAAAGGATGCAAACCTGTGATTAGGATGACGACATTGACAGAAAACAGCGCCTATGTTTTCGGTGGCTATAGTCGCATGACCGGTTGATGTAAGTAGCCGGTGCGAGCGCTCAATACCTGTAAGCAACGAAATTCTTAAGGATTAAACTTGAACCCATACCACTAACTTTCTCAAGTATACAAATGGTCTCTCATCCAATCGTAGAGCTGACCTCAGAAGCGTCCTGGAATCTTGTCCGTGTTATTATCTGTGGTTTACAGGCGCGACTGTACTGAAGCTCTATGTGTCCAGATACAGGACAAGTTCTCAGACTACGGGAAGGAGACACTTGCTAAGCTAATTGCTTTCCTTCATGTAAGTTTTGTACCGCATGACGCTGTGATAGGGTGATATCTCAATTGTTTGTAGGATGAAGTGCTTCCGGCGCAGCGGCTTGCCCATATACAAATCCCCAGCGATCCTGTGCAACGTTGGAAGACCATCGTTCCGGTTATCGAAGAATTGAAAGTTAAAGCCCGTAAACTTGGCTTGTGGAACCTTTTCCTGAGCAAATTGCACTACCCAGAACACGGCGTACCTCTTACCAATCTCGAGGTATGTCCTCAAGAGTGGATATGGAGGCTATTCATTCACGCCCTTTTCTTAGTACGCCGTCATGGCAGAGATGCTCGGTCGTGGGGGACACATGGCGTCTGAAGCAGTCAACTGTTCCGCTCCTGATACTGGGAATATGGGTGAGATATTTGAGTCTGCAACGCCTGGATAACACTTTGACCATTGGCTTTCAGAGGTTCTCGCAAGGTATGGTTCCCCAGAGCAGCAGAAGAAGTGGCTCGTACCTTTGCTCAACGGCCAAATACGTTCGGCTTTTGCTATGACCGAGAGATTTGGTTCGTCCGCACCCGAGATTGTTCTTACTAGCCCTCTCTTGAACCCTGTGTGTCAATAGTATCCTCCGCCGATGCCCGCAACATCAAGACCTCCATTAAACGAGAAGGCGATGAAATAGTCATCAACGGGCACAAATGGTAAGGAGGCTAGTTTGGGTATATCAGCGCATGGCAGCGCCGCTCATGATGCTTGTAGGTGGATAAGTGGAGCAGGTGACCCTCGAACGAAGCTTCATCTTGTCTTGGGAAAGAGTGACCCTGAGAACTCCAACTCATACCTCCAGCAAAGTGTTGTAATAGTCCCTGCCGATGCCCCTGGTGTCAAAGTGGTTCGTCCCATGGAAGTCTTCGGGTACGATGATGCCCCTGAAGGACATTGCGAAATCATATACGACAACGTTCGCGTTCCATTATCAAATCTTGTCCTTGGCTGGGGTAAAGGCTTCGAGGTGGGTTATTTTGAACTATGTGTTTTCTTAACGAGCTCAGGGCCATTGTTCTTAGATTATCCAAGGACGTTTAGGGTGAGTAATTTTCTGTTGACTGTGTACTCTATGTTCCTTTCTGATCGTCCTCTAGACCTGGTCGTATTCATCACTGCATGCGCTCTATAGGCGCAGCTTCAATGGCTCTTGACCTGATGATCCAAAGGATAACTGACCCCTCAAGGAAGACATTTGGAAAATACCTTTACGAGCACGGTACGCTTCATTAGACGAGTTTGGTGTTTATAGTGCCATTGCTGACCTTTTGGCATGGCAAAGGTACTGTTATTGCCGATATTGCACATTCTCGTGCTGAAATCGAGTCATCACGTCTACTTGTCCTGAGCGCGGCGCTACAGGTAGCTACTGAGATGTCCAGTTTTCTTGCTACTGGTTGATGTGCGATGCTAGATTGACAAATATAAAGCCAAGGGAGCACTCAAGGAGATTGGTATTGCAAAGGCTAGTGACCTTACTGAGAAGTTGCGTCGGTTTACTTAACCTTCATACAGTTCGTGATCCCATCCATGGCTCTCCGTGTCATCGACCGTGCTATGCAAGCGTATGGAGCGGAAGGTCTCAGCCAGGATCAACCACTAGCTAGCATGTTTGCAAACTTGAGGACGCTCCGCATTGCCGATGTACGTATTCACCTTTGATGTGACGAAACTTCATGGAAACTGAAATACTTTCTGACAGGGACCCGATGCTGTAAGCGTCTCGCTTCTTGAGAGTGGAGTCTAGCTACTGATTGCCTTTTAATATAGGTACATATTCAGCAAGTTGGGCAGAGGGAGTTGAAACGTGGCCCAGCACTTGCCAAGAGGGCAGCAGAGATCAAGAAGAAAGAGCTCGCAGTTATGGAGAAGGCTGGTGTCAAGTCTCACTTCTAAAAAATCATACGTCCCACATTATCGGCACCTGGAGGACTGGTCAGTGGGCCTGTTGTATTGCCATCATTGTATTGATTATCAGTGAATATTCAATTGACAATTTTGAATAAGCCATCATCAATGTGAACCGCCTAAGCAATACGGAGAGAGAATAGTATTCAGGCTGCTCGATTCAAGTTAATTTCGCCAATTTATTTATCTCACTTACCAGTAATATACAAGTTGAACATTGTCTCTGATTGGTGCGCCCACTGCGCTGTGGCCACAGCAGTTTTCCCTCCTGCAACCTCGGCCAGTCAAGTCAAGGAGAAACTGCTCACTGGGGCAGGTGAGTATACATGCATCCAGAACCATGGCACCCTCTCATGTGCCCATATGCTTAATTGTCCCACACAATACCTGAGGTTGAACGGGCCTTTGCCATGTGGTTTACAGACTAAGTTATAGTCTCCTCACAGATGCCAAATTTGAACCCCCTGACAAAACTGGATAAACCTGGTCTCTGCCGAAGCAGCCATTGTTCTCCATGGAGCATAGCCACCACTCCATGGAGTAACCATTGTTCTCCTAGGAGCACAATTGTACTCCTAGGAGTCATTATACTGTAGCGAGTAGCACCTCCGACTATAAGTAGTAGGGGGTTTAGTATAGGAATACCTCAGTCGTTTCTATAGCCTCTCGGGCAGCGGCTGAGGTATGTTACATTACATTTATTAGAGATCACCTTAAACTAACATCTATTGTAGTTTTACTTAGTTTTATTAGGTTATGAGCCCTGGTGTGCAAAAGCTACGCAGGAAATAATTCTTATTTGAAACGGCAACCTCGGAACCATGACCACAGCACGTGATACATCTGCATGTCCAGTTCTCACTGGACCCAACAATTTTCAGATATGGAAACTCCGGATCATCTCAAAGCCACGTCGGGAAAAAGTTCTCCAGGTTGTTACTGGAGAGGAGCTTAAGCCCTCACCAGGAAAACCTACCTCCTCGGAGGATCCTGAGATCACCTGGATACTTAAGGATGAGAAGGCACATGGAATCATCCAGGACCACATCTGTGATGCCCTCCTAATGAGGACTGGAGACCTCACCAGCTCCAAGGAGTTATTTGATAAACTTGTCTCACTCCATCAAACGTCCAACATTGCCTCGGCCTTCTATTCATTCCAGCAACTCACCAAATTGTCCTGGGATGGGACATCACCTATCCAGGACCACATTGCGAAAATCCGGACAATTGATTCACACCTCTCCGGAATGAAACTAGGAGTTGATACCAAACTCATGGCTTTCGCTCTTCTCCAATCTCTCCCATGCACTCCTGAATGGCAAATATTTCAGTCATCAGTAATCAACACGATTGAAGAAAATAAACTTACCTTTGATGCAGTTGAGATCCGGATCACTGCAGAAGTTGCATGACAGTCAGGGAAGGCCCCTGGAGGTTCCGAATCAGCACTCAAATCCGAGGAGAAATGGTGTAACTTCCACAAAGCCAAATCACACAACACCTCAAAGTGTCGAACACTTCAGTCAGCTGAAAAAGGTCAAAGGAAGAAGGGAAAGGAAAGACACAAGGATAAAGGAAAAGAGAAGGAAAAGGCAAATACAGCGGAGCAATCATCCAGATCTGACTCCGAGGAGGAACAGAGTCATATTGCATTGGATCATGTACATATTTCCAAGCCCCTTGCTAAACGCATTCAAGCTTACCTTGTGTTGGAACCCGATAAGACCAAAACAACAATTATTATTGACTCCGGAGCAACATCCCACATGGTCCCTCACCGCTCCTGGTTTGAGCCAGGAACATACCATGTTCTGCATCCTCCGAGGACAATCAGTTTTGGGGATGAATCCTCTGTAAATGCCATTGGCATTGGAACAGTAATCCTACAAGCAACTGTTGGCAAAAAGGACTACAATATTGCACTGTCAAATGTCTTACTTGTGCCAAACTTCACGTTAGCACTCGTCTCTGTCCACAAATTGTCCAAAACGGGGTTATCAACACTTTTTCCAGCAGGGTCAAATGCTTGTGAAGTTCGGAAAAAGGAGGAACTTATCCTCACTGCGTTACACAAGCGAGGACTTTATCACATCCAAGCAAAACCCGAAATCAACCCGGAGTCAGCTTTTGCAGCAGTAGATGTAAATTTATTGCACAGGAGAATGGGACACATTGGAATGGACCGCTTGCAACGAATGGTTACAAAAAGACAGCTCCAGGACATAGACACCCTTACCGGAACCCGGGAGTTTTGTGAACCTTGTGCTTTAGGAAAGATGAAGAAATTACCTTTCAAGTCCACTGGAGGAAACCGAGCCAAGCGCCCCATACAAATTGTGCACACAGATGTTGGAGGACCAATTAAACCAACTTCCAGGGAGGGCTTTTTGGTACTGGATTATCATTGTAGATGATTTCTCCAAATTTCCATGGATATATTGTTACGCACAAAGTGCTTAACAAAGTCTGAGGGTTCGTCGAGTTTGTTCAAAGAGACTTATCCGAAGACAACTTCGAGGATGTAATTCTGAATAGAGGGATTCCAATGGTTGTTGGTCTTCTTCCGTATGGAAGTCTGATCTTGGAAGTTCTAGCTTTGTAAGCGTGAACTGCGTAGAATCGTATTGGAGAATACTACTACTGTTACAAGTGTATTTATAGAGAAGTAAGTCGGCGATAGGAGTTACGTCCTATCTAGGGTAGGTCTGTCCGTTGAGGACTGAGTACTATACAAAGTAATAGAAGTGCGAGAGGAGCGGAAGTGTATGTGAAGGACGTGAGTCATCGGTTCGATGGTATAACCGATGAGTAAAGAGAAACAAGTAGTCCGTAATAGAGGTAGACAAATCGTAACATTACCCCCTTACTTGCTTCGAATTTCACCGAAATTCGGTACCCTCGCCATCCATGTTGTAGCTGTCGTCGTAGCTGACGTCTCCATGTAATCCCTCCATCAGAATCCTATCTTCGTTTTCCCTACAAATAGGACACCAATTGAAACTATGCCCTGGTGCGCGTCTATCGCAGTTGGGGCAGTAGTAAGCTTCGCAGTAATATGTACGGTGATCACTCCAACCGCAGTTTTGACAGTAAGGAGCGTTGTCGCGAACGCCTTGGTGGTACTTTCGTCGGGTATTGGACGAGGTGTCGGATTTGGGAGTGGGGGGATCGTCATCTCCCAGGTTGTACGTTCCCGCGTACAATTGGTCGATCATGTCGGCGTCATCTACGTTGATTGGATTGGAAGGAGAGCCGGTCTCAGGCCTGCGCGTTACGCCAGGCGGACTGTCTTTCGGACTCTTCGACGTACGAGATCACCAATTCGATGGAGTTCTGACGGCGGGGATCTGGAGTATCACTTCTTGTTGGCCTAGTCGGGCTCCTCGTCGTTTCGTCAGGCGACGGGTTTGGGCGTTTGGTACTGGTCAAGGCGGAGGTGACTGCGGTGGTAGTGGTTCTGGGTTCGACCCAGTGGAACGGGGACTGGAGGGGTTCGACCCTTGTGAGGTCGGGCTGGTTGGGACGGTGGGAATGTATTTTTCCGCTAACTGGGTGGGCGGAGGTTGTGGAGTGGCGGTGGGGTAGGTGAGCTCCGGGGTAACACTGATCTGATCTGGGTATAATGGGGACCGGCGGGACAAACCGGGTGGAGGAGTACTCGTATAGCCGTCTCGCTCTATCCGCGTGCGCGCCTCGGTTAGCAAGATCTTCCCGCCTAATTCCAAATATGCCTTTGCCGCGTCCGTCTGCCCACTCAAGGAGTTCATCCTCAAGCGTCGTTCCAAAGATTCCAAAACTAACTTTTCCATCCGGAGTGCCCGACAGATACTCGAGTCCAGATTGTTGTGCTGCGAATGCTCGTTTTCCAACAAATGTAGTGAGTCTATGGCTTTCAGGAGTTCGTCAGCCACGAGGTCTATGTTAAGGAAAGTGTATAGGGAAGAAAGAGCGTGGTACGCATCGGGATAGCGTTTTTCTGTTTCACGAAATAGATAGATGTGGGCGTTTTTGGCTGACATTAATTCTATGGCGTCAGAGACGTCAGCCTGGTTGTGTCGTTGTCCACGGGCAAAGGACACTCGTTCGTCGGCTAGCATGTTGGCTTCGCCGGGTACAGAGTAGGTGGTGATGGGGAAGCCGGTAGAGTGAGAAGTAGACATGTTGTGTGTTTTGAGAGGCAGAGGATTGGTGGTGGTGGGGGTGGTTGTCTCTTCAACGCAGTTTGTGGTCTCTCTTATAGGCTTCCAGTATCTCTGCAGCATTGGTCAGGTGTTCTTCTGGTTCCCATGAGTTTTCGGAATGAGGGTAATGGCGCCATTTGATCAGGTAACGGCGTCCGCGTTTCCAGGGTTTGTGTCTAAGAATACTTTCTACTTCATATTCTTCTTCTTCGTTGATAAGGTCAGGTGGTGGTCGGATAAAGTTCGGTCCGTGAGTGTCGGTTTCGGTATACGGGGTTAGGAGGGATGCGTGGAAAACATTGTGTATCCTCCAATGGGGAGGTAACGATAATCGGTAGTTTACCGGAGAGATCTTTTCTTGGATGCGGAAAGGTCCGATGCGTTTCATGTTGAACTTCTTGTATCCGGTGGCTTTTTCCCACAGGTTGGTGTTTTCTAACCACACCTTTTGTCCTTCTGAGAATCTGGTGAACTTTCCGTTCGTTCGTTTCATCATCTTGCTTCTCGCTAGTTCGTGTGCTTTTAGAGCGTTCTCTCTTGCCCTAAGCAGTTCGGATAATCGTTTTTCTACTGACGGGATGTTTGTGGATCGGTGTTTAGTCGGGATTCCTCGGGGTTCGTATCCCATGAGGAGGTAGAATGGCGATTGGTTATTCGTGGAGTGTGGCTGTTGGTTGTGGCAGAATTTGGCCGTCGTAAGGTATTTTGCCCAACTGTGTGGTTGATTTGGCAAAAGATGCGGAGGTAGATCTCTAGTTCTTGATTGGATCGTTCTGTTTGTCCGTCAGTCTGTGGATGGTATGCCGTGGAGAGTGCGGTTTCGATGTTTAGGAGTTTGTGGAGTTCTTTTGATACTTCAGAGGCGAATTGTGGGCCTCTGTTGGATATAATTTTGTCGTGTAGTCCAAACCGTTTGAAGACAGAGTCATGGAAGATTCGTGCAGTTTTGAGTGCGTCGATGGTTTTGTGGCAAGGTGAGAGGATTACCCCCTTACTAAGTCCTTGGTCTACCACGACCATTATACTGTCATACCCTATAGACTCGGGTAAGTCTGTAATGAAATCCACCGAGAGATACTTCATCGGTTCACTGGTCCTCGGTGTTTGATTTGGGATCAACGGTACCGTGGTCAGATGCGTGTTTACTTTGGCTTGCTGGCAAGTTGCGCATCCTTTCACGTAGTCCTGTACCTGTTTCATCATTCCTGGCCACCAATAGGGCTTTTTTATTAGTTGATAGGTTTTTAGTCTTCCTGGGTGTCCTGCGGTTAGCGAGTCGTGGTGATCTTTGATGATCGTTCTCTGTTCTTCTGCAGTGTCGATCAGTAGTTTGTTCTGATAGAAGAACTGTCCTTCCGCTTTGTGCCAATCTTCCTTTTTCGTTCTTCCAGGGTAGTTGTCGTTGGTGAGCATTGCTTGCTCTATTGTGTCTTTTATTGTTCTCGTGTGATACAGAAACGCCGACGCTGGTATCATTGGGGTGTTGTTGTCGTCGTCCGTGTTATCGATGTACAAGTCGGGTCGTCTCGAGAGTGCGTCAGGTACCACCATGCGGGTTCCAGGTACGTGCTCTAATGTGTAATTGTATTGTGACAGTTCTAACTGCCACCTTCGTTGTCGTGGTGTGAGTTTCCTGGCCTCCTGCCAGTACGTCAGGTTTTTGTGATCCGTTAGAATTTGGATCGTGTGTGGGCTTCCTAAAAGCAGGTGTTTCCACTCCTTCAGAGCTCTCATTACCGCTAAAAGTTCCTTGTCGTAGATCTGGTAGTTTTTCTCTGCGGGGGATAGGGTTTTCGAGAAAAATGCGCACGGGTGCCATTGTCCTTGATCGTCTGGTTGCATTAATACAGCTCCGGTGGCGTGTTTGCTCGCGTCTGCTGCTATCTTCGACGGTTTCGAGGAGTCGGGGATTTGGGTTACAGGGGATTCGAGGAATCTTTGTTTCAATAGTTTGAAAGCGTCATCTTCGATTTTTGTCCAGTTCCACTTTTTGTCTTTTTCTAGCAAGGCGTTTAGGGGTCGGGCTAGGTCAGAGTAATGGCCTATAAACTTCCTGTAGAAGTTTCCGTAACCTAAGAACTTCCGTACGCCTTTGGTGTCTTTTGGGGTTGGCCAATCGCGTATTCCTGCGAGTTTGGCTGGGTCCATGGATACCTGGTTGTGGGAAACAATCATTCCCAAGTATTCGATGGTCTCCACCTCAAAGGTACATTTTTCAAGTTTCAGGAATAGGTCGTTTTTTCGTAGCCTTTGTAGAACCTGTTTTGTCCGGATGCGGAGTCTTTCAACATTGGTGTCAAAGATGAGGATGTCGTCCATGTATATGATCATCCAGCCTTCATCAATATAGTCTTTGAATTTGTCGTTCATCAGCCTTTGGAATGTTGCTGGGGAATTGCACATGCCGAAAAACATGACCGTTGGTTCGAATACTCCCTTGCTGGTTTTGAAGGCAGCTTTCCATTCGTCTCCTTCTTTTATCCTTACGTTGTTGTATCCCCAACGTAGGTCCAGTTTAGTAAAGACGGTGGCTCCTTTCAATCTTTCGATGAGGTCGGGTATCAGGGGTAGTGGATATGGGTCTTTTACGGTATATGCGTTTAGTTTTCTGTAATCTTGGCATGGTCGGAGTGATCCGTCCTTCTTGCCAATGAAGAAGAAGGGGGACACCTGTGGCGATTTGCTTGGCCTGATGTATCCCTTTCTGCAGTTGTCCGTCAAGAATTCCGTTAACGCTTCATCTTCCTTTGGTGCCAGTGGGTACAGTTTGCAATCCGTTGGTACAAATTCCGGTTTCATGTTGATTACATGATCATATTCCCGTCGCTTGGGGAGTCTTTCTGATTTCTTCTTGTCAAAGACGTCTGAATAGCCCTTATATTCATCTGGGAGGATATGTTTTTCTTTTCTTTCTCCGTGTATTTGTGCGTGTTCCATTGCCGAGTTGACTTTTAACCGAATCGTGGTTTGAGGATAAGGTGTGTGGTCGGATACGTATCTGTGAATGGTTTCGTATTCGTCCTCGTCTACTGTGGTTGTCCTGATTTTTGTTTCCGTGGTAGTTTGGTTTGTCCTGATTGAATGTTTGTCTGAGTACAGTAATTCTTTGTTTTTCCAGTTAATGACTGGGTTGACTTTTCGTAACCAGGGGAAGCCTAGCAATACGTCTTCTCCGTCCAGTCCGGTTAATAGAAACTTCGTAAACCTATTTTGTCCTCCTGCGTCTATTCTCTGATAGGTGCAATGCGTAATTTTTCCGTTTTTGTTTGTGGTCCCGTCAACGTTTTTACACGTTATAGGGGTCGGGAGTTTTTGGAGGGGGAGTCGGTTTTTAATGGCGAATTTTGTGTCCATGAAGTTGTCCGTAGCTCCTGAATCTATCAGGGCTTTGGTTCCGATGGTTTTCTGTTTTAACGAGCAATCAATTCGTAAAGAGTTGGCATTGATCGTTGCTATTGTTACAGTTGCCATTTTCGACGGTACTAACATCGGGGTAGTCCGTCGTTTCAAAAACCCTCGTCTTCTAATTCTTTCATCGCCTCAGCTTTTTGGTCTTCTCCCAACTCCCTCCACATCCTCATGATGTTTTGGACCCTGTCTTCTTCAACTACTGTCTTGACGTCATCTTCAGTTTCGGTTTGACGTACCTTTCTTTCGGGAGTTTTTCCTTTGTTCCTACAATTCCTCCCGATGTGTCCTTTTTCGTTGCATATGAAGCACCTTCCTTCCTTCCTCCTGGTTTCTTCTTCGTCTTTGGTCAGCCTTTTCACGCTGGTGGATGGTCCACTTTTGCAATTTTTGTTGTACTGTCTTTCTTTGTTTCTGGCCCCCCACGTTCCTTCCGAGATGGCGTTGGCACTAATCCAGTTGGCATCTAGGTTGGCCACCGTGTTCATCCAGTCTTCAATGGTGACCAGTTCCTTTCCGGTGAGTGCTCTGCGGAGGAGGGGGGGTCGGATTGCCTTTTGATAAACCATGATCATGGCTTCGTTGTTGATGCCGCTTTTCCCGGCATCTAGCATAAACCTCGAGTTGAATGCCACTGCATTTTCTCCTGGTTCCATCCTCATTTTCATCAAGGCGGCCGAAGCCGTTCCTTTGACATTTGCTGTTCTGAAACTGGCTGTGAACGTTTTCATAAAATCTGCCCATGTGGGGTAGGCGTTCTTGTCTTTGTATTCGGTCATCTTGGCTTCACTCCATGAGGCGGCGGTTCCGTCCTTCATGTAGCTGAGAGCCATGTACACCTTTTTCTTGTCAGAGGTATAAATGGTGTCGTTGATGTCAAAGTGTAAGTCAGTGGATGATATCCATCTTTGGGCCTTGTCTGGGGTCCCATCAAAGTCGTCGATTTTCCCAATCATAGTGGGTTTGGGTGTTGTAGCGTTTGACATGGTGTAGGTAGAAGATGGGTTGGGTGCGGTGGGGAGTATCTGTGGTGTGGGAGAGGGTATTGGTTCACCTTCCGCTGCGTATTCTTCGAAGTCGTCTTCGTTGTAGATGTTTTCTGTGGTTACTGGAGGATTGTGTTGTGTTCTGGGGATTAGTTGTGGATGACTTTCCGCGTAGAACTGTAGCCAACGTGTTCTGGCTTTGTAGAATGCGTCTGCCTGTTCTCTGGTGTGGAGTCGGGTGACGTCTGGTTGAGGGAAGGGGGGTGGTGCTGCTATCCTTCCTTGTCTGGACGATGTCGGGGGTGTTGCTGTCTGTGTCTGTAAATCGTCTGAGCTTCTTTCTGCTCTCTGGGATCTGGTTCTCGGTCGTTGCGACGTATTGTCGGCTTTTTCTTCCCAAACCTAAATAGGTGGGACTTCTGGTATGGAATACGATTCTTTTGTTACGCACAAAGTGCTTAACAAAGTCTGAGGGTTCGTCGAGTTTGTTCAAAGAGACTTATCCGAAGACAACTTCGAGGATGTAATTCTGAATAGAGGGATTCCAATGGTTGTTGGTCTTCTTCCGTATGGAAGTCTGATCTTGGAAGTTCTAGCTTTGTAAGCGTGAACTGCGTAGAATCGTATTGGAGAATACTACTACTGTTACAAGTGTATTTATAGAGAAGTAAGTCGGCGATAGGAGTTACGTCCTATCTAGGGTAGGTCTGTCCGTTGAGGACTGAGTACTATACAAAGTAATAGAAGTGCGAGAGGAGCGGAAGTGTATGTGAAGGACGTGAGTCATCGGTTCGATGGTATAACCGATGAGTAAAGAGAAACGAGTAGTCCGTAATAGAGGTAGACAAATCGTAACATATATTTCCTAAAACATAAAAGTGGAGCACTGGAATGATACAAGCAATGGAAAGAAGATGTCCGAACATTCTTCCGGACTCATTTGGGAGAAGAAAACTTCACTCCACTATACACAGAATTCCTCTGGAGCGATGGGGGAGGAGGATATACTGGCAATGCATTCAAAAATCAACTCCGAGTCAGATGGTGTCATCCAAGAAACTACAGCTGCAGATACTCCGGAACAAAATGGCATTGCAGAATGCATGAATCAGACATTGGCTACATTAGCAACCACTATGCTCCATGATTCCAAGTTCCCAAAGTCATTTTGGGTAGATGCCATGCAAATAGCTGCATATATCACAGCACGCAGCCCAGCATCAGGACTCCATGGAAAGACCCCATATGAAATACTGTTTAAAAGGAGAGTTGATGTAACAACCAAGAGTTAGTTACTCTGGTGCACACAGAAACACACTATAAGGAAGATGATGAGGGAGTGGTTACCCCTTAGGCTGCAGAGAGTTTGTTGGTTAACAACAGGAGGACTCGCTGAGGAGTCTCCTGGATCTATTGGGGTATATATACTACTACAGGGTTGTTTGTACATGTGTACTATACAGTTGATAGGGACAGTGGCTGATGATGTCATGGGGCCTAGCCCGCATGGCCAGCTCCACTGTGTGAGAGAATTGTGTCTAAAATAAGAAGAAAGGCAACGCGGCGCAAGAAGGAGGAGTTTGGACAAAAGGGAAAGTGCCGCGTGGCACCATGTGTGAAAGCTAAAGTACAAGGTTAGAGCGGAGAATGAAAGTAAAGAAAAGGTCCAAAAATTGTGTTATCGTAACAGTTGATCCAACTTTGTTTTGCCCTTTCGGATGCCAAGCATATGCCTTGATTCCGAAAGACAAAAGGCAAGGGAAGTTTTACTCCAAGGGGTGCAAAGCCATAATGATTGGCTACACACATGGAAAGCAAGCCTACAAACTCCTAGGCACTGAAAAATGGACTGTGTTTTCCAGTCGGCATGTCATATTCAATGAATCCGGAAAGGTACAAAAGGATGACACTGTTCCCTGGAACACAGACACTAGCACAGATCAGTGGGAGGGACTCATTCCAGAGAATGCTCACTATCCAGACCAAAAAACATTGGAGGAGGATGATCCTGACCCTCGGATCCGAGATCCAAATGAATTACAAATGGAACCACATCTCCAAGGAGATGTTCCAAGAGCAGTGGGGCAATACCTCTGTGGAGATATTCCGAGAGCAGTGGGAGCACCTGATCAGCTAAGACACCCTCCACAACAGTCTCTACAACCAAGACCTGAACACTGGCCATCTTCAGAATGGAAAGCCAAAGTAGAGTTACAGTCAGTGGGAGGACAGCCCCTCAACATACAGCCAGCTTATGTGGAAAAAGTCCGAATACAGCTAGACAGCCTGTCCATTGGATGAGTGGGGCAACAAATACACAAATGCTGCTACTCCCTGGAGTACCTGCACAAGTTCCTAAAAGAGCAGTCATGTCTGCTGAAGTCCTAGGAGTATGCAGAAGCAGTTGCCAGACCCGTCCTGCAGACAAAAACCGAGATTATCAAAGGACTCTAGATGAGGAACAGTCTCAAAAAGAGCAGCATGACAACTCCATGGAGAAACCTAACACTCCTGAGGTTCATGAAGAAACATCTGATACAGAGGAGACATTCTTTGCTGGAATAGCAAGTACCGGTCCATCTAACACAGACCTTCCAAGGACACTAAAGGAAGCCTTATCACGTCCGGATGGAGAATTATGGAAGTCTGCCTTGGAGGAGGAACTCCTAAGTCTCAATACTAATGCAGTATATGACACTGTTCCACTTCCGAAGGGAGTAAAACCCATCACATCAAAACCTGTGTTCCGGATCAAGTTTGATCAAAACGGAAACATTGAGAGATACAAACTCTGGATTGTTGCACAAGGTTTTACTCAAAGGGAGGGGATTGATTACCAGGAGCTTTTGCTCCGGTTGCAAACTTAGAGTCAATCTGAATTATTCTAGCCCTAGCAGCAAAGTACAACCTAGAACTTGATCAAATGGACGTATCCACAGCTTATCTCAATGGAGAACTTGAAGAAGAACTGTAATGCTTCCTCCAGGGGGTGTTCCTATCCAACCTGGATACTGCTGGAGATTGAAGAAATCCATCTACGGGTTAAAACAAGCTGGTTGTACATGGAACAAAACTTTTGATCGCAAGCTCCAGGAGCTCAGTTTCACAAGACTAAATGCAGAAACATGTCTCTATGTATTCCGGGACAACAAACAAATATGCTTTGTTGTTGTCTATGTAGATGACCTTCTCCTAGGAGCTTCATCCCGAAAATTCATGGATATCACAAAAGCCAAACTCGAATCCATATTCAAAATGCGGGACCTTGGAGAAGCAAAATACATCCTCGGAATAGAAATCCAATGTGATTGTTCAAACAAAACAATATCCCTATTGCAACGCCAATACATTGACACAGTTCTGGAGCGTACTGGAATGAAGAACTGCAAACCAGTATGGACACCAATGGCCCATGGATCAAAACTCCTTGCAAATGCTCCAGGGGAAGATATTGTGCAACATGAGATGCATATTGAACTCAATTGTAGGCTCCCTCATGTATGCCATGCTCGGAACCCGCCCAGACATTGCCTACGTCGTTGGAATACTAAGCAGGCATAGCTCAGCTCCAAGGAGCCATCACTGGGAAGCTGCAAAATGTGTCCTCCAATATCTGAAAGCAACCAGGGACATGGAACTACGATATGATGGCACAGATGTCTCCATGGACATGGATTTCTATGGATATTCAGATGCAGATTGGTCTGGAGACCCAGACACATCTCAATCAACATCAGGGTTTGTCTTTATCACCATCCGAGGAGCAATCTCCTGGACAAGCAAAAGACAAAGCATGGTAGCTTTATCCTCCACGGAGTCAGAGTACATTGGATTGAGCAATGCTGGACAACACCTTGCATGGCTTCAGACATTTTTTGAAGAAATTGGACATGCTCAAAATGGACCTACAACATTGCACTGTGACAATCAAGCAGCTATCATTCTTACACGAGATCCACAGTTCCGTGCTCGCACAAAACACATTCAACGGAAATATCATTTTATCCAAGATGACTTAGTATCAAAGGGAGAGGCAGTAATCAGATACGTTCCTACGGTAGATATGGTTGCAGACATTCTCACTAAACCCCTCACTCATGAAAAACACTGGAAATTCTCTAAAGCTATGGGACTACGGTTGCACTCGAGTGGGAGTAACAAAACCGGATAAACCCAGTCTCTGTTACGATAACACAATTTTCGGACCTCTCCTTTGTTTTTATTCTCCGCTTTAACCTTGTACTTTAGCTTTCATACATAGTGCCACGTGGCACTTCCCCTTTTGTTCAAACTCCTCTTTCTCGCGCTGCGTTGCCTTTCTTCTTATTTTAGACACAACTCTCTCACACAGTGGAGCTGGCCATGCGGGCTAGCCCCCATGACATCATCAGCCACTGTCTCTATCAACTGTATAGTACACATGTACAAACAACCCTGTAGTAGTATATATACCCCAATAGATCCAGGAGACTCCTCAGCGAGTCCTCCTGTTGTTAACCAACAAACTCTCTGCAGCTCAAGAGGTAACCACTCCCCATTCACTACCCTTATAGTGTGTTCTTGTGTGCGCCAGAGTAACTAACTCTTGGTTGTTACATTAGGACTCACTCTTTCTACTCTCTTGCACATTGTGCAAAAAGTCCCACTGGGCACCCGGACTCCAGGGTGAAGGAGATTGGTTATTGGTTGGGAATATCCCGCATAGCAGATAGGTGCGCTCTTCGCGACGGCCTTGTAGTGCTTTGGGAGAAGAACCAAAACCTTTGATACGTGGCCCCCAGCGTTAAGGGGAGTACTTAGCTCAGCAGTCGGTGTGGAACCGCTGTTGATTAGAATTTACATACAAAACTTCACTTTCTCTTTCCTCTGACCAGGCCGGGCACTTGCCTCCGCCAGTCTGGAGAAGGGTTGACAGCTTAGCAAGCGGACCACCCCCTGATAACCGTTTGGACCAGGGTTTAAATACTATAACTTTTATATAAATTTTCAAAATACTATAGTGTGGGTAGTCGGAGATTGAGATCCGATACTCAGCTGGGAAGAGGTAGATCTGCAGATAGCAAGCGGGGACCCCCAGTTACGTTTCTTTTATTACTTTACAAAGAGAACAAGTCGACATGTCGTCGCAACAAGATATCATCAATGCGCTGCTGCATGCCATGCGTACACAGATTGCAACGTTAACCTCGCAACTCGCCAAGCTGCAGACAAACCCTCCTGCGGCAACCCCCTTGGTAGAGAAAAAGTTCAACAAAAAAGTCGAAGTCGTCGCTGACCCTGGTGCCTTCGAAGGAGACAGAGCACAATTTGCCGAGTGGTGGATCAAGCTCCAGATTTGGGTTAAGGCAAATTGGGACGCATTTGCCGACAACTTTGAGGTAGCCGCTGCGGTGCTATCTCGACTAAAAGGACCTGTGGCGGGTCGATACGCCCAAGTTAGATTACAGGAGTGCTACACCGCGGGAGTGTGGCCAACCTGTGACGATCTCAAGAAAGAGATTGAAAAATACTTTAAACCACAAGCTGAGCATGACTGGGCGCGTCAGCAAATCCGTTCCTTCAAACAAGGAAACATGAGGACGGATGACTATGTTACCCAGTTCCTGGCCCTCTCCATCCAAGGAGGGCTTGGTAATGAACATGCAGTAGAACTGCTGGAGCGCAATGTGAACCCCTGCATTGCAGAACAGATCTACTTGCAGGATACAAGAAACGAAAACCTGGCCCTGGCGGCTGAGGGAGTACAACGAATTGGTAGAGCCATGGAGCTTTACCAAATGCACCAAGGTGGCGGGTCCACCACCAAAAACAACACATCCCAGAGGCGCCCTGGGTCATCAAACCATCAAAACCATTCTCACGGGTTCAAGCCGTTTGGGCTGCAACCAGGGCAGGGAGCCCCTATGGATATCGGCGCGGTCCAAGGAGGACAGATGCGCAGATTCCAGGGGAACTGCTATAATTGCGGCCAAGAGGGACACATGTCCCGAGACTGCAGAAAAGGAGCGCAGGCCGCTCAACAAAAAAAATAACCAAGGGCGCCAGGCACGCCAATTAGAGTCCGAGAAACCGGACGATCGGCTCCAGACTCTGGCCGGTCATTCGTACGACAAAATCCGGGCCTTCTTCTACGATCAGCAGGCTGCTGAAATGAAAGCTCAGGGAAAAGAGTTCTGAGCTTAGGTCACTTGGGTGCCTTCGCTCCTATGAACAATGAAGTAAACCACAACAAAGTGGCCCCTGCTCCGGGGTATTGCACGAGCAATAAAGGAAAGACGGGGATGGCTCCCCAAATTGTAAATAAATTTTTAAATTTGTTATCTGAAGTATGTACTTGTATGAAACATTGTGACTGTAATATTTATGATACTACCGCTGCACCAGCGTCTCCCTTGGAGTGTGGCCCCGGCGAGACAAACACTAGGGTGCTTGATTCTGGTAAAAATAAAATAGAAAAACATGTAACTTTCGATACCCCTTCTTCTTCGCTGAAGCCACCCTTTCCCGAAATCCCAAGGCGTGTGTTGATGCACACATATTTATTCCAAAAGGAGATCCGTTTAGACGTTGGTGTCGAAAACCTTGCCCGGGGCATAGTACACCCAACCAGCGCACTGCTTGATTCAGGCGCTAACGGAATCTTCATAGATCAGGCCTGGGCAGAGCAAATTGGACTCCCCCTTGTAAAATTAGATGTATCTATTCCCGTCTATAATGTTGACGGTACGCTGAACACGGGTGGCTGCATCACGCACAATTGTTCTTTTGTGGTCGAATACCAAGGACACAGAGAACGAGTCACCACCGAAGCTACCCAACTAGGGAAGATTAATTTAATCTTGGGCTGGACCTGGCTATTTAAACACAATCCTGAGATCGGCTGGCAGACAGGGGTTGTCACATTGTCACGTTGCCCTCAGGAGTGTGTAAACTTGGGTAAACCAAATCATGTCCGTCACAATGAGCGTCTTGAGAAGATAAACGCTGGTCATGCTTATGAGCTCAGATCTTTAGAAAAGATCGACAATGACAATGATGAGGTAAAACCTGAAGAAGAGATTAAGAGGCTGGTACCTCCCGGGTACCATGACTTCTGGAAAGTCTTTTCAAAACATAAATCAGAGCGCTTCCCAGAGGCTAAGCCTTGGGACCATGCTATAGATTTGAAGGACACCTTCAAACTGAGAAAAGGACACATGATACCACTCTCTGCTCCAGAAAGAGATGAGGTATCAAGTTTCATAGACGAACAGCTTAGGAAGGGTTACATCAGACCTTCCAAAAGCCCTATAACGTCCCCGGTGTTCTTCATTCCTAAAAAGGATGGTAAGAAGCGTATGATTATGGACTATCATTACGTGAATGAGCACACGGTTAAAAATGCGTATCTGCTGCCTTTGATCAGTCAGCTAGTAGACAAATTGGCTGGCGCCAAAATCCTGACGGAGATGGATCTCAGATGGGGGTACAATAATGTACGAATAAAAGAAATAGATGCTTGGAAGGCCACGTTTACGTGCCACCGAGGATCCTTTGAACCCCTCGTTATGTTCTTTGGGTTGATCAATTCACCGGCAACCTTCCAGAGCATGATGACCGAGATCTTTGCGGATATGGAAAACTGTGTCGTCATTTACATTGACAATTTGTTATTATTTATGAAGTCGGACAATGAGGCTGAGCATGACAGGATTGTGCAAGAAGTCCTTTGAAGCTTACAAGAACGGGACCTATTCGTCAAACCCGAAAAATGTAATTTTAAAGTGAAGGAAGTAGACTTCCTTGGTATGATCATAGGCCAGAACAGAATCAGGATGGATCCTGAGAAAGTTCAAGCTATTTTGGATTGGCCAGAACCTACTCGCGTCAAAGGAGTTAGGGCCTTCCTTGGCTTAGGCAATTTCTACTGAAGGTTTATCGAAAACTTCGCAAAAATCACGAGGCCATTGAACGATCTCACAAAAAAGGACATTGTTTGGCACTGGGGCGCCAAGGAACAAGAAGCTTTTGATAAGCTTAAACAGGTGTTTACAACGGCACCCATATTAGCATTTCCAGAATTGGACAAAGAGTTCCGGCTAGAAACCGACTCTTCTGATTTTGCTACTGGGGCTGTTTTGTCAATTAAATGCCCTGACAATCTTTGGAGGCCTTGTGCCTATTTATCACATAGTTTGTCGCCTACAGAGTGCAACTATCAAATTTACGACAAAGAGATGCTGGCCATCATTAGAGCCTTAGAGCACTGGCGGCACTACTTAGAAGGTGCTAGACACCAATTTGAAATTTGGACCGATCATAAGAATCTGGAGTATTTTATGACGGCCCGAGACTTGAACCAAAGACAGGCCCGCTACGCGGTATACTTGTCAAGGTTTAATTATAAATTAATTCACAAGCCTGGAAGCTCTATGGGGAAAGCGGACACTTTGTCCAGAAGAGAGGATCATGCCAACGGCATCGAAGATGACAACAAAGGAGTTACCCTGATAGACCAATCTAGGGTTGCCAATGTTAGAATCGGGCAGGATTCCAATCTTCTGAAAGTCTTCAAGAAAGACATCTCCTCAGAAGAGAAGGCGCACCTTGATGGCAATGAAAACTATTTATGGGAAGATGGGCTCTTCCATTTTAAAGACAAAATCTATGTGCCTGAGTCCGCAAAGATCAAGGCAATAGACAGACATCACGACACTCCAGTGGCTGGGCACCCTGGGTGGCAATGAACAATGGAGTTGATCTCCAGAAACTACATGTGGCCTGGCATGGTCAAAGACGTACAGGAATATGTAAAATCCTGTCTGAGATGTGCCATGGCAAAGAATTCTCATCAACCGCCGGCCAGTAAACTTATGCCGAATCCGATACCAGCTGGTCCCTGGCAGGATATATCGGTTGACTTCACGACGGATCTGCCCGAGTCAAATGGGTATGATTCAGTAATGGTGGTAGTAGATGTAACAACCAAGATAAACTCTGGCACACACAGGAACACACTATAGAGAAAAGAGAAGAGGGAGTGGTTACCCCTTAAGATGCAGTGAGTTAGTTGGTATACAACAGGAGGACTCGCTGAGTCCTTCCCCATGTATTGCTCCCGTATATATACTAAAATGCATGAGGTACTGTACAGTTGTAAATAAAGTTTAAAGTCCGATATCTAGCATGTGACCGGTCATATGATGAGTCTAGACACTGGTCAGGTGATGTGTCACATGACTGGTCATATGACTATGAAAAGTCGAAAATGTAAAGTAAAGTAAATGGTCACATGACTGGTCATGTGACTTGGAAAATAAAAGTAGAAGTACAAAAGTGAAGCATAAGTAGGTGCTGGTATGTCAATTGTAACAGTAGATCGCTTCTCCAAAGAAGTGGTATTCATACCCACCAATAAAACCATTACCGCCGCGGGTACGGCAGATTTATTTAAAGATTTTGTATGGTCTATCCATGGGTTACCAGAAACGTTTATCTCCGACAGAGGACCTCAATTCGCTAGCGAATTTACGAAAGAATTATGCCGGATGCTGGACATCAAACCTAAATTATCAACGGCGTTCCATCCGCAAACTGATGGACAAACGGAGAGACTCAACCAGGAGTTGAAGCAATACCTCCGTATATTTATTAATGACAGACAGACGGATTGGGCCAAGTGGCTAAAGATAGCCCAGTTCTCTTATAATATCAAACAGTCGTCGGCTACAGGAAAGGCACC
The DNA here is from genome assembly GCF_000218685.1 of Serpula lacrymans var. lacrymans S7.9. Lineage (NCBI taxonomy): Eukaryota > Fungi > Basidiomycota > Agaricomycetes > Boletales > Serpulaceae > Serpula > Serpula lacrymans. Next base: position 1,010,423 of record NW_006763293.1, on the reverse strand, counting down.
ATTCGAGGTTACTAGATTGTACCTCCCCAGAATGGGTGTAGAACCTGGCAAAAGCAAGAACAAGGCTGCTGGGAACATGGCCAAAGACATGAAATCTGTTTTAGACGAAATGCGCAAGGCGCTATTCAAAACTGCAGAGCAGATGAAAAACAGGGCAGAGCGTAGACGCTCTAAAGCCCCTGACTACAAGGTCGGCAACCTGGTCTGGTTAGATACCGACCATTTAAAGTTAAAAGATCGGCAGTCTAGAAAACTGACCGAAAAATGGATTGGCCCTTACCGGATTAAGGAAGTCAAACCCAACGCAGTGGAGCTGGAACTCCCAAAACGAATGAGGGTAGTACCCACGGTCAAAATTAGCCGTGTAAAACCCTACAAAGGGCCGCTGCCGGGACAGTGTGTAGACCGGCCCGGACCGGTTGTAGTCACCCAGGAAGGTGAAGAAGAGTTCGAAGTCGAACAAGTGGTGGATGTATGCTTGAAGCGTGGCAAATTAGAGTTCCTAGTCCTATGGAAGGGCTATGGAGACGAGGACAGAACGTGGGAACCAGAAGCCCATCTGGAAAACTCCCGCAATGCTGTTCAAGAATTTTATTCTAAGAACCCCTCAGCTCCTAGGAAGCTTAGAGGCATGGACTCAAAACTTTTTAATTCCCTTTTTCAACCTATGCCTGAAAATTTAACTACCACCTCCGGTATTTGGTCGAGCCTGGAAGTCGAGCCTTAGAAGGGGGGTAGTGTTACGATAACACAATTTTCAGACCTCTCCTTTATTTTTATTCTCCGCTTTAACCTTGTACTTTAGCTTTCATACATAATGCCACGTGGCACTTCCCCTTTTGTTCAAACTCCTCTTTCTCGCGCTGCGTTGCCTTTCTTCTTATTTTAGACACAACTCTCTCACACAGTGGAGCTGGCCATGCGGGCTAGCCCCCATGACATCATCAGCCACTGTCTCTATCAACTGTATAGTACACATGTACAAACAACCCTGTAGTAGTATATATACCCCAATAGATCCAGGAGACTCCTCAGCGAGTCCTCCTGTTGTTAACCAACAAACTCTCTGCAGCTCAAGGGGTAACCACTCCCCATTCACTACCCTTATAGTGTGTTCTTGTGTGCGCCAGAGTAACTAACTCTTGGTTGTTACAGTCTCTGCCGAAGCAGCCATTGTTCTCCATGGAGCATAGCCACCACTCCATGGAGTAACCATTGTTCTCCTAGGAGCACAATTGTACTCCTAGGAGTCATTATACTGTAGCGAGTAGCACCTCCGACTATAAGTAGTAGGGGGTTTAGTATAGAAATACCTCAGTCGTTTCTATAGCCTCTTGGGCAGCGGCTGAGGTATGTTACATTACATTTATTAGAGATCACCTTAAACTAACATCTATTGTAGTTTCACATAGGTAAATAATATAGTTGTTTCTATAGCCTCTTGGGCAGCAGCTGAGTTTCACATAGGTTTATTAGGGTTCTCTCAAGGCTACCAGAGGTTATCACGAGCCCATCTGACTGATATTTTCGATCACATTGATATTGAATTATCAAGGTACAGGTACACTACTATGATAGTACTTTTAGAATGCTATAAATGTAGAAATTATATTATGTAAGCGAACTTGGGAGCTTCACCCGAAGATTTACTCTGTGATTATAACTGGCTTTTTGTGGCCACCATTGTTTTTTCACATGATATTTACGTATATTTGTTATATAAGAAGCTTTGTATTTACATTGTTACGGCATTTGTTTGCCCAAAGGAATCCTTCTCCCACACCTGTTCCCGCGCCCTGAGGGGCTGATCAGTTCCAGAGCCATTGAGGCTCAGCCAAACATCAGGAAATTGGTGAAGGTTGCACAATACATTATATAACACTATAATGACTGGTTAGATACAATCTATAATATCATCCTGATGTACAATATAATAACATTCTATATGTACTGGCAGAGTTTATTGTTGGATATTCGGTCCTGTGTCCTGTCTTTTGTCACGCTTTTGCAAGGTGTGACTAAATGTGACTAAATATGATATTGCCACCGTGACCTACAGTCTTTCATCTCGTTTCAAACGGACTCTCTGAGAGCTGTTATAGTCTTTTTTTCTGCATGCTTTCCGTCACTCTGAGGCCCACTCAGCTGAGGTCCGTCACCAGACGGTTTGCTTCGTCTAAAGCTCGCGCCCAACGTGATGCAAAGATGCGCTCCCTTGTATCATTGTACCACCAGTCTGAAACTTTCATAACACCAGAAAACCTTTCAGAAGTCATCGACGACGTATTCGTACGCCGGCACTCTCCAACCTCCAACTTACACAAGGAGCACACTCTGGTTGATCTAATGATGGTGGCAAAGACACGGCGGGCACAACCAAAATATTTCTTTGGGTATGAATCACAATCGACTATAGACACGGGTAGCATGGGTCCTGGATGGGATGAAAGCAAGACAGACAGGCGAGATAGGATACGAGAGGCGCTGTTAGGGACAGATTCCAAACAAAGACCATCATGGTCTGTGTTGAAGGAAGAGGCGAAGAGGGTAGAGGAGCAGCTTGAGCATGATCGTCCGTATCATCGTGGATGAGAGCCTATGACTTAAAACGTTCGTGTATTTTGTGGTCTTGCTCCTTTCCATTTGGGTTGTATTGATTAGTTATGCATAATTACAGGTCACACCGGGTGTTTCTCGAAGGAGGATTTGGGGCTTCGCTACCGTATTTTAGTAGAGCCCGAACCTTCATTTTTGGATATAATGATAGAGGTCGTGAGTTAAGTATATACTTGCTGCGGTTGAAGCGGCTCATCTTAGGTCATGGGCTATCCAGCGTGGGTTCTGAAAAGATGTAGGAGGAGGAATGGAGTGTGTGCCAAGTGCTGGGATGCTTCCCTGGTTGTTCAGCTTTCCGCAAAGAGTGGTAGTTGCGCATTAACGACTCTACCAACAATGTTTAAAACATCAGTCTAGTATACTTATTTCCTTGAGTACTGCAAGATAAGTAGTTCCGGGCGCCCGTGGCCATAGGACGGCAGACGGAGTGCCATCATGACGTGTTCCGGCTTGGCCGCGAATCCGCTATAAAAGGTTCTCACCCGCCCATCTTATCTGATAAAAGAAGTTTAGTGCCCCGTAACATCCTTGCCTGCTTTTCCTCCTCCTCTGCGCTTGCCTACCTCCCTTTCTTTACGTCCTGCCACCATGAGTGTACTTGGAAAACTCAGAAATTTCGTTTGGGGCCCTGCCGACACGCAGTATATCGTCAATGACCTTACTTCGCTGTCCGTACCAGTGAGCAATGCCGACTGCAGAAACTGCGCAGACCCTTGTGATCAGGGTGTGTCGAAATGTTGCCTCGTCTTCACTTGTGCATGCCTTACTAAACATCTATTGTAGAGCACAGTGATTACTCAAAGCGAATGCATGTAGATATGGATTCAGATATGTATGGCTCAGTCAAACCTTATCGCAGACAGGTACACTACTCCCTCCGAATCTACCACGTCCATGAGCCCATTTTCTCACACAAATCTTAAAGGTTATCATTTCAACTGGAAAGTACGACTGGGACAGTGAAATCACTGACACCAAGGGCACTCTTGCCGCTCATCTACTCCACGTAAATGACACTCTGGGAGCTGCCAAGAAAGGACCAAAGCAGAACGGAAGAAAATCTCGTGGCATATTTGAACAGTCTGATGCTCAGAGACTCTCCATTCTCAATGGAAGCCATAACACCATTTGTGACGATCCTACCAAGGAGACCGTCATCGTCTTCCCTGATTTCAAAATCGTCGCCCAAGTTCCTCGCTCGCAAGAGGGAGCAGAGCATTTTTGGGATGATTCACTCGACCCCTCATATGGTAGAGCTGGGGTCCCACAGGAAAAATCAGAGCTCAAGTCATGGGTTTTACCCTACTCCTGTGTAATCATGCTATGTACGAGCTATGTTTGTTGCTGTCACCCACAGGTGTCATTAATTATCGGCGAAATTCCAGGTTCCCATAAGAGAAGAGATAAACGTTGTCACATAACTGCACCCATTTTAGCGGAAAGTAAGTTAAAACGCATTTGTTGTTCGTGCTCCTGTCCAATATATTTCTCGATACAGCATTTACCCAGTATTTGGAGAAAGAAGGATGGGAGGTGCATACTCAGCTCGAGGATGTGTCGCACACCACTCCTCTGGAGATGACAGAAGCGGGTAAATCTCAAGAGGAGAAGGAGGAATCTTTTATAGCTCATCTTAAAACGCTTCCCGATGAGCACAAGGTACTCATCGTTCGTACGTCACATTTCGGAGGCCATAAGTTTGCCGGAAATTGTGTTGTGTGTATCCTTCCTTCCTATATGGCTCGAATCTCTGAATCCTGATCATTCTCTTCTCGGGATAGATTCATACTCCAAGCGGCTCGAGTATCTGGTATGGACGGGTGACGCCTCACGAGGTTGAGTCCATCGTGAAGAATACGATCATCAATGGAAAGGTACTACCTACTATTCTTCGCGGTGGACTTAACCTTTCTCGCCCAGGCTGCAGTAGCGTTTACGACTGGTAACGAGAATGTAAAGGGACTCTTGATGACTTGCGAACTCCATATACCATAGTTTTAGCTACCGATTATCATAGATCTATCCAGATGATGTGCATCTGGACTTTTTTTTTTTTTTTTTTTTTGGGCAACAGTGTTTCAATTGAATTGGTGTGTTCGTTTCTGAGTTTGTGTGATCGTACAAACCACTGCTTGCAATTTCAAGATTATTACAAAATTTACGTATGGTAATATAGAAAACACAGAATTGCGTAGAATAGATGCTCCATAAAAAAAAAGTAGCTTGACGCCTATCAAGGGCATACAAATGTAAGTTGTGGGGATCAGCAGCATGACTGAAAAATTACAATTGTGTCAATGGAAGAATAAAGAAAGCGTTGGATGGGGGTAAGCGCTGACTTGAGATGAACAAGAAAATGCAGAAGCGGGTGTGGTTTGCTATGCACGTAACATGCAGATAAATCCATTTCCCAGCAACGCAATAGCATAGATAGTCTGCAGTTTAGAAAAGGAAGTAAAAATGATAGCGCCCACGGTAATAGCAACCGACAATTATTAAACACGCATATCTTCATCCACAACGCCTTGCCGCCTGGCAGTCGAATACCTACCCGCAAAATTATCTTCATCCTCAAATTCGTCTTCCGTTGTCGGCTCCTGCGTCTCTTCATCATCCACAGCCTCGTCATCTCCCACCACTCCACTATGTCCTAAAATTCCGTTGGGAGTGACCACGCTCTCCCCAGAATATGTGAATCCGCGGAAGTTCTCCTGCACACTGTTAGTCAGTGGACTACCAGCGGCCTCTTTCTTCTTCTTTTTCGATATCTGTATGCCCTGGCTCCGGCTCGCATTCACTTGAGTCGGGAGGCCGAGAGGGGTGATCGGGCTGATGCCATTCTTGTCACTCCCTAAAGGCCCGTTCGGCGTATGCACAAAACCTGACACAGTTATCGACCGCGAGGTCCAATCCTCTGATGGATCTTCCTCGTCCAAATCCATATGATCAACTCCAACTTCCCGGATATCTGCTGTGGTAAACTCAGGATCAAAGTTTGCCGTCGACTCATCCGACTCGACAACAGGTTTGAATGGTGGAGTGACTTGCTTGAGCGACAGTGCTTGCCAATCTATAGACTTGAAGAATGGATGCTCTTTCAAATCTGCTGCATCACGCTGCGCACCGAGGCGATGCTTCGGATTCCGGTTCAGGAGCTATAGACATGCGGGAAGACAAAAGAGGAAAGGGAGAGGTCATAAGAAGCTAGAAATCCGGAAAGAAGCATGTCACTTACCCCTTTTACGAATTGCTTCCCATCTTCGCTGATAACGTTTCGCGGGAACCTTATCTTTCCGAAGCATATGTTCTTGTACATTTGTTGCGTATCCTCTGCATAAAAAGGACTCCAGCCGCAACACATCTCGAACAACAAAACACCGAGTGACCAGAAATCAACTAGTTTTGAGTATCCATGTTCGTCTAGAAGCACCTCTGGAGCCAGATACTCTGTAGTCCCGCAAAACGTGGTGGTTAGCTCATCTGACCGGAGATCGGCTTTGGAAAGGCCAAAATCACACAGTGCAAGATGGCCTGTCGCGTCTAACAAGATATTTTCGGGTTTCAAATCACTGCGCAACGTTACATTAAGTAAAGATAAGTAAGCTGATGGCAATATGATCGGAAAAAACGTACCGATAAACAATATTGTACTTGTGTAGATGCTCTAATGCCAGGATCAGCTCGGCGATGTAGAATCGTGCCCGTTCCTCGCTAAATCGAGTTTCTTTTTGCAGATGCCAAAACAATTCGCCTCCGCTCTTGAAGTCGGTCACCAAGTACAGATCCGCATCGGTTTGAAAGCTGAACTTGAGACCAACGAGGAAAGGGGACTCTAGCGAACGTTGTAATATCTTGCGTTCGCCAATCGTATGTGCGACTTCCTTCTTGGCCACGATCTCCTTTTTCGATAGGACCTTCATTGCGTATATACGCTTAGTATCCCTCTTCCGCACTTGAAACACTTTGCCGAATGTCCCTCGGCCGATAAGCTTTAAAAACTCGAAATCTCTTGGAGTAAGTGCGCGCTTGGTCTGATCACGTGCCACGGTTAAGTCGAAAAAGGCCAGGGTGAGAAACATGAGGCTGAATCACGTACCTTGTACTGCTCGAACGTGACTTGTACACGCATCTCACCGCTTACAATCTCATTCTCGAACGGCCGGAGCCTACAAAAAAGACACCGATAAAAATCAGTCATGATAGTCCCAGGACAGCTCACAAAGATAGCAGAATGGAGCCATGTTACGTACTTGTACCACTGGTCCACGGTGTGATCATGAACGAGAGCGGGCTTGATTTGAACTGTGCCCAGAAAGCCGTGGTCTTCTACGGCACGATCGTATACATTGAATGTAATGAGGGATTCCTCGGAAGTAACGTCACTGGACGAGACCGTCATCAAAGATCAAAATGAGCTTCTTTCTTAAGGATATGATGTAAAGATATCTCACAATGACACCTCGTGTTTCCACACAGGGTTGTGTGCAGATAAACGACCAAATAAACCATTTGCAGACCCGGGGGCTGCTGCGGGAGATATTGGCGGTTTCCCCGACGATGAGAGTGATGAGGCTGGAGTGCTTCCGGCACTGGATTTGCCCCGCTTTGCTGTGTCGACAGGACCTCTCGAGCCGATGGCAGTAAGAGCTGACAGAGCATTTGAAGAGCTGACTCTAGAAAGAGCCGTGGCAATTCCCTTGACCTCCTTGTCCGTTTCATCGGTGGGGTCTCGACTGACGAACTCGTTCTGCTCGAACTGGACGACGACATAGGGACGAGCATTTATCGATGAGATGTTTAAGGAACGTGCGGAGATGAGTTTAACGTGGATCTGGCCCTTTGAAGTGCCTGTTGGTGGTGCTGGAGTGGTGGTGCAAGCTGAGGGGGTTGTTCGCAGCGAGGTGGACGATGACGATGGCGTTGAGGACTTATTTGACATTGATGAATGCTTTGAAGATGGAGGCTGGCGCATGTTAAAATCGGGAGCATGAAGGGTCAAGTGGGTGGTAGGAAGACCAGCGGCAAAATTACCGAGAGGAGGGGTTAGGGGGCCTAGCCCACCTGGCGGCGTGAGATCAGCTACGGCGAGGGCCGAAGTCGTATTCGCAGTGTGCGTATTCAGCAAATGGTGGTGGTAAGACTGCCCCAGCGTTGGCGTTTGCTGTCCCGGCGTTGGCTGGCTCGATGGCGAAGGCGGCACATCAAATGGATTGGGGCGTTCCTGTCCATTGGGTCCAGCGCGTGGAGTGAGCTGGTCGTTGATGCCAGGACTGATACTGGGCCACAGCTTGATCATGGCTTTCGGCAGAAGAAAAGACGAGGCTGAGAGTAACGATGGCGAGCTCGAGAACGACGATGGCGATGACCTCGATGACGATGACGGTGGTGGTGGTGGTTGTAGAGGTTGATTATGATTAGAGGGGGCCAGTGATGGATTGGAACCGGTTCCAGTTGCCCGAGATTTCTTCGAAGCTGGGACCTGTGGAGCGAGGGTCATCTGCATTCCGAGTATATCTTTCGGTTACCCGCGAGGTGGAGCAGGACAAGAAGAGAAAAGACACTCTGAATGTAAGCCTTTGCCTTTAAAACAGCTCTTGTCGCTGTCGGCCGCAGTGACCAACGTGTAGACAACACCGCCCGCCGGCATAGCTGCCGCTACCCGAGCACATCTTTATTTTATTATTCAAATCCTTGCATAATAACATGTTCCATTTCACAAATCATTGATGAAAACAAATGCCATCGATCGTCGCCAAACGTCGCGCTGGTCTCGAACCTTTCTAACATTTCTATATGCAAATTTTGTGATCATCTCAAACAGATTTATTTCCCCCAGATTGCTCTTCGGATGAGGCTGCATGCTCCACCTCAGCCGCCTGTGATTTTGCCGTCTCTCGCAGATACTCTTGAGCCCACCGGAGAAATCTCATTCCTCCTCCAATCATCGCCCCGATAACGAGGGTGCGACCTGTCGTTCTCCAGGGCAGTCGGTCTAGATGAAAACATACAAGTCTAGACTCAACAGCAACAACAAAAGACAATCAGAACAACTCACACACGGCTGAAAAGACCCCTGCAGTGCCTATCCCCGCTCCAAACTCACTCACATCGTTCAACCCTATTCTTTGTAGTCCGTCCTCGATACCAACCCACCCCAGAGCTGTCAATGCCAGTTTCGATCCGTCGACTCCCGCTGCTTTCAGTCCTCCTTGCATTCTTCGGTAGTTCTTGGTCTTGTTGTAAAAATACCATCCTCGTACTGTCGTTGGAGGCCGGTGTGCATTTTCTGCAAGAAAGCGAAGGGCTGCCAGGCGTGAACCTCGAACCATTCCAATGAGGGTTCCGACCACTGCAGCTGAGGCAGGTAATATGAAGTACCGCGACGTAACTGTATCAGTTATGTCTATAGGTCCATTATCGTCTGTTTCTGTATCATAGGTAGACATTATGTCAATACAATGTAGGACTGTCAAGCCTCCAAGACTGTTTCGTCGTCACATCTGTGGAGAACAAACAGTCCAACGCTACTACATAGTCAGACCCTAACCCTAAAATAGTTTCTCCAATTCTAGCCACAGAAAAGAGTATCGATGATCATCCGCAGGAAGTTTGATAGCAAGGGAAAAACTAGGTCTTATTATGAAAGTAATATGATAGTATACTTAGGACAAGATATGGCTATCGTCTATTAGGGTGACGTAGAGAGATCAGAGGATTCGTGTCACTAACTGCCTGTTGTGAGCTCAAGAAATACGGTGTACCACACCATCTAACCAAGAGCAATACAGAAACACTTTCAGCACTGGCGTCGTGATGTCCTGTTTTCGATAAATCGACAGGGGTGTCAAGACTGTGTGAGTAACTCCACTCATCAGGGCGATGAGACTATAGGATATCATTTGTCGAAACGTATCAAATGATCGGTGAAGCTTGCTGATCATTTAGCCTCGGTCAAAGAAGACAGCCGAACGGTACGACAGGAAACAGCGAGGAATCTTCACAAGATATGTCATTACTTTTCATACGGGCGCCAACAACGGTAAAGCCAGGGTTTACGTACCTCATTCACACTTCCCACCAGCACAACGAGGCTGTCAAGAATCTGTCTAATAAAGGAACAGATGTTAGAACACAAAACGGCACATATACTCCACCTGTGGTATGCAACTGAACAAAAAGCAAAGTTAAACATGTCTCCGATGAAGAGCAGTGCGCTTTGAGGCGTAAAAGATATCAGAAAACACCTGTGTTTGTAGTATAAAATATAGCGCAGGTAACTCGCGGGGCTTGACTTGCTTAGCATAGTCTGCTTGCTGTGGTGACCGGTCTTCAAGCTTCATCGGCCACATCAAAGGAGCAATGCACAATATGATATCACGCCTTCAAAGATACGGAGTTCAGGGCCACCAGGAGTCGTGGATTACACGGATGAATATTTCTGAAATACTGCGGTCACACCCAATAGTCATCGAAGTAGAGCTCACCGATGATGAATGGCTGTAGACCAATTCACAGACGGAAACGATAGCTCCTGGGGTTGAGCTGGCGAAGATGGGTTATGGAAGAACCATGTGGAGATAAAACCACGTCTGCCAGGAGGGCGGCATCATGAAAAAAGACATGAATTTTAGAACAAAAATACACAGGAATCGAGAGCAATGAATGATGATGTGTAGATCTACGGATTCGAACACATCATGGGATGGACACAGTAATTTTGATAGGCCTGAATGCTGTTGCAGTGGCCTGGGGGCAAAAGTGACCTGCGCTTTGTTTGTGTATTGGAGAGCGTGCTTGGTTTGGATTTTGTTTTATCGTGTCTTCCACAATTTGGACATTGTGTCGCTGTGTATTGTAGGCAGTGGCTGCAATTGTAAACAACAAACCTCCACCAAATTATAGCTCACCATCGTCCAGGATTTCTGCAGGAATGGATACTCGCTGTCCCTATCAACGTCGAAGGGCATTCTGTGGGGAACCGCATGGCCCGTGCGTTCTACTCTATTTCTCACGCATGACATAAGCCACCATCTGTTGGCATCCCGTTCTTTTCCAACATCAACCACCGCCCTCCGCCATCATACAGCAGAGAGGACAGCAATTTTCAACTAGCACCTGTCTTCTTCTTCAATTTCGTGCTGGAACTCATGATGTCTCAACAACCCCCACCAACGGTCATGCCAGCCAATATGATGCCACCGCCAGACCAACCCGACTTGTCGCAAGCCAACTCGTATTATCCACAGGAGCCAAACGACCTTACTGGTGGCCTACCAATTAACCTCGACTCATTAAGAGATGGGCCACCGGGAAGCAAGCCATTTTACCCTTATTCTACGCTTATCCGGTATATACCTTCTGCATTTTCGCTTCGTATGACGTGCTTCAAAATCTGACCTTTTCGTGTTTGTCCTATCAACATAAACAGATATGCTATCAAGGGCTCTCCCAACCAAAAACTACTCCTAGAAGACATTTACTATGCGATTGAGTCTCGTGTAAGCCAAAACTGGGCTAATGCTCTGATTTTTTAACTCACGTTTTATACAATAGTTTCCTTATTTTAGATCCGCACCTTCTGGATGGAAAGTAAGCGATTTTGGCTCTATATTACATGCATCAATATCCTTTATAATGTCCAATTTACGATCGCGTTTGTTCACGTCGACGCGGGACGCGACCGCGATGTTGATGTTTGATTGTGTTCATATTTGTTTTGTTTCACTATACTACCCAAAACAAAGTCAACTTGCTAATCCCCGCGTCTCAATTATGTAGAATTCTGTTCGGCATAATCTTTCTCTCAACCCTTGTTTTGAAAAAGTTCCCCGCCCTTTGACCGACCGTGGGAAGGGCTCCTATTGGACGGTGAATGATAACGTTGACCCCCGGACTGGAGTACATCGTGTTCGCAAGAAAAAACCCAAGGGTCAAAAACAAGGTCGCAACTCCGAGGAGCAGGATGTAGACTATCATCCTCCTGAACCTGCCTTCAGCGACCCGCATCAATTCGTCCAACCTCCTATGCATCCAGATGATGCTGGCCCGAGCAGACAAGCGCCATACCCTCCTCCGTATCCACCACCGTGAGTGTCTTATGCCCTCATCTATTTTCTTCATGTTCTTATAGTTGTGGCTTTTCCGTCATGATGGTAGGTTTGATCCGGCATTCTCCATGATGCCCCCTGGAATGCGTTTCCCCCCTCCCCCTGCCATCTCCCTTGGCCCAGACCAATTTGAAGTGGACGAGCATGGAAACATTAACTGGAGGATGTCGTGGATGAAAGAACTGGGACACCTGCAGCAAATCACGGCTGAACAGGAGAAAGCGGGAGTGGATGAGGAGTGGTATAGGATGATGCTAATTCGTGTCCGCAGCGCTCTCATGACGCCTTATGCTCCAGATGGCATGCATGTCGCTGGTGGCCCTCCATCTGCGATGCCCCCTCACGTACCTCCAAACGGTGAACTCCAACAATAGTCACCTAACCCATATCCTGCTCTATGGCTAGATGTTCGCATTCCCGACCGCGACGACGTAGCCTATCCACCTTGGACTTTGTTTTCGAATTCGCCTATAAAATCATTCTCGTCCTACGTCATGTGTCTGTGGTATAAACGGTTACTGTTCCAACTATTACTTTTCACCAGTATTTTTGTTCCTTCGTACTTCTCTTCTATTATTGCTGTCTGTACTATACGACCAATCGGAATGTTATCGCCATTATGACGCCTTTCGTATTAAATTCGTAAACAGTTCCTTGATGAGTCTTTACTTTATGATAAACCGTTTCTGCATGAGTCACCTGGTCCAGTTGGTCGCCACATTAACAATGGGAGCCAGTTATGTCTTCGCCTTTGTTAGTCGTTGCGAGGTCGCGAGTGCCAGTTGGGTTCACGGCCGAATGGCCGACTATCCGGCTCCGACATTGCCTCACTCAGCAGCTTATCTAAGCGGCCCCATGGCCTCATACTAATAATCAGATTTTTGTTCCTGACCCGAACTGTCTGTCTAGTTCGTCTCGCTATCGTCCCCAATGGCCCCCACAGCTGTCTACGTTCCTTCTGCCATTCCACAAGACCACCGTTCTGCTGTCGCCGCTGTTCCCGCCAAAGGACCTGCACTCGCTATCGGATCTCTCGTTACAGCTCAAGATGGAAAATACCAATCTGTCATTTCTAATCTCGACGAAACCAGACAGGTGGAGAAACAGATGCTGGACAGATTGCTCGATGGAGGTATGTATTACGAATTCCTCCTCGATTGACATGCGGAATGCTGATGCTTTACCTGCAAGCCACGGTGTTGACACCTTTGACATACTCCTCTGTCCATGTGATTTTGACCCCACCAGAGTACGAGCGTCTAATGCCTTCCCTATCATCTTTGCTTTCTCAACTTCTGGACGGTCTTACTCCGTTGGGAACGTTGCATTTACTCAACCTTACATCTGGTTTTTCGACTCTCCCATCAGAGCTCACACTTGCTGGGTTCACCATTCTATCCACTTTCACCGAAGAAGGAACCCTCATCGCTCAAAAGCCTGCACATTCCGTCGGCACCAAACTTTCTATTGAAACCAAGTCTACAGCCATCAACGGAGCCGGGGCAGCCCCGTCTATGGCATTACCGCGACGCAAGTTGGATGCGGAGCGCAAGTCATCTAAGAAGGCCCTATGGACTTTGAGTTCTCCATCCACACCAACAATCGATGCTGAAGCTCTTCTTACTGCGGCGGACAAGGAACGGCCGGTTGCTATATGCGAGCCCGTGAATGCCAGTGCCCCTCGGCGAAAGAAAGCATGTAAGAATTGCTCGTGTGGTCTTGCTGAGTTGGAGGCAGAGGAGCTGAAGCAAAGCAAGGTGGTGGTGCTTGATGGCTCAGAGAGCGGACAGGCTACGGAAGTCGCACAGGGTGAGAAAGAACGGTTGATAGATGCTGCGAAAGCAGCACCCAAGGCGACGAGCAGCTGTGGAAGCTGTTTCCTTGGGGATGCATTCCGATGTGCTGGATGTCCCTACCTTGGTAAGTATTATCAGATTACATGCATTGGTCTTCTAAACGTTTGCATTTTATCTCCGCAGGTCTGCCGGCATTTAAGCCTGGAGAGAAGGTGGAGATCGACTTTGGGATGGACGATCTGTGAACTGTGTCATATTAATTGTTTACTTGCTCTCGCAGCACGTCGTTGATATGCGAAACATTAAAGTGTTATTTATGTAGATGCTGCAAGAACTACTGTATTGTAATATTTTTGTTCAAGGCAAACGAATATCAATTGTATGATAGTAACTTAGTACAAGTCTGAGTCTTAAGCTCATCCTGCTCCCGGGCCGACACAAAGAATGCCGGAGCCTTCGACTCGATTACCTCTTAAAACTTTTGCCAGTGAAGGAGACCTGGTCACCCGTACTAGTGCAAATGGCGGATGTGCTTTCTGGACCTGAAGCAAGCTCTTCATCCTCTTGTCAAGCTCTGTGCAGTATTTGCAACTGCTCATATTCCAAATACACTTGTCCCCGATGCTCGCTTCAAACATGCTCACTGGCATGCTCAGCTGCCCACAAAACTCGCAATCCATGTTCAGGCATTCGCGATAGAGCTAAATATGTTCCTATGAATAAATATGGATGGGGCACTATGATGGAAGACTATGTGTTCTTGGAGGATGTCGGAAGGCAAGTAGGCTCGTGGGGAAGGGACATAGCAGTAGGTGGTTTGGAGACGAGAGGAAGTGACCGTGGTCGTGGAATGAGGAGAAGCCGAGGGAACAGAGGTGCAGGGAGACGGGGTATAGGAAGACACGAGGGCAAAACCAAGAGAGATATTCTAAGAGTGCAGCTCGACTACCGCGATATAGAAGTGGAGATGCTTTCAGAGGGAATGGAGAAAAGGAAACAGAACCAGTCAAGCTGGGATTCCAAGTGTGTATCTTTTTACTCTAATCCTTTTTTCGAACTCAAAGTATGTTTCGGTAGGAATAAAACAGTTTTTTTGACTATCGAATTCATGTTCCATCCTCCTGTCGATCCTCTTGGTCCTTCATCAACAGATCCTAGCCCTACGTTCACTCTGCTGACTCATCGAAACAACATCGATAAACCACTCCTTTCTCTCATCCAGAGTCATGTAGTTGAACGGAACAGATCGAAAAGAGACGATAAAATACCTGCGTGGACAAGGTCGCTCGTACACCCAGACCCAGAAGACCCAGAAGCTTTCACGTGTCCGCAGTGTTTTATCAAAGCAAAACTAGACCCCTTGTTAGGTCCGCAAACCGCATACTACAAGCTAGACCCAATGCAGAAACTATCGACTCTCCTACAACACACCCACTTCGTGGAGTTCCCCACAATCGAGGTCTGGGAGGAAGGTGCATTTTCAGGGACGACAGTTGATGCACAGGGTACTGTTACTCGTAGTAATGAGGGAGAGAGAATACCCAAACGACGAAAACTAGACGTTAATGCAGGGAAGAAGGCCATTGCGGGTTTGCTAGGAGGATACGGAAGTGAAGAAGAGAGCCCCGTGGCCGGAGGTGGACTAACCTCACTTGGAGAGTATGCGGCTAGCGACGAAGATGGTTCAGTGTCCATAGATACGGATGACGAGGAAGACGAAGGAGTGGAAGATGGACCGGATGACAAGGAAGAAAGTGCTTCAGAAGAGGATGTCACAGTGGATCCTGCTACATTACTGGACCTAATGAAGCGAACGGGAGCCTTAGATGAAGACGGTGATGTGGATCTCGCGGATTGGGATGACGACTTGGAACAAGATAAACCTTGATACTACTCCTATTACCAGTCATTGGCAGAAGTTGAAAACCAATGCTTTATATCACAGGTCCTGCCGTCTCAGGTCGAGTAATCCTTTCATGAGCAGTTGAACTTCTAGTACCGCATCCACCGAGTGGCTGAGAGGCGTCTCTTGCGTGTTGCGAATGGGTGACGCTGTTTTGACCTCGACTTCCCATAGTGTATCTGCGTGTGCTGGGATAGGCTGCTGGGTTTTTGGGTCAACCTGATGAACATGAACCTAACGTCAAATTTGAACTAGTGCAATATATATGTATTGATGAGTACTTGTTCTTGTTGAAACATTTGGATTACAAGAATTCCTCGGCGAAATACATATCCACGCTTATAGATCTGGGAGCGACGGCTAGTGAAGACGTTGGGGTCGAGCATACAGGTGGACAGGCTCACGAACCACTCACATATATCCCAATGCTGATGCAAAGCTGAGCGCGTCACCTATAACTTGACAAGTTGCCCATGGTCGAACGGTAGCCTCTGGGTGCACGCGGACAGACTCTGGTTTGAGATACGAAAATAGTGCCCTTCCAAGACCAGTCTGCAAATGGCAAAAGAAACGCATTGATCAGGAGAAGGACTTACCAACCAGACGACGGTTCAGTGAGCTCTTTCCTGGCTCGTAGCAGTACTGGATCACTTCCCGAATTCTTCTGGGCCTGCGCATCAAAAGGCTCGAACACGATTTCACGCGCGTGCATTGGCTGGGATGACTCGCTGTGAAGTGTTATACGGTTGAGGATGGCCTTGAGATCCTGAGAGAAAAATTCGCCAAAAAGTGCGACTTCGTAGAAATGCGCAGACATGACGTTTTGATGAGTAGACAAGCCCGCTGCAGTTTCCCTAAAATGCGTTAGATCTGAAAAGTAAAAGGATACGTCGATGGATGAGCCCTTTCGTAAACGCAGCCGCTAACCAATGCTTGAAGTCGCTGGTCCCCAACTTCTATGGAAATTCCCGACACAGCGAAGGCAGCGTTGACGCCAACCGAACCGCTCACTTGCTATACGACCATGTAGTGTTGTTCATTGACGCTACATGTCTCTACTGTCGCACTTGAATTCACATCGATTCTTCGCTGCTTCTGATAATATAGATTATGCTACTTTATACCAATAGCCCGCAGGATATCCACTATTCCAATTTCATCGTTAAACGAACCTCGCAGTGTAACAACTGTGACATATCACAGCACTCTCTGACCGTCCGATGCTTGGGAAAGAAACAGATAAATTCCTGGGCATCAATGATCAATGGATCGATCTACAGTCGTGATGTGTAATGATCATGGGAGTATTCTGGTTGGGCGCTAACTGTCGATATCCAAGCGCACTGGTTTAGATTCAGTCCTCACTACTCGTTACTTTGTTTCCCGTAGTAAAACTGGCTCCCTCGTTCTCAGCGCTGGCATTTTTTTTTTCATCTCTGCACTTCACAAAATCTAGGACGGACGCGTGTCGCCGCCCAAGTGACTCAACACTGGCGTAATACACTCGCCATTTAATCATAAACTTAGATATGGCAATTGCTGCTAGCGATGCTCGTGCCATTCATCTGGTTCGGTTGTGTCAACGTAGATGCTGAATGCTGTCTTACTCTAATGCTAATTGCTTATTGACGCAAGTTTATAGTGGCTCCTGCTTTTATCGCTTTCTATGATCATGGTGAGTACAAATCTATACTCCCGGAACTTACATACTGACCTCTCCCTCTCGTAGCACTTACATTGGACCGTGAAGTATGGATCAATCTTGTCCCGTAGCTTTATGGATCCGCTAATCTGCTCACAGGTGACCTTGATATGGGTATGGCCCTTCAATGTATATATGTATGATCACGTCTCATACCATCTCGTAGAAGTGTAATTTTGATCCGAGGGCTGTGTTATATCTTGTGGTACGTAGTGATACTACGATAGGACTGGGTCTCTCATACCTTATATTTCCCCCGTAGACGAGGTACTTTGGAGAACTTCTTCTACTGTGGGTGTCTGTTTGTTTTACTCTTGATTTCACGAGTTAGACTAACATACGTGACGTCAAAGTGCAAACGCTATAGGTGCTATCATCTCCTTCGTTACAAGAGATACATAACGACTGACACTATGTGAAGTATATGTGGGCCAATCAGCTGCGGATAAAGTTGGGTTACTCGCACTTACTATGTGAATTACTGACGAAGGTATCTTACAGAAGTAGGTGATAGTACAATGTATTGATTTTAAAGATTTTGATCTCGTCTTGACCATAGATGTATGCCAACGATTGGTCATGAACTATTATAAAGTAATGTTATTTCAGGCAACGAATATCTTCGCTTTCAGGCTTGGGGAACCGCTATCGTCATTTGGACTGTACAAGGTCCGTTTTACTTGATTCGTCTGATCATATCTTATGATAACATTGAACAGGTTTGATGCTTTATCGCGTTAATGGGGCCTATAAAAATGCGAAGAAGATGATCGTTGTCACATGTGTGATGAGTGGAATTGATAGCAATGTCAGTCATGTTAGGAATTATGTTCAATGTGGCTCATGGTAGGTGTCTGTGCCCTTACTGTATGCGCCCTCTTCATCTTGCTACTTCCAGAAGGGTCTATTCCAAATATATCTATCTGCTCTTCTTTGGACAGCAGGAAATATTTTTACATATTCACCATCCCGCTAGTCTCCCTCCAGAGCATCCTCACGCTTCTTCTCCTCTGGGCTGGTACAAGTCACGCGTGGGATATGCACAAGATCCTAGGTAGCTGGAGAGTAAACACGCCACTCGAACTTTCTCTGCGAGATTTTTCGTTATACTTTATCCTGTGAGTTCTCTCCATAATATACTGACACGATTCCCTTCCTCATTTCCTTCAGCATCGTCACCGTGTACGGCGTCGCTGCCAAGATTTGGCTTTCAGAGGCAGTGAGTGTGGAGTAATCCTCTGGCCTTGACAATTTTCAGATAATTGTTGCAGCCTGTATGGAATCAAGTCCCTCAAGGCATCGCACTTACCACGGTGGTAATCGCGGGCTGCCGCATGGTGCTCAACCTTAGACAGGTCTTCCACAAACGTGATCTCTTTGAGGACGACTTACCATCCTCCGCGCCGTTGCATTTCATATCACCGTTCCCTAATGCCGAGACAGCTGACTTCTGATAACGAGCACGCATGTGTCTTAGGGGGGATGATCAAAGCAAGAGGTTCGGTGAGTACCGTGCCCATCAACAGTTCGCGTGGGCTGATTCCGAGCGGCGACAGTTATTGGTCATTTGTGCTATTGCGGTCGACAATTGTAGAGGCCACTGAGATGGGTCATTGCGAAGTCAACTCCCTGTGGAGGAATAACGAGTTATTTACAACGTACAATCTTCTCGTACCGAGCTTCTTCATATCTTCCTAACCCCTAATCTTATACTATTGATCCAAACTCTATGCTCGCGCAATGACAATCAGTCGTCAAGAGACTGCGGAATGTGAGATTTGACTGTTGTAAGTGTTCATTCATTACCTAGCACCCAGCACTAAATTAAAAAAAAAAATCATGTCATAGTGAAACGCGTGATATCCCACCTGGGTCCGTCTTACCAAATTTCGAAAGCCGACACTGATTACGATCTGCAAGTATATGACGAAGGTTCTATGCTGTGCATATACTAAGTGCAGACCGGTGCTTATAGACAACCTGTGTGGGATCGGATACCGTGGGATCACGATGCTCAAAAGATGGTGTTTTTGGCTGGTGGAAAGTCTGCCTGAAGTCGGCTCGAGATTGACTTAGTATGTTACAGAACGACCTCAACAACGCTTTGCGTTCCAGTGAAGACGACGAAGTCGCGATTGTGGAACAGAAAAGCTGCACGTGTGCTCACTTCCTCCTACTTTTCACACGGCAACGGTGTATCTGACCCAGCCGAGAATCCTGTGCCAACTTGAACGCGAGCACCATGGTAAACACTTCACCAGGAGTGTTCGAGCCCTACTTATCCAGAAGCTCGGCTTGTGGATCAAGGCATATTTCCATCCAACTCCAATCAATCGCAGTGATGAAGTTAAAGTCGTTCGAATATATACAAAGCCACTCACAATTATATGTCAGTCATGGTAGTATCGTTTCAACCGAGCGCCGCCGGCCCACAGCCACACGCTACCATTGGACTGACGGCACGGGGCTATGCAGTCAGTTCGTCTAATGCTGCTTTCGAAGGTTGGTAGAAGGCTGATCCGCTGATGGCGTTGTCGACGTGGAATTCGTAAAGCGGCCGCCCCCATGTATAAGTATATCACTGGCAGACAACCTGAGGCCTCATTGTTTGTCGTCTTTGTCCGCGACCTTTACTCTGATATACCTTTCAAAGCATAGGTATCACACACCCCTTGGAGTGCAACGACATTTCCTTTCATATTTAACCTGCATATCTATCTGTAGTCAGGTCGCTCTAACGATCAAATCCTCGAAAGCTCCGTTCAACGTCTTTAAAGGATTGGCCCAGATATATGGAAACTACTACATATAGTTCATGGTTGAGTGATGCAGAAGTCCTTCAAGCAATCAGGTACTGTCAATGTCAGTATCGGACTCATTTTATTTTGATTGGAACTGAGGGCGATGTCACTTATCTTAGTTGTTGCTGCCGTTGTCGTGATATACGACCATAGTATGTTAAAGTAGTATCTCACTTCATTCTCCAATATCATACTGACCTACTGGCATTTGCGTTCGTAGTTCTTACATTTGATCGGGAGGTTGGGCTTTCATGTTATCTTTATCTTTTTGTTTACTTACGCATGTCGCTGCCTTATCAAGATCAAGTGGATATGGGTACGAGACGTTACTGATTTCCTACGAGCGACCTAAAAAAAACTTCCATGCGGCTTAGATGAGACCTTGGTCTTTGTTGACGTATCTGTTTTTTGTGGTATGTTTGCCATAATGTCAAATCCATCCCCTATGATCAACGAAGTGTTAGTAGTTAACCTTCACCTTGATATCTAGACTCGCTATCTGGGGGATGCTGTCATGCTGTAAGCATCGGTTTACTATCAAAGTCAATATCCTCACGAATGATGTTCGATAGTGTTAGCGCTTTTGGTAAGATTGACTTTTCCAGTTCGTACGTATATCACTCAATAAAGAATGGCTCAAGTCTTTATGAGCACTGAGCTTACCGGAAAGGTTGGTAACTCGATCACGCACCTGCAATCGCTGTGACATTAAAATCCGCACAGATGTATGTCTACCTATTCCACGCTCGTATTTAATGTGCCTGAAGACTGCGAAACTGCTCCTGGATAATGCAGATGTATGTCAACTTCTTGTCCTATTTTCATTAAGTTAACCAAGCTAGTAGGTTATCGAATGCTTCAGTTTCAAGCTTGGGGGGTCCTCACATTACAATGGTCTGTGCAAGGTTCGGCTATCCTCCCTATCGCATGCCATCTTTTACAAACCTTGCTCCAGGAAACATGCAACTGCGCATATATGCGATGCACCAACGTTCCAAGGTCGTCTGCATCTGCTTATTGCTGTGCTTCATTGCACAAGTAGCCGGCATCTCGACCATTCTAGTTGTACATCTCAATTCTGGTTACGGAGGTTAGCCTTTTTTTATTTTCAATATTCATGGGGGCACCATCATACCGATCGGTTCATATTAGCATCGGTCGAGCCAATCGCTGGAATTTCCATATGCACAGCGGTGAACATCACTCCTAGCTTCTCGCTCATATATCTTCCCGTAGCTTTTTTTGAACTCATTCTTGTCATCCTCGTTGCCCGTGTCTGTTTCAAGCACGTCAGGGAGATGCGAGCGGCACTAGGCATGTGGAAACTAAACGCGATACTCCGAATTTTGATGAGAGACAGTATCCTATACTTTGTATTGTATGTGACTAGCCAAAAGGTGAACTGCTTCATGATTTTTGACTTTATTATTCGTCTTTTAGCATGCTAGCGGCGTGTGCTGTCAACGCGGCAATATGGCTTGGCTTCCCAGTGAGTAATACTCCAATGCTTAAGGATAGCTTCTGATACGACATACAACGCACCTCGTCTTTTTTCTGCGCAACATGAAGTCGTCGTACATGGAGCTGCCCAATGCATTCATCGCCTCGACGGTTACGATATTAGGGACCCGCATGACTATCAGCTTCCGAGAAAACTATTCGCGTCCGAATTCAAAAGGAGGTGAACCAAGCATTTTAACAGAAGACTTTACATTTCACGAATCCGTAGAGCTGGACTCGATAAATAATGCGTCGGATTGTTGACCATAGCATTGGCAGCCTATTACAGGTCACATATCGGAAGGTATTAATGAATTATCATATTGTTATAATATATAAAAGATAGGAGGTACTGTCATTGTTTTTGTATTGCACCAATATATGCTCTATAGTTTCCATACTTCATGTGGCTTATATCCCATTTCACCTATAATACCGCCAACTGCCCCCTGTGAAAAGTTTCTACCATAGGGCCCAGCAATAGCACTTATCATCCTATAACACGAGCTCAGGATATTTCAACGGTATATTAAATGATGTACTTACGGCTCTGGGCCACAAACAAGAAACAATATCTTCTTGTCGGGCGGTTTCAGCGGAGCTGTTGCTCCCGTGAGCAGTTTTTGCCACCACGAATAACTATTGTCCATCCCTAGCGAAGACTGTATAGCAGACTTGTCTATGCGACCAACCAGGATTTTATTATCAGGAAGATTAGGGTTTTGAAGGCCTTCCAAGGAGTCCACGAAGAACTCCAATCTGAATTTGTCCGAGTGTTTAGCAGCCTGTTCTAAGAGAGGTTGAAGCATGGTAGACGGTGGAAGATCAGCACGTGTCTTCGAAGAGTGCAGTAATGTATAGCGTGTCTTGTTCTTTGCCAAGTTCTCTGACATCACGTTGTGCACGAGTTGATAGAATGGAGCAAGTCCAGTCCCTCCTGAAATCTATAAATCGATTCAGATTCCTCCGAAGGTAATGAACACAGAGCTCACCATTACAATTTCGTCCCAGTGATCTTCTGTCCAGGGCCATGTAGTTAGAGGGCCACGTATCTCAATCGAATCACCGATATTTTTTGAATGTAGCCACCGACCTACTTCGCCCTTTTCATATTTTTTTATCCATAATTTCATGTGACCATTATTGTCTATTCCCTCAAGAGGAGTATATTGCCTTTCGACCTGGATATCGTCATCTTTAATAAATATAGACCAAATGGGTGCAAGAGATTGGCGACCATTCGTAGGTACTAATTCTGGTGGGACGGCCAATGTCAATAGCTTGGTGTCCGGACCGGATACGGCAGTAGATATTAGAGTAGTGGGCGTAAAATGAGAAGGTGCTAAGGATTTCGAGCGATATGTTGGCGCAGACCTGGACTCATCGGGTAGCAAGAAGTATGCAGCAATTCCGATTCCAATGCCACCAAAGAGCAAGAAAGGCCCCGCCTTCCGTAACCCATTAGAGACTCCTGATGAGAGCCTGCGTGCACTGACGATATGGCGTCTGTTGTGGGTACAGCAATTCTTGAACCGCAACATTCAAGGTCATGGAAAAAAGTGTTGAGTTCCCCATTTGGTATGCCCTGGAGGCCGTTGCCACACAACTGCAAACACACAATACGACAACACCAACTTGAAGGTCATCTGTGTTTTCGGAATCTGCAGCCATTCCACAGTTTTATCCTATCACTCCCGCCGTGTTGCTTGACGGCGGGTCTAATTTCTGCTTCACGAATCTTACGTTGTAACGATATTTATTCTAGCCACTTTTAATCACTGGGTAATGAGACACTTTAGAAACCCAACATGCAGTTATACTTCTTGCCAGACTAGCCCAACCTTTTCTGCGACGCCGGCGACGCAAGCGGTGCACATCACTACCCCAACGCTCCTTTTGAATGGACTTGTACGCTCCGGACGTCTCGAATACTCCCCTTTTGATACCGGCATGGATTCTGACTTTCAGTCCAACGTGGCCAATTTTGACAATTCTTCGTTTTCTAATACACGTTCAATCCTTACTGGTCTTGGTATCACCTATGGAAATTTATCAGAAGCTACACAAAATATGTCTCTACTCGACATCAGCAACCGGCAGGAGGTGATCTCGTCTTCTGACGTCGCTGTGGTCAAATGTTACATGAAGCGTTCAGCAAGTAAAGATTCCTTTTCGTCTAGTAGCGACTTTTCACCAACGACTTTCTGGGCCTCTGACAACGACTCCGGTAGTACCCACGAACGGCTAGAAGGTGTCTCGGAGGCGCTGCAACGTCATCTTGGCGTTAGATCTCCTCTCTCTCAAACACGTGCTTCGTCATATTCACCATGGAACAAGCATACATTTGCAGATTCGACTGACTCTACTGCCTCAGAACGTAACGTATCACGGGCCTTAGCGCTTCACGATACCCCGAATCACTGCAACGCACCTGGAATCTTTGCAGATGTGAACATGTTCAGCATGGCAGCACTGGAGCAGGAAAATAATATTGGAGTCAACCCCATGGATACTGTGGGACAATTACCAGACTCTGTGGTATCTAACGATATGACGGTGGATAGTGTTCAAGCAGTACAAATCCATCCGCTGCCGCCCTTGTCTCCTCACTGTTCACCTCGCTTATCTATACGTGACAAAGAAGTGTCGTTCTCGGAAGTGATCAAAGATATTGTGGCTATCCTGTCCAATTCTGTTAAGGATGAAACCCTGCAAAAATCAGACCTTAATGGGACCAAAGCAAGTCCTGCACACCGCATTGAACTAGACAAGCAAATGGAGTCGGCTGCGGCGGTTATTTCTAACGCTCAAATTGACCCGCGTTTACTTTCAGCGTCGATGCAAGGGAATGACTTCCCATCTAGTGGTGTTCTACCACCCCATGAAACCTTTCAGACGAATGGCGGGCAACTACCTCTCAAGATGGATACATATGATCCTTCCTGTCATTCCCCAATTCTCAATGCCCACCTCGGCATCGGATTAGATGAACTGATATTTAGAGCTGACAGGTACAGGATGCGACATCCCGGAGAAGAAGTCGACAAACAATGGTTGATGCACTTTGCTGGCAAGTTATCTGAACGCGGGGAACTGCTTGATGAATTCCGCTGTTACGTCGCTGGTTGCGAGCAGAAGAATAAGCGCAGGGACCACATCTTGGTGCATATCGGTGCACACATAGATCAGAGACCTTTCCAGTGTGCAGTTTGGTATGTTTTCCGTGTATTTTGACACCAGATACAGAACTGACATGTGTGGAAGTCCAATGCGGTTTCTGCGGAAGAACGAGTGTAAACGTCATGAGGCTAGTCACACAGGCTACAAACCATACACCTGCATGATATGTCTTGAAGACAAAAGTTTTGCTCGTCAGGATCTGCTGAAGAGACACCTTAAACGAACTCACTCTATCGGCAGTAAGGACGATGGAAGGCGTCCAAGGAAGAAAATGAGGGTGGATTGAAAGTTTATTATATGCACGTATGCCAAATACTATGATAGTGGTCAAGTACTGCTTGTGCTCTATAAACAATGAATCCTAGATATATTTTGTGCGGATTCCTGTTAAATGTTCGTGTCATGAATCGACTTCCATTTTATGATAAATATAGGGCCATGAAAACGCATCGGAAGACTAGCAGTTGGCAGCCAGCTGTGATTCGGGCATAATATTTCAAGTTACACTTGAAGTCGGTACTAGTAAACGTAGACAGTCGCGGACTGTGGAATTTGTCAAACGAACTCGGCACCGATGTGGCTTTGCGTGACAGCTGCGTGACATTACATTCTCACGCCTTCTTGTCTTGTTGCTCCAGTTGTATTTTGTGTGAGAAGAGGAAAGTAGAACGAAATGTCAACAAGAGGCCGGTCTCCTTCTCCACGCCCCGTCCAGGATGCAGATGTTGACATGGAAAATGAGGAGAACGGCGAAAAAAAGGATGCCAAAGTTGTCGTTGTGAATGGCCTTTCTCGCAATGTGGTTCATTCACATCTACAGACAATATTCGGTTTTTATGGAGAGATTACAAAGGTTGATTTACCCTTATTCTTGAAGTGTAAGCAATACCTGGTCTTTCAAGTACGCTTCCTTGCTCATCGATTCCCATGCAGCCGGTCAGAACAGAGGAAAGGCTGCTGTGGAGTATGCCGACTCAGCATCAGCTAATAAAGCTGCATCGCACATGAACGGAGGTCAGCTCGATGGCCTGGTTCTAAAGGTCGAGCTATCCGACCTTCCAATCCGCTCGCGTTCGCGCTCTCCTCGTACACGGCCTCCCCGCAATGGACGTGACCGCGACCGCCCTCGCTCTGTCTCTCGCTCCCGTTCTCGCTCACGATCCCCACCACCCTACAGGAGGAGAGGGTTTGAACCTCCTCGCTATGCAGATAATTACAGAGCGAGAGGATATGGCCGCAGAGGACCCCCTGCGAGAGATACATACCGCCCAGCCTCCCGGTCTCGCTCACGCTCACCTGTGCGGGGTGCAGGCCGTCTTCCACCTAGAAGAAGATCTCCCAGCTACGAGCGCGGAGGGACAGGATACGGTCGTGGGCGACGAAGCCGTTCAAGGAGCTATTCTGTTCGCTCTAGCCGCTCTCGAACGAGATCAGTCTCACGTTCTCGTTCCCGTTCATCTTACTCCTCGTACTCGAGGTACAGCCGCAGCAGAACCCGGTCCAGGTCAGCAAGCCGTGGGAGGAGAAGTACAAGTAGAGATGACATTAGGGACAGCAGATCAAGGTCTCCCGTGTAAAAAAAAAGTAACATTTCTTGGTCACTCGACAAGATTGTGTATGTGCTATAAGTAATTATGAAAGAAAATTGCTTCATATACATAGCAGTCCGCTGAAGTCACTTAATGGGCATAAATATCTAGTCGCTGGCAATTGAGTCATCATCAGCTAGGAATGGCCTGGTAGGTAATCCGGGTTCAGCGGCATAATACATCGAACAAGATTGAGCCTCACGCGTATTCGAAATCATTCCTGATGGCATTAGACATCCACTCCTCATCGGCTTCCTGTTGTGGGAATCCTGTTCCTCCTGCGATACTAAGAATGACAGGGAGTAGGACCAGTCCGTGTAACGCTCCCGATATGATTAAGGTCAACCACATGCGGAAGTAGTAAATCTGAACATAACCTGAGTTTTGGAATGACGTAGTAAAGAATATTGAGACTGACCTCTAACAATCGAGATCGAGTGAGGGCAAGAACCGACATGCCAATCAGCTTAGTAAAGGTAATGCCTGACAGAACCTATGGAAGAATGAGAAAAGACTTGCACTCGATTGTGGATACTTACCGATGGGCCAACATCCACCAAAGCGGTCCACATCCGTTCATCGCGCTCTTTCTGGCCAGCTGGATGATCTACCGGAAGCCCAGAACCAGCACTCATGAATGCCCGTGCCACATGTGCACAAAACTCAACAGCAATGCCCAGCGATATTACGAGATTAACAAGACTGATGGCATTAAGGCTAATCCCCCAGACAGCCATAACACCCATGACGGTAATAACGGTCAAACCGACGACTCCGGTGACAATGGTACCAGTCCTCCACGAACCAAGGAAGAGGGCAGTTACTATTAAAACTGAAGCGAGGCCAAGACCGAGAACTTCCTGGGTGATGGCGATGATGTGCGCGTACTGATCGAAAAATACGTAATGCAATGAATAGGGGAAGACGTTTGACCCTGTACGTTCTGATATTTCATCTGCTATTTTATGAGCAGCGGAGAAGGAATTTATAAAATCTGCTTGGGATCGGAGAGGTGTGTGTGAGGTGCGGAAGTGGGATGCCATCACTGTAGTGCCTTCTGGGTCCAAGGATAGTGCAGTCCCGAAAGAAGCTTTACCTGCCAATGGACAGTCTTCGGTAGTAGGCGAGATCAACCATTGCTTCAAGTACCGCATGAACTCCTCGTTTTCAGGTAAACCGCTCATCGTAATGTTCCAAGCAGGCTCTTTGCCAAGGTAACATGGCTGGCAAAGCCGCTCAGAGTCCCTCTCTGAACAGAACACTGATGGATTCCTCTTGCGCACACGGCAGCACGTTTCTTTTGCAGGGTCAAGCCAGTTCATAAAGTCGTCGATCCAAGATGCAGTTGGCTGAGATATGAGCGATAACTCTGGCCTTTTGCGTTTGGCTTCTAGCGCATTAGCTATTGAGAAATCGTCACATGTAGTGAAACGTCCACATAGCTCCTGTTGACCAGCTCTCTGGGTGACATCTATATCGTGTGCAACGAAGTATACTGGAGGTCCTACGTCCAGATAGACATCAAGGTCGTTGAAATAAGATATAAGGTATGATTCCGAGGGTAATGCCAATCTCTGGTCTAAATGTGACATGGCATTAGCGACATGTAACAAAGTTCATTGCCAGGGTTGGACTACTTACCGAGACCTAGTTCAATATGTTGCATGGATATCACTGAAAGAACAAAAGTTCCAGCAAATGTCAGCAGAACAATGCTCTTGACGACAGGCTGCAGTAAGAAGGGGGCGTAATGGCGCCTAATAAATCGTGCCATGCTACCAAGGCCACTTCCGCTAGGAGGAGCATCCAATAGAGCGATACGAGAGGGAAGTCTTACACATGGGAAGCAGTCAACACGGCTCGCCTATTTTTCGCATTAGACGGGATGCGGATTTTGAAGAATAATTCACTTACTTCGACGCGCTTCAGGTCAATAGCCATCGCACTGACGAAAACAGTGACTTGCATTATAGCGTTCAATAAGACACTACCCGCAGCATAAAGCGCGAAGTTGCGAACAGCTGGCATGGGGACCAGTGCACCCAGCGAGAAAGCCACTGTTTCAGTTATTGAGCTAAGTAGAATTGAGGGACCCATCTTAGCCAGGGTTCTGGCAATACGTTCTTCTGCTGACAGATACAAGGGGACTGATGCAGTGTCAACCGAGTCATCGTGTGTCGACTCAAAAGGAGATCTATGGGATTGACTAGGTGATCTGGGTGTTGGGAATCCAATGCCTTGAGAGGCAGTAGAAGCATTGGGCCCATGTAGAAGATTTTGACGATCGAGTTCATGAACGAGAATGAAGACGTTATCAACTCCCACCGCAAGTACGAGGAAAGGGATGACCTCAGCGATGATAAGAGTGGTCTTGACACTGAGCAATGAAAAAAGCCCCACAGATGACGCCACAGAGAGTATTACGAGAGCGATGCCGAAAAGACCCAGGGTAAATTTGGAGTGCACGAAGAGATTCCGAGGTAACCTAGGGAAAATGCGAGGTATGGTACGCGAGTCGACGGATATCGATGAAGACATCATGTGAGACCTTCTAAAGAGCCCAGGGAAATTGCGAGCCCATTGCGATAACGAGGCGAAGACACCTTCTTCTCTTACGATAGAGCCACTGCCCAGTGTAAAAGAGACATAAAAGAACATAGCAAGATATGATAGTACCACAATCTTGATGTCAGTATTTGTGCTCTTGCCGATTTCTTCTTCGAGCGAAACACCCGTTGAAAAAGCTATTTGCATGCCGGTCTCCAATGTAATTCGGTCGTTCAAAGCGAGAAGATATTCCTTGAGTGTTTGCTCCCATTCCTTTGCTTTCGCTACTTCAACTTCGTCCAAGGAGTTAGAAACCACGTATGTAACAACCAAAGCCTTTGCATCGAGATAAGACTTGACACCTGAGTCAGCTTCAGGGACACCTCCTAGCACGTACTGAGGAGCCAATGGCTGTTGGAAATCTGGTAAGCAGTCTACTGGAGAACGTGCGCATTGCGTGAGATGATCTGCCCAGGTATCTTCATCATAGTCATCAAGGTCATTACCAAACCATGCAGCAACAGATTGTACGACACAGGCTCCTTGCGGGCCGGCAGGTTTAAAGCACACATCAGATAGTTGATAACCGTTGGGCTCGGAACGAAGGGAGCGGATATCTTGTTCCACTTCAAACCAATACTGCAAACGATCCCATGAAAGTACTGGGGGGTGGTTGATAGAAATAAGAGAGGAATTCGAATCAGCTTCATGAACACTTCCCGGAATAGCGGTGACGAAAATCTGTTGAGGACGATAGAAAGGACCGAAATTCTCGTCGAAGAATTCTTTTTGCAACTTGCTCTCCGAATCTGGTGCAACCCATAATCTCACCGGATCAGTCTCAATTTCGAAGTTCTTCCAGCCAAGATTGAGAAGTCCGACCACGAGGAACACCACGGCGAATGTTAAAGAAGGATATGAGGCTGCTGTGAGACCCATCCGGTAGAAGCAACGCCTGAGGACGTTGTTCAAACGATATTGACGGGGCTGTACCGTTTCTATAGGGTCTAATAGAGAAACACCTCGTCCAAGGCGTCGAGAATCCGAGGATTGAGCGCCCAATGAATCGTCCCCGTCTGCGTGCGAAAGAGATACGGCACCTACAAGGCCACGAGGGTGGGACCTTGGTGACAGGATCGACGCGGTATCGGCAGATAAGACCATCCGCTCATACCTCTTTTCCCTGCGCTTGCGTATGGCGAGTTGTAGGACGTATCCAAGCAGAAAGGCGACGACGGCCAGAGAGTAGCCGATAATCAAAGCGAGTGAAAGGCACGTGAGACCTCCAACTTGGCAGGTCGATTCATTAGGGGGAGGGACATAGGGTAAACAAACGTCAGGACAGTCAATGCAAGTGCAACGACTAGACAAATCATTGTCTACGCAACTCCTTGGGAGTGGATTTAGCGTGCTGAACTCCGGAGGGTTGCTAGTTGGATAGTTGATTTGGAAGGGGCTCCCAAGCGCTTTCTCATCTCCCATGAATTTGAGAAAGGCGGAATAATTCGTTGCTCCTCCTCCAATTAGATCCATCGCATAACCGTTCGTAGCGCCGACCTGTACATCCTTGCAGCTGTTGAAAAAGCCAGATGCAAATTGCTCTCCGACAAAGAAGTCTACAGACTTTACAGCAGTCTCGCCAGTGCCAGACTGTTGCGTAGCTGTCACGTTCAGAAACGAAGCTTGATAAGGAGAACATGTGAAAGAGCAATAGAATGAGCGAAAGTTATTGCGGCAAGCGGGACATGATGCTATGATATTCTCTGCCTGGTTGAGATTGTCCCGTAAGGTTTCTACTTGGTTGGATGTGCAACAAGCGGGTCCTTGGGCGAATTCAGCGCCACAGACCGAGACGAGAAGTGCCCGAGCAGTATCCGATTCTTCTTCAGGCTATAAGAAAACCATAAGAGATATAAGAAAATGTATGCAAAAGGTGCTTACTTCTACCGGAGGACCATCGTACGGACAAGGAAGAGGTTTGCCAAACCAGCCTTTGGTCCCACACGAGCCCCTCATCGCACATTGGCCCTCTTCTCTTCCATCCCCGAACGACATTATGTGTATTGAAAGCCAAGAACTGTATTGTTGTAGCCAGGACAGCAAATTCGTAAATCTGCAAGAGGTTGAATGACAAGTCCAGGAAAGAGTAATAGTAAAGCCTCTGCAGTTCGGTTGAGACGGTCGGGAACACGCGATTCTGA
Organism: Serpula lacrymans var. lacrymans S7.9; assembly: GCF_000218685.1. Classification (NCBI taxonomy): domain Eukaryota; kingdom Fungi; phylum Basidiomycota; class Agaricomycetes; order Boletales; family Serpulaceae; genus Serpula; species Serpula lacrymans. The sequence continues at coordinate 979,481 of NW_006763293.1, read as the reverse complement.
CAAAGTGACGCGACAAGTAAAAGGCGGGATTAAATAATATGGGCACGTGGCCCGGAGTAATCATATCCATGTTTTTCTGTCAATCTCTCCAAAGTCAATCTCAGTCCAATCTCCAGCCTTCAAGTTTGCTCAGCCTTTACAACCTTTAAATGGCAGAACCAAAGGCTATCCTGACTGACGGAACGTCCACGAAACCAACAAAGAATGCTGCAAAGCCTCGCAAACGGTTTGTAGGATCAAAATCTGCTACTCCATCCAAGCCAGGACTTGCTGCAACCGTAGCGAACCAAATACCTGAGGATATCTTGACAGACGTCCTTCTCAATGAAGCTATCAATCAGATCCCTTCCAATTACTCTTTCGAAATCCATAAAACTATCCATCACATCAGAAAGAACAAGGCACGGATGGTAGCGCTTCAGATGCCCGAAGGTCTGCAGATGTTTGCTTGTACAATAGCGGACATTATCGAGCGGTGCGCAGGTGATGAACGCCATATCCGTAGACGAGATACTAAACTGATTCCCATCTCATACAGTTTCACCGAAGCACTGACTGTCATTATGGGCGATGTCACATACGGTGCATGTTGCATCGACGATTACACAGCTACTGCGCTGGGCTGCGACATGCTTGTTCACTATGGTCACAGTTGTCTTAGTATGCATTTGTTTGTCATGCGCGTCTCCTGGTTATGCTGATTGATAACCTACTAGTTCCAATTGACCAGACATCGATTAAGACGTTGTACATCTTTGTCGAGATAGCAATCGATTCATCACATCTCACAGAGACTATTCGCCTCAACTTCCCAAACGACCGCCAAATATTTCATGAAACTTTATTGGACTCAGAGGACACTGATAGTCAAATCCCTACCGGCCGTCAAATCGGTCAGACTGCTCACCTTCGGATAGAAGGACCCAGTCAATCTAGCGCGAACCCAGATAAACCTGAAAGTACTTCGTCGAATATGCCACATGAACCCACGCGGCTAGCGCTGGTTTCTACAATACAATTTGTAGCGGCCCTTCAGAGGCTCAAAGAGGACCTTATAGTTGAGAGCACTAGCTTAGATGATACTGCCGGTCTTCTTCGGGCTTCGTCGAGTTCCAACTCCACCGAGGTAACCGAGACTGCATCTACGCGCAACAATATATGGACCGGGAAATATCACGCTACTATACCGAGATCCAAGCCTCTATCACCTGGAGAAATATTAGGGTGCACGGCACCACGCCTCGATGATGTTGATGCGCTGATGTGCGTAACATATTTGTTATCCCTGGTTAATCAGCTTTTTTAAATACCTTCTTTAAACATAGATATCTTGGTGATGGCCGCTTTCACCTTGAATCCATCATGATAGCAAACCCTACTGTTCCGGCTTTCCGATATGATCCTTATTCCAAAAAACTGACAAGGGAACGTTATAACCACGAGGAAATGAGGACAGTCCGCGATGAAGCAGTTCAGGCAGCTAGAAAGAGTCTAGCTGCCTTTTCATCTGACTCTGCTGATGTCGTCGAAGCCGTCACCTCGCTTGATAACCTGGCTGATCCGATATGGGGTGTTATCCTTGGGACCTTAGGAAGACAGGGCAGCTTCAAGCAGCTCCAAGCCATCACTAATCAGCTATCCACCTCTCGCGTTCCCATATCATACATGCCCATACTTTTGTCTGAGCTTTCTCCTGCAAAGCTAGCTCTATTCAACCCCCATATATCAACTTTCATTCAGACGTCTTGTCCAAGGTTATCCATCGACTGGGGATATGCCTTTGACCGACCGCTGTTAAGCCCGTACGAGACATCAGTTGCTGTTCGCCAGGCGAAGGGGTGGGTGGACGAGTCTAAGCAGGGACAAGCGAGAATGAAGGATGGTATTTACCCCATGGATTTCTACGAGGCTGGAAGCCCGTGGGCCATTTCAAGAACGAAAGCTACATTCTGATGATCGAAGTCTGGTATTCTCATCTTGGATTCTTCGGAGATCGACTTTCACCTGATTTACTACGGTAGCGACGGTTAAATCAATACGTGGGGAATGAGAGCATATACATATATGCATGATAGCGACAAAAGTGTGCAAAGATAATGTAAAATATCTGAGATTAGTAGTGTATATATTACTTGGAGATGCAAGTATCGAGAAAGCCATCTAGCGTTTGTGGATTTGTAGGACTACATAACGTGTCGAAGTTAGGGAAGTTTCCTGCATATACAGCCGCTGGTGTTGTGGTCCATGATGGATCGTCAACTTCTTTCTGACCCAACAGGTCAAGCAGAGAAGGCTGCGGCCGTGCAAGAATCGTTGTGGCCCGTTCCACAAACTGCATTGATGATCCGACAGGGTAGGAGAATGCGACTGATAGGCCACCATAATCTGTGGAACTGGGATCACTGGTGTTCTCCGTTGCAGCAAGCTCAGGATGTAAAACTATCCATGTGCGTTTTCGCAGCACTGCGACAAACTCCACAACGCTTGACACGATTACATTATAAGGTCGTAGATTCTGTAGGAGGCTCTCTGCTAGTGCTATCCACTCGTCAAGTTCCTCGTTTTGGTCGTCATGAGGGTCCACTACTATCGCAAAGGCAAGAGCCACTGTTTTCTTTTGTTATAACACTGTCAGCACCTAGGCACAATACAAACTACTCACATGCTGCATCAAAAGTCCAGAGGACCAGAGAGGACCAGCGCAATTGCGCCCGGTGAACCTGGCTTTGGACCAATTGGTGCAAAGCTAACAGCCTTTTACTAAAATCGTCATACGAGTAAGCTAATGCAGTGAAATAAAATAGCATGTAAGATATGTGCTGTACCAGAATGTGAGACAGACGGCCTTGGCATGGCGATGAAATACAACAAGTTTCTCCTCTTCTTCTGTGTGAGTTTCCTTGTCGCCTTTGATGAACAGGAATGTGCGCTATACAACACCATCAATCACAGCTTGAGATGATGCTGAGATTGTTCTCACCAAGAGTATAATTCGAAGATGATAGATTTGTAGGGTGAGATAGTGATTCTACAGGAAGCGTGAGATCCAACAAGTCTGAATTTACTGGGGCTCACTTGAAAGATCAAATACGGTCGTACTAGGGCGCCTTGCACAGTCTGAGAACGAAAGGATGTGGGTAAGTCTAACTCATATCTCCGCACTTCGTCCTCGAGGTCAATGATCTTGCGATAAGATGGAATTTCTATGCTAAAACATCTATCCCATAATCTCCCAATGATTTGAGCCCAGTGAATTTGAAGAATTTGGAATGCTAAGCCAGGCCAATGATATTTAAAAAAAGTTTCAGTTTAATGAATGAAATTCCGTCTTACTGTAATCGGTGGGTTGCTCCAATGTTTTCCCAGAAAGGTCAGCGATATCACGTAGCTCCAGTTGGTCTAAATTTAGGGGGATCGCAACATCACAATGCTGAAGATGCATTAGGTTAGATTTTCTCTCTCCAAAATGAAAGCAAGGCCGCACGTGTTCGTGTATGATATAAGGACGACGCAGGTAAAAGCACTGAAATCTAGATAACAGCGTAAGGCCTCATTCAAAGACGAAATGTAGAAGAAACTACCGGTCGAGAATCAAAAGCGTCCCTAAGTAGATTGACATGAGCGAACGGATAGATAAAACGGAGTATTCTTACACCACAGCCGCCTCCTTATTTCTGCCTCATACGGTTTCATTTGCCATGTAGTCTGACCATCCCGATTTAGAGCCACTGTACACGTTGATGAGACAAAAAGTTCCATAGCTAACGGCAATGTTACCCACAAGTTTGTGCCATACGGACAGCATGACCTAAACACTTGTTAGTTACAGCACCTGCTGACATATATTGTGCGTTTGACTACTACCTACCAGTCACGTTATAGGACTCCATCGAATCCCCCTCGTTCTAGATTATCGTTCACCTGCTACGCTTGGTGAATGAACAATTTCTTGATAAAACATACCTCTAGATATATAGCCAGAAGGAGTAGTGCCTGTATCCGCTCGATCGACGGATATGAGGCGATTTCACCGTTCACAAGAACGGAGTGAGCAAAATTATACAATCGTTTCCTCAGAACATGTCTTCCAGACTCATACTGAGCAAATATCTGGACCTGCAACAACGGTGTAAGAACTGCGAACGTAACCGCCATCGATGTGAAATGTCCTTGCATCTTGATCACTTTCAGGAAGAAATTGCAATGCCGAGGCGCAAACAATGGCCAAGAGGGCAATAAAATCGATGTTTGGGGGATGCGGGCCAGAAGAAAAGGAAATATAACAGCTATCAAATGCGGGTCGATGGACGACGGCCCATAGCCATTGTATAGATGAGCCTTCAAAGAAATGGGTTAGTAGGTAGTTGGTGATAGCATGATTAGGGAAGTGGTTCCGTAAATCTGCCAATGTCGCCGGTATCGAGGGTGCATGAGGATTCCCAGGTCCTCTTATCTGTTGTTGCAAATACAACGGTGAATGCGAAGTATAAGACAAATGAGGCTTCCATACATGACCTAAAATTTCTGAAAGAGGGCTATAGACAGGCACTGCAGATGATGATGGCACCGAGGTACCCTGTTGGGAAAGCTGACCAAGAGCTGCTGCAGCGACTTGAACTGCGTGGTCAGTTACTCTAGTAGAATCGGCCAATCCAGGACCAGTCAAATGCGCGGCAGGGAAATTAATGGCATTGCTTGCTTGCACAAGCTGTAGAAGTGCATCCAGTCCGGCCAATGCACTAGGTTCCAAGCCTCCTAGAGTACTTTGAACGAGGGACTCCAACTGGGAAACTCGGTCGGAGGCGTTAGAACCAGCTCCATCACTATGTAAAATGTGAAATTCCACCAAGCATTCACGAGAGACATCCGTACCTTTCGCGTGATGACCGCCGCTTGTTGGGTTGGTCATAATTGCATTCCTCTTGTGTACCCCTCTTGACGCTACAGACCACTATGATTCAGTTCCAAGCCACCTCCATAGACACAAAATCTAACCATCTTGAGCACGGTTGACCACGATCGCACTGCGTAACAACGCGTAAGTAGATGTACTGAAATTCTTTGGAATGAGACGGCACCTGTTGTTTCCGTTTATGACATGCTATCGCCAACTGGTAAGCACTTTATGACTTGGAAGAAAGAAACTGATACTGACGTTGGCAGCTCCTGATGTAGGTGTCTAGTTATTACATTGTCTTAGCTTAAAAGAATAGAACTCACAATGTTATCCTGTTCCTTTTCAGCTTTGGCTTGGATTGATCCTCTGTTAGAGGCGCATGTACGGTAGCGGTCGGATGCAAGCTGCTTGAGGCCGACGCAATCGCCGACATGGACTGGGTTGGCGATGAGCCAAAAAGCGATACTGCATTCAGGTTCATGTTTGTGTTCTGCGTCCTCCGATGTATAGTAGTTATGGTCGTAATTCCAACGTGACAGTATTGGATATTCTGCCAAGCCGTTCAAATTCCTTGTCAGCAGGAATAATGTCCACTTTCGAGTTCGTGAGCGTGGGGTTATCCCAGTCTTTTCATTGAAGAGGCGCTTGGCAGATTTGTTTACAAGCCAAACACAAACTGAGTATTGTAAACGTATGCAGTTTGAAAAAGGTTCACATCTTCACTCAGGCTACCGTACTTATTGTAATTCATACAGAGCATATATATGCGTGATATTGTAACCATGAAACATGAGCCTACAAGTAACCCCAATAACTGCCAGCCCCAATCTGAGCCTCAGAATTAAACACTACAGTCTAGTTATACAGCCGTCAGATTTAAGAAATTCTGGAACTTGGACAACTTACCCATAAACATATTCTACCTCATCCACTCCACCACCAGATGCAAATGGACCGGATTGTTCTCGTGGCACAGGTCCCATCTCCGATTCGTCGTCATCCTCATCAGGATCAAGAGCGCTGCCATCGTCAAGCCCAAAGGGCAAGACAGGGCGAAGTCCTCCACCTGAGCTAGAACGCCTATTACCTGCAGGTGACTTGGGCAGTGCCGCCATAGTTTTGGGACTCATGTGCTAAACACTAAATGAGTGGATGCTATCTCGGATAAGAAAAATATCCTATACCTCCCAGTTATTCAGATTTTCATCTGGTATATCACGATCATCTCTGCCGACGTCCATGCGGGAGTCATCAGCAAGATCACCAATAGATACAACACTTTCGCTGTCACTGATGTTATCAGTGATGCTGGAAATGAACTCCGGAAGTCTGTGCCAGGCAGAGTTCGAGATACCACCGAACAATGGACCATCTGTATGCTCATCGGACCATCCAAGGTCGGACAAGTACTCTTCATACTCTTCCTCAAAGGCAATATCCTCCGTAGTGTATGGTAAAAAGATAGCAGGATCAGGCGCTTGAGAACGGGCAGGCGGAAACACATCTGCTTCCACGACATTGGGAGTGCCAAGAGGGCGAATGAGATTGCCTAATTCGAGACCAGGAGGAAGTCCTTCTAAATTATGAGTCATGCTAATGGATCGTTTGTGGGCTTGGTTGTGTTGGCTGACTGCCTGCGGGCCATATCTCTTGTTGTTATCTATATATAATTAGACGTTTAACTGCTAGGTAAGATAAAAGAGAGTGGGACTCCTCACAGAACTTTACTAAGTGGCGTAACGCTTGCTCTTGGGCCTGAAAGTAGTATACTCAGCTTTTTCTACTTTTGCATAAGAGTTAGCAACCTTACTTGCGCATCGGAGATATCATCGACTTCCGTGCCTGTCAGCCACTCGTCACGGAGGTCTGGCCTACAATTCAGATAGATGGATGTGATGACTTTCATGTTGGCTAGGACAGAAGATAAGCAAGGAACCGGCACCACCAAACCTTATTCAGCTTACATTGTCGCCATTTCCGACCACAGAAGGGCACTTGGCTCTTGATAAGCTTCAGCACATGCAGCTGAAGCATGGGGTGTGACACCCGGAGGACTCGTTTCAAGACGGCCTAGCGATTAGTCGTACATGGAGTTTCACATGTTAACACAGAAAACTTACCGAGCTCTTGTACTGAACAAGCATCCAAATACGATGTGACCGACCTTTAGACAATTTCTGCATAATTTTGGCGAAATTAATCGTCGAAAAAAAGTTACGCCACGAAAAATCTGTCAACATCTCTACCTCCTCTTCATGCTTCTGCCCATTAGGCAAATTCTTGGTTTGTACTACAACATGAAGAGGAGCACGAGGCTTGTCTTCTGGCAAACGGTTGAACCCCTTGGCGTGATGAATCTGACAGTATCGGAAGAAGCTACGGGGCGAATTAGACAATTATTTCATAGACATCTGCCAAAGGTACTAACTTGTGATCTGGTGAATCGGCTTTAGATACGACAGAAACTGATACTTCTTGCAAACCAAACATTTTAAGAATCAATAGTAAACAATTAGTGTCAAGCAGGAGCTGTCCCAGGTGATGGAACTTCATCACATCTTTAATAGTTCAAGTGAGAACGATTTTCATGAAAGAGCCACCATAAACACTTACGCGAGGCTTTGAACCATTTCAAAATCAGCAAAAGGATAGCAGAAACCGCCTTCGATGTAATCTCGCGATGGCGCGTTACATCTATGTCATCCAAGGTAGGGGGCGGAGCAGGCGGTTGTTCTGGGGCTAGAACATAATCCTATTGAACATCCCAGGTAAAACGAAAATTAGTGAACCCCTTACGCGAAGAAACTCCTGGAGGAAAGACTGAAGACGTAGATGACTGTGGAGCTTGTTGGATATTTGTTCCAGCCGAAACGGTTGCCAAAAGGAGCTTCAACAACACCAGAACCCAGCCTGGCAAGACAGGTAAAACGGCACTCTAAGATTATATGCTTTAGAAATCATTTCCCGCTATCAATAATGAGACTCTTACATATATCTGTTCAACCCTTCTTAACCGCATTAGGTCTTCCTTCTTCTCCCTTGCTTTGCGCTCTTCCGTGCTTGACTGAGCACCCGCGACCGCAGCAGTTGCGTCAGCAATTTTTACATCCAGCATTGCAATATCTGGCAACGGCTCCGCAGTTTCAGAGTCCTAAATAATTTCAGTAACCGTCTATAGTATCAAGAGATTACGAATACCTCAGGCACAACTTTAGACGGATCAGACTCCCCGGGCTCGGGCATAGCTTCCAAACCGCTCTCCGCCGTCATACAATCTTCCCTGGTCCGCCACATCTGCCAAAGTGCCAGACTCACATACATGTGCCTGTTGTATAACTTGTCTGCCTCGCCGATTGCAAATGGAACCAAGCCAGCATCTTTGTTGCCAAACCGGCTCCTCCGTGAAAAGGGAAACAAAAACGGCCTGTTCGGATCTGTCTGATATTGCTGTTTCTTTGGTTTGGGAGAGGGAGGGGGAGAGGGTGCTGGCGTGGGAGGTTGGGGACCTGTTCGGTATCCACCTTGACCTTGTTGTGAATGAAATGGTTGATTCAGAGAGTTCTGGAGACTCTGATGGTGCGATTCAGAGTCGTCGTGGTGATAATGATGGCGAACAGGAATCGGAGAATATGCCTGCGCCAACTTGGGCGTGGGAAGTATCAAAGAGGGTTTCGAGGCTGGTGCATCTGGCCGGGAAGGTGGTGGGAGAGGCGTGAACGTGGGATATTTGACCGAAGTTTCTTGACGGAAAGTTTCAATATCAACGGGCGAGCACTTTATTGGTATGGCTGCGGGTTGTAGGTGAGACAAGTATTGAACATCTGTGAATTTGTGAATCTGTAAGAGCAATACCTTCATTTGGAATCAGCGGCAGGTTTGCTAACTCGCGAGCGACGACTTTGGCACGTGCTAATTCCCGAACTCCACCGCAACAAGCTAGGATGGTTTTCCACAAAACTAACAGCAGCTAGAAAGTTAATGAGCCATCGAGGTGCTATGTCTAAGGCCTTGAGCAAACCTTCTTTATCGGATAACCCTTGGCACTTTTATCTTTGAGTCCAGAGACGACGTTGAAGAGGTATACAGGAAGAGGAGGGTCCATACTCACTTGTAGACTGATCAGACTGTCCAAATACTGCACTTAAAATGCTACTCACTTAGTTCGTCAGCAAAATCATCGCGCTCCTTAAAAACCTCAATTAAATGGTACATCATTCCAAGGTAAACCGAGATCTCAGTCGTAACTTCCTCAAGAAAATCGGATTTCTCGGCAGGCGTGATATGGTAATGAGCTGCATCCGCATCCGAAAGTGAACTGTAACAAGAAGTGCAAACAATGGGTAACATGAACGCAAAAAAATGAATGAGCACGAACCATAAAAGATCATGCTTTTGACTGGCAATTTTCATAGATTCTACGATAGTACTTAGACCATTGGCTGATCGGACAACTTTGCAGTTTTCATATATCCAGTGTAGCTGATGCTCTGGGGATGTCGTTTCTGCAAAAGTTCCTAGAACACATATATTAGAGCTGAGATTTTCGATTGTTTTAATTGTTGTCACCTTGAAGCACGTAAAACAATCTCCGAGCGTTTGTAAAACGGATCTCTGCATCACGATGTTCTAGGCTTTCCAACAATACCTCGACGTGAGCCTTTCTTTGGGCGGGTGTCGTATCAGAATTAGTCCACTCTAAATATTATTTCAATTTGCTTGGTTAGTTGACTACGAGAAAGCACACATACCTCCGGGGAAAGAGCCTTCCCAAGCCTTCAGGTTCTCTGCAACTTGAGGCATCTCTACGTAAGAATAGAACTCGTCGATTTCATTCATGACAGTATCTTCGTCATCGTAGCGAAAGTCATAGTATGATTGCTGATCACGAAGCAGTGATTAATGGCGGGTATATTAATAATACTGCCAGGGAACACACCTTAGGTTTAGGTGCCGAGATGACCATGGCCTTTAGTTGGCCAAGTGTGATAGAGTCGAGATTGACTGCTTGAGATGATGTCGTACCATCTTGATGCGAGCCAGTAGCGTATGGGGGAGGCTGGATGAAAGACATGATAGCACGATGATCCTGCCGATGCAGGTTCGCAGGTACAATGACTGAAATGAGTACTTCCTGTGATACGTTGTTTGGCAAAGCCTTGTGAATTCAACAGATCACAATAGCTACAAACGATTAATCCCGTTTCCGCATCACGTGTTGCCACGTATTTTTCCTGACTCAACGACTTCTTACACCATTTCCTCTCAAGGTTGGTCTGATTACTAGTTACATGATAATAATAACCGCTATTAATTGTAATACGTCCACCGGACTCCGCGCCGCATTGTCCTGCTGAGTTTTTCTAATCGCAGTGAGAACATTTCTAACTGGAGGAGACATGTGAAGGACATGTGGGTCTGGGATCATTACATTATGCTCCTTATGACTGTGCTGCCTTTGATGCGGCGTATGTGATAGCGTGACAATGAGGTTTCTCTATCGGCCGCATTAACTTCCAAGTTCTTGGTACAATACAGCCACTACTGGGCAGATGGATATCAATCGATAACGAGGCTAGGATCCATATTATTCTCCCGATCAAGATGGTGTCCGTTGGCGTATCCATGGCTATATCAGCTGTATCACCAGGTATCACCCCGCAAAAAGTCATCACGCAGACAAAGAAAGGAGCCACAGGCTTTTGGTAGAGTTCCTGGGATGCCTATTAGGGAGGTGCGCTTGAGTCATGCCCATCATGCCATTGTGATCCCGAGTCCATTCGGGGAAACAGTTCCTAGAAAGAGAAGGCATACGGAGCCGCACTGCAAATAATAGCCTGCGTGTGCGACGTATGCCCACCGTGTATCCCGTGCAATTTGCCGTGTTGAGTAACACAGGTGATATCGTGTAATGCGGGCTCCGAGTCGGCTGGATTCAGTAATGGAGCGTAATGAGCTGTAGGTGGAACATGTAGCGTTACAACGTGTGGACCCCAAAGAGGCTCAGAGCGCTGTTCATTATGCAACAGTCTGACGTGGTTTGCAGACATTTTAGTGTTAGAAGGGCGTGAAACAGGCTGCGCAGGGAGACGCTGTAGGGGCAAAGGAGATCAAAACCGATTTGGCCAATGGGAACGGCTGACATAAGCAAAGTGGGGTGGTCTTTTATAAGAAAAGTTTTCCAGGGAACCTTCGCCTCCACCTTCTTGGCTGTGGATCGACCCCCCATTCGTCGGTCTCGTATTCGCCAGAAAACTCGTTTGCTTCAGCTCATCGTCAACGACAGTGTCGACGTCGACTGGGAGGGCATCCTAATCCCAATCTTTCGCTATAGAGGTTCTCTACGTGGTTCAAAAGCTGGAAATTCAGGTGGCGACGTCTTGCTCTGCTCTGTTCAACATCTGCTTTCATCTGCTTGGAGCATTCTAAAAGGCACGCCTTTGCTGCGCGTTTGCCAATCCCCTCGACTCGGTTCAGCCTTTTCTTCTATTCTTTCTCGCCCCCAACTCGTTCACGACAGATTTCACGAACTCTTTCTTCCCTTCCGGCCTTGTCTCCTATTAAGGAGCTCGGATTTTTAGACCAGAGATACTCTTGCCTTTGCACTTCTCGTGCATCTGGCAATTGTCTCTGTCTCTTTCACCCTTCAGATGCCAGTTCCCGTACCACTTGCCGCTAAGGCCGCTGCGCACCCAGTTCACAAATACATCCAATCTGGCGACGTTACAAAAACTAAACCATCGGTTTTCCATCGAATCACCCACTCTCTGCCCGTTCCTCCAATCGGCCCCCCTCCCTCCTTTGGCACTCGTGAGGAGTGGATCAACTCCCTGCCTTCTTGGAGGAGAAGCAAGAGGCGCCAGATCTGGCAGAACGCCCATCATAGCGCTCGAGACATTCCTACCTCACATTTTTGTCAAGGGTTAGCTGGTGCGGATAACGCGCTTCCTATTAAAGGAGCACACGTGGAAGCGTGTATTCCGCCCGCCCGTACTTTTCTACGGAATCGTAGTTTAGGATCCATCTCGCCTTCGTCCTCTTTGCCCCAGGAGGCAGAGGGAGATATGGATGAAGATATGGACTTCAGTCATTCCATCGATGATCAGTTTATATACGATCATGAGAGTCAGTGGAGTGCAAGTTCTCCTCTCGAGGGCAATGAAAATGATTTGGAGATGGAGAGTCCCGACCTTGATGGTTGTATGTGGCCTCCCCGTGACGGATCAAGGTACGACGAACGACTAGGTGTTTTTTCACCCGTCCTTGAGGAAGAATCACCTGACATGGTAGACATTGGTGATGCTGGCTCTAGTCCTATTGGACCACTCACTCCCTTTGGCGAATATATTGATCGTGCAGTGGCTGCTACTCAAACGTACGCGTCTGTTGACCCAATACGCGCTGCACCAGTGGAGTCGCTCTATGCATACACGAATGTTTGTGGACCTCAATGCTACCAATGTCAACCGTATACACACGTAGAATCAACCAAAGCCATCGAGGAACCCACTTCACCTACTACAGCAAGTATGCCATACAGGAAGCTCGCGGAACCGCTGGCTCAATGGATTGTTGCTTACGTTTGGAAGGTCTGTACAACCGGCACGGGTCAAGCTCCTGGATTTGCGGTATACATGTGCGTCACTCTTACTGTTGTTTTTGTGATACAAACGAACTGATTCATAATCTGTACAGGCCCACTACCACCAACCCTTACTCCGCTGCGCCGCCAGCCGGCCTGGTAGAGTCGGTGCATTCGTTGTTTCTGTCAACATTGTTGCAACCTTCGGCAGTGCTTTTAGCCGTATGGTACATAGCCCGTTTACCAGTTTATTTTGGGGCGGTTGGACTAGGCCCAGAACACGTTAAAGAACTGCGGTTTAGGGCCGAATTACTTGAAGATACGCGAAACGGTACTGATGACAGAACAGCTGTGGAGAGGAACATCCTATTCAGACTTATCCTGCTAGGCTGTATGCTCGCAAATAAGTGGCTCGATGATCATACATTCTCTAATAAGACATGGTATATTTATTTCTTAAATTTCCTTGCGCACAATTCAACTAAACAATGCTTGTAGGCACTCCATTTCAAATGTTCCAATCCAGTCGCTAAACAAGCTGGAGTCTTTGGCACTCGATATTTTCACTCATGATCTTTCGGTCACGCCAGTAGCTTGGTCAGAGTGGCTCGCCCATCTGATGTCTTACCACCGTTCCGTTGCATGTCCTCACCCTCAACCCATATCTCGGCCTTCTGCCAGCCCTCATTCTGTGATACGCAAGGTGATAGAGGAAATCGCCGAAGCACCTGCAAGCCTTAATCACATCGATTTGCAACCCGTGTTTCTTGGGCTAGAGCAGCGCAGGAAAGAAAAGTTTGGCTGTGATAAAGCATCCAGTGGACATTCAGTTGACGTATATGAAATTGATCTTGATGAAGATGGGCCGCTTAGGGAAGAATATCTACCCAGACGTCGCGCTCATCGAAACATGGATCAACGTATCGTCCCTGGGCTTCATTTCGAGCATACTGAGAAGCGTCTTGATGGAACCTATAATATGGATAGAGCTGTACCGCCTCCTGCCAAATGGAGCCCCGCAGGAGATGAGCCGATAATGCGCGAGAGGAATCGGGCCAGTGGCCAATATGTAGCTGTTCAGCCGTCACTTGCGCCGCAGTATGCGATTCCCGTTCCAGCTTCTTATGATTGGACATCCGGTGTAGCTTACGTCCCTGTGAAGCCGCCACCGATGATGACAGGCTATGGGTTTGATGTTGGCCCTTTCCCCCATGCGCTTTCTCAATACGTTCCACCTTACCCTTGCGACGCGTCAGCCGTTCTCGCACATTCGCGGTCGCAATCGCAATGCTGTTATGATCAGGACAATTCCCAGGCTCGTGGCCACGTCCGTTCGCAATCATATTCTCAGTACAACTATAGAGGCGGTAATATGCATTTGACTACAAACGAGGTTGGCCAACCATCTCAAGTTGACTCCTGGCCCACTTCAAACCACTATGGCTACTCGGCATCGGCTTACAGACATCTTTTTAGACCTCACCCAAGCGTCAATCATCAGTCGATCTGGTTACGAGCTTGTTGAAGGTTTCTTCCATATATCCCTTTCACCGTGAGCAGCACCGTCTGCACCAATAGACACCATGTTTTTATCCTTTTTCCCCCGTCAACATACATAACGGCTCTTTCGCCTTTCGAAGACATCGCATCTCCGGGGTGTCATAATTTCCACTCTCTTGTTCATGCCTCTCAATTTTCGTCGTCTGTGCATACTGGATTTTTTCGCCCTCGTCGCGACTCTGTTTATCTGATCCCGGTCACCCAACTGTGAAGACATATCCATCCTGTCTTTTGGGGACGCAGCGTCATTTATTATTCTCGATTTCACCATTCTCGGTTGCGCAATTTCCCATATTTATATAGTTGGATTGCGAACTTTGTTACTCCTTCATAGCTCACGCAAGAAGGTTAGGTGTCGAAGTTGATCAATATCCTCGGACATTACCTGAACCATACCACGTTCAAGGATTGAACATATACATCCCCCTGGTTCTTTATTCTCATTGTTGATGTATTCTTTTTTTTTCCCGTTTTATCCAGTACCCTGACGTCTGCTACACTAATACTCTTATGACTTTTAGTTTTCTGCCTTCAATTGTTTGTTACGTCACGTTTCTCTCTCTAACGCATCACGAAACCTCACAAAAACATGCAGAAAACACCGTAGTAAAGCTACAAAAATATTACATTTATCAGCCATTCTTTTTCGTAGCTCCTCCCCCTTCTTGCATCTCCCCACTTCTTTTATCTCCAACTGTCGTTCTCCGAGTTGCCCTTATTACCTACTACGTAGGTCGCGTAGTGAGATCTTCGCGATTCCTTATCCTTTATTCCCATTCGTAGGTAAGTAGTTATGCCCTTCCACCCCAGGCACTAGGATAGGAAATTTGCCTCATAGTTACTATTGTGGTACATATTTTTCTGTCTTAATGCCATCGTATTATGCCATATTCCAACATGTGATAAGAAATTTGTCGATCTTGAGAGCTACGAGTACACAATATTTTGTTCATTTCGACTGGAACAGAAGCAGCCTCGAGTTACAGTTCGCCCAAAAAAAATGAGTGACATGTTCAATGTTCATTGAGTAAATCGAGCAAAGTGCCCGAAGCCCATGGCTGAGGCTCTGAACTCATTTCGAATATGATGTCACCACCCTCAACGAGCTGCCCATGCTCAATGATGGGAGTTTGCACTGATTGTCCATTGATCTGCATGGACTTCACATAGACGTTATTGGGAGCGCCTTGCGCAGATATTTCCAGCAGTTTCGACGAGCCCGGGAAGTTGATGGTCACCTTGTCATAAAAGGGTCTACAAAGAAGCGTGAGTGAATGCAACCGGTGACCTGTCACCATCAGTGAAGTAGACAACACGCACGTTCCGACCACGTACTCCCCGGATACAGGGTTTACGGGGTAGAAGCCAACACAGCTAAATAGATACCATGCGCTCATTTGGCCGCAGTCGTCATTCTATTGGAACAAATTAGATTATGACGCATTATGCTGCCAGAGAATTACGCACGCCTGGCAGACCATTGACGGAATTGTTATAGATGCTTTGGGCTATTTGTCGTATACGCACCTGTCCTTTTGACGCCGCTCCTGCCAAGGCATAGAGATATGGAATGTGGTGAGAGGGCTGTTAGTCATGAAAATCTCTATTTAGCGTAACGCAATGCTAGGGTGTGGCATGATACCTGCCTCATTGGTCGGATCATTATGGCCTAACAATGTTCCAACCGCGTCGTAAGTATAATTAAAGAACAAATCCCGAATATGTCGCACTTACCTCCGTCAAAATATTCGTCCAAAAAGGTTACGAAGCTGTTATTCCCCCCTTTGTGTTGAATGAGTCCGGGAACATCCTGTATCACATCGAATGTGTAAACCCATTCATCGCCCTCAGTCCATCCGGCAGCTGATCCTGCCCACGCTCCACTTGAGTTCCGAGCTTCCATGAACCCGGATGTGGCATTGAAAATCAACCAAGGATTCGTCATCGAGCGATTGCGGAAGAAAGCAGCTTCTGAAGTCTTATTCAGAAATTCTGCTAGAATTGATACTGCGTAGTCGTCATCTATAATAAATAATAAGCAAGTTAGATCGGAAGTGGCTACGAGTGGGCCCGAAGCATACACGAGTAATCCAAGGTACGTGATGCAGACTCATCATGTATATCGTTAGCAACCCAGCCCCTTTCTTCGTATAGGGATGTTAATCCTGCACGGACTTCATAATCTACATCCTACCAGCCAACAACTTTAAGGGAACCACAAGTGTCAAGTAAAGTCTAGCCCACCTCTTGGCGATCGTAGTATCTGCCATGCCGAAGCAATGCGTCAGGAGTGGTCGAACCCAGTCAAGTACAATGTTACGGGGGCTTACATCGTCGTTGTATCATTGACAGGAGGGACTGTGGCATCCTTATAGACAGCGTCCCACGCTGTCTCAAAGTCGAAACCTGTCATTCCTTTGATGGCAGCTTCAGCAACAAGAGAATCTGCATGCGTTCCGACCTGTATAGTATCATCATGATCTTCAGGTTTACAGTTCGGCCGTACATGGCTGCTATACGTGCCATAATGTTTGTCTCTAAGGCAAAAGTGGAAAAATACGTCAAAGTTTCTTCAAACAGGGAAATGTCATTTTGTACCAATGATATTCTTCCACATGGGAAGCCATCCTCCCTGCCAGATGTCAATTGAGCTGGACGAAATGGACGAAACATCGCGGTCGACCATACCTCCTTGTAATCCTGTATCATACTTTGAACCATAGATGGCACTCTTTCTGGGGCGAATAGAATAATCCACGCCCACTCTGCACGGAACGTATCCTAGGTCGGCCGCACAAACAATTAGACATGGCACAGGACAACGATCAACCGAGAGCTCACCCAGTTGGAATACCCAGTGTACGAGCTGCCGACGTGGACCGAATCATCATAGCCAGAATAATACCTTCCACCTTCATCCTGTTCATAAGGATACTAGACAAGAAGTGAGCGATAGATATATGCGTTAAAATGATGAAACATAAAAACCTGTAGAGTATGGAAAAAACCAGTATAGAAGGTCTGCATTTCATCAGAAGTAGCGCCTTCAAGTTGGATCCTATCCAGTTTTTCCGCCCAGGCCACTCTAGTGACTTTCGCAGTCTCTTCTAAGGTCGTTCCATCTGGTATTTCGGCTTCTAAATTCTTCCTTGCCTGGTCGATTGATATAAAAGATACTCCAACTCTGACGTTCACAGTCGTCAGGTTGGATTCAAATTTGACATAACCAGAAAGTGTTGTCCCATTACCCTGGCTCTCTCCGTCAAACACGGTACCATTATGAACAACTGCCCACGCCGAAAAAGGCTGGTCGAATCGAGCGCAGAAATATCCACTCCAGTTCTTCGCTGGGGTTGATATTGGTTCAATGATAAAGTCTTGACGTTCAGGGTTACTTCCAGTGATCTCTTGAGCATCAGAATCTATAAAAATCGACCCTATGGGATAGGTGACGTTCGACGGGTCGGCTGAGCCCATAACAGACGCTCTGGTAGCTTCGACAAGAATATAAGGGTCACTAGTATCGTTGAAGGTGAACCTGAGATGCCCGACACGTGAGGCTAACGAAGAAGATAAATGAACTGTCAAGAAAGGGCATGACAATGTTCACGCTGGTATACATACTTGCGCTTTGCTCCGCAAACACTGTTCCACCCTCGAGGGCATCCATTTCGACACTGTAGTAATTAACACTTGCAACTTCATTTTCATGATTGAAATTCATTCCACGGTCCTCAAAGGTGGGTTGGACCTGTCCTGCTCCTGGAGACAGAATCACTTGCCCACTTTCTCCCATCCAGATAGCAGGTTGGTGTGTGCCTTGGAATCCATGGATGGTTGTGTCGGAATAGTTGTATGGTGTCACCGAAACATAGTTTTGCCTTGTCTGTGCAACCCAGCGAGTCATCGCGAATGGAGGGGCAGTAGACGGTATCATTCCGCCAGAATTGTTCGGAGAATCTCCACCATTCCCAATAAGCCTTAAAATATAGATCATGCCTTGTTTTCTCGCAACACGATTCCCTTGGAAGAAACTCACGGATTGACATAGTCAACAGCTTTGCTCTCTGGTTCTAAATACGCCGATGGTACAGACTTTTGGCTGCTCGTTGAGACGAGAGCGCATAGTAGAAGAAAAGACGAGCGTAGACACCCCATAGTTGTTAGGGCTGCTGTTCCAACTGATTCTGGTCCTCAGTGTTGGCATGCATCATCTGTTCTCCGTATATTTATACCATCAATCCACTCCATTGGGGTCTTCGTCTGAGCAGACAGGAGATGTCACGAGTATACTGATTTCTGACTGGAAAGGCAATAACATTAAGTTAGTGAGAAGTAGTTCCATTGTGCGGCATCACGAAGGTTTACGACAGCGCCACACATGACTGCTCTGTGGGGAAATTGACAACAGAAGTCCCTCCAGAACGGGACAGGTATGGAATATTTAATTTGTCCGAGAATAAAGATTGAATCAGCCTCATCAGGCATGATGCAGCCTAGCGGACTATAACGCGACTTTATAGAACATCATGATTATGGAAAGTCCAGATTCACCTGCGATGAAATCAGCCCTGGCCACACAAGATCGGTATATGGAGGATACGGATCAGTCTACGGGCTTGTTGGCTTTCGACTCCTTGCAACATACAGAGTACATGACATTACCGTATTTCGAAACATTGTTACAGTGCATCTAATTTATTGCGTATACATTTCAGACAAACTTCTTCCAACATCTCTCAGATTTTCACAACAATGAAAGGAACCTGGCGAAGACAAGATCAACGACAGATGACAAACATGACCATGGTATAGCTTACCTCAACGTCTTCTCCTTCTTCATCCGATACCATAACCTCCACCAGAAGGTGTTTGGTGTGTGGAGGTATGGCCTTCTTGCTGACGTGTTCGACAAGCTTGCTGAATTTCATGGGCAATCTCTCATCGCTCTGATGTTATATTGTTATATCTGTCCATTATCCAGATGAGAAGCGTGATTTCAATTACCTTCTTCTTTCCAATGAAAGAGCTCCAAAGCATGCTAACACCTTGGCTCACCATGCCAACATCGAGATTGTGGGTCGTTCTGAACCATGATATAAACTCCTTCAGTGTTGGGTCATTCTTGAACTCGAATCTATCCCAAAGGGTCCATTCTGTCTCGCCATACTTGTTCTTTTGAGAAGCGATAGGCTCAGAGAAGCCAAAGAACGGTAAGGCTAAGTTTACGAAACCATTCTTATAGTCCTCTAGTTTATTCTTGCCATCTATGATCTGTTGAATGAACGAAGTTGAATTACTGTGCTTTCCAAAAAAAAAATACATAACCTACTTTGTAAAGTTCCAAGCAAACCAGGCCAGTAACGAGAGCTGTTGTAGTGGCAATGGCTGGAATGATCTTGCCTGCAATTTGCTTAGTCGTGTGTCGGTCCGCAATTGGAATATTATAATTCATGGCGCGAAGGTTGGAAGCTGCAGTGATGAAGTCGATATGGTGATTGGTGTCGTCATCTTTCTCGAACTCTACAGGAGAAAGACGATAGCCAGCCAAAGACGAGGGAGATGGAAGTTTCTTGGTAAGCTCCAAAACATCATCAGGATCACCTATAGCCGTATGTTTATAGCAGACTAATGATATATTATAGGAATACTTACCACCACCACCAGATTGAGCCACTGGGTCATTGTCATTAATCTGTACACTCACACCACTCCTGGGGGTGAACTCGGGTACAATGACAGAATCTGCGAGCTTCCGGAAGATCGCAGGATCCGTTTCACCACGCAAGCCATAGTTGAATGCATGAAGATTGGCCCCTGCGATAATGAACTGAAGGTGAACAGGCTAGTAGGATAAGATCAGTATCACACAAGCAAAAAGCTTAAGATAATTTACGTCGTTAGAGTTGAAAACAAGCGGATCAGGTGCTCTCTTAGGACCACTCCAGAAGGGTTGACCAGTACTTGTGACGGCATCTTTTGGCAAGCTATATAATAGTTGCCTGATAGCGTTGTTGTACTTCTCCTCAAACTGTAGACGGGCCCAAACAATGCATTCCTCAAATGTCAAGGGCTTGTTCGTAACGAGGTATGACACTATTTGCTCAATCTGTTCCTTTTGTTGACCGGAGTACTTGAGGGTAGTCTCCAAGAAATTTGGCTCCGAAAGGTATTGGTTCACAGACTCAGCTGGTCGAACAAACATGTTGGTAAATTCTTGCCGACTCCACTGTTTTACCTTTATTAGACGATAAAATGAGGATGATGAGGAATGCTCACTTCGATAGTGTGTTGAATAGCATTGGGGAAATTTTTCACTGTACATGATGGTGTTTGTTTCTCTGGAGGGTCTTGTGAGGAGGCGTATGATTCTGTAAGATGGGGTATGATCACTTGGGTATTGCCCTTTGTTCCCAATGTCCCCGATTCCAATAAAGGTTTTTCATACAGAATGCATCGTTGATCCATATATAAGCCTTTGATTTCTAGCTTCAGCATCCTTTCTCTTATGAGATAAATACAATGCTCACGAGCAGCTACATTATCCAACGCATTCGTGACACCATCAATCCCGGCAAAGAATTCCTCGTCGTAGACATCTTTGACAAGCGCTCAGTCAACAGAAAAGTAGTAATCGCATCGAAGACACATACTTTCAGTTGCTTGACCAACTGGTTCTTGTTTGCTCACTATCTTGCCTTTCAGGTCTGGGTTCATTTCTGCAACCGCAACTGCCGCTACTTCAGCCTTGAACTTCCCAAGGTCCTTGGGACGGAATAAGAATTGCCGATTCAAGTTACTTTTCTCGATGGTATCAAGATCGGTGACATGGATGATTCCTTGAGGACCTGATGCAAGACCAAGCATACTCCAGTTCTTTAGCATCTCACATCCAATAGCTCCGGACCCAACGAGGAATTGTCGATGATTCGCAATTTTGTCCTGGAATGCTTTACCAAAGACGGCGATTTGTCCATCATACCTACTTTCAACCGGCTGACAGTCTTGTTCGGTCGGAAGCACGGAAGGCAGTGATTCCAATGAATCAAAGTATAAGTGTTGTACCGTAGGATGGAACTTAGCTGAGCACGCCTTGAGGACTTCTTGTGCGACAAAGCCACCAATGACGGCAACTATTGGGGACAAATCACCAGAGGCTTGATACGACAGCTCAGTGATAACTTTCTCATCTATTTCTGCATCCAGCTTTTTGGCGAGCGCGACGATCTGAGTTGCATCTTCTGCGTTTCGCGGGCGAGGAAGACGTTTGTATTGGGCTCTAAACTCGGACAACGCTTGGAAGCCAGCATGTAGCGAGGAAGGTCGTTCGAACTTGGCAAAGTCTGTGATAAACAATTCTGGTGATTGAATTGACTCCCGAAGTGATTTCTAACATTGTCATATAGGCAAGGCATAGAATGAATGGATGACACAACTTACAAATTCAATGATTTTTGGCATCTTCACTTGTGTAAATATTCCGCCTCGGATGTATTCGCCAAGGTCAGAGGTATCGCCAATGGTAAACGTGTATGGCCCCTTTACGGATATCTTTCGAGGCTTGCAGCCATTTAATTCTTCCATGCCTTGCACTTCACTGAAAGTAACAAAATCACCATCTTCAAGCCCATGGCGAGTCTCATCGAGACATGTGACCAGTCCCTCCTTATCCTAAATAACTTTTTAATCACAATTAAGGCAAGGCCTTGAGAATACAGACCTTCTCCACAGATACGATCATCCCAGAGAGAGGTTGCTCTCCTGTAGGGTCAACGCAAGTGAACTTTGGACCGAAGTCATTGAAAACAGAGCTAAATAAGGCAATCTCAGACCATCTGACAGAATAAGGGATGGAAATGATTGTTAAATACCCAAAAAGGCCACGAGTTTCTGCAGAAACGAAGAACACTCCATTCTGGTGCGTCCAGTCATTAATTTCGAGCTGTTTGGCGTAAGAAACACCACACAATACAACAGCCTATATATTATATTAGTCCTCAGAAACGCATGCTATAAATCGAACCACAGAGCATACTTGGAAAGCTTGGACAATATCCAGCGTAATTTCCTCTCCAGACTTGCCTTCAAGATTTCGCACAGGGACGTACGCATTGAGCTCTGCCAATCGAGGAAGTGTAGCCTCTGCTCGAGATTGCCCGATATCTTCTTGACGCAAAAAGAACTATCAAGAGTTCATTTGTCAGTAGTAATTTCTTTCACAATCAATGGAGACAAACCTGCGTTCCAAGATCCTGAACAGTGACCGGTTCAGGATCATACAAAGTCACTGACTTGACGCCAGCCAAACATATGTTCTTCGCTACATTTCTATCAGATATTATCATTGATATGTAAGAGCATGTATCACACCTATTTCAGCTCCCAATCCTTGGAGCCCAACAACGAGGACGTTAGAAGTTGCCATCTTTTTCATCGCTATGCTGAATATTAGACAAAGAATTATCATAAAGAATATTAGAGCCTTGCCTTCGTGTCCGAGAACATATCTGACATCAACAGATAGTATTAGTATCTGCTAGTAGACAGTATTGGAAGAATAGGTGCTTACAGTTGACGAGAGTACAAGCCCTCATCGATAGCGGCCTCGTCTACGTCCATCTTAGCGGCGAGATTGCTCGCGTCAGTCATGTTATCAATCGTGTCGATAGTGAGGTTAATATGGGTTTGATTTGTGGTGGTGGAGGAAAAGTAAGTCGCGAAATGGGATTGCTTTGTGTTGCAATGCAAGACCTAATGGGATGGCGATGACATCTAAAACCAAAGCCCTTGGCCACAGCGCCGTGATAGTGACTAATCAGCTTTCTTTATAAGTTAGACGCTTGCGTCATACTGTCTCCGAGTCAGTCTTAGGAATCAGTCTCGACACAACGCCACGAAGAGAATATGCCAGAACTTTCACATTGCCACTGGTGATAGGTACGTAGATAAAGGTATACACTAAGTAAAGTGACACGTCAGACCAGAAAGAAGCCTGAAGTGAAAGTCTGGCAAAAATAAAGGATAACAACTTGAATGACTCATGACCGATGGAAGTGATTAATCCTGAACTGGTACAGCGCAGAGTGGAATGTCACGTAAAGGCATCACTGAGGTCAAAGTAGTGTAAGGAGGCCTTCTCAAGAAAAAAAATGGCAAAAAAAAAGAGACAAGCCGACCTGACCCTGGGTGCGACAGCGGGAAGTCATGTTACCGCCCGATCCTTCGAAATATTTCGGCACTCCACTCCAATACGACAAGCAAGGAAGGCAGCGCAACCGTGTACATGAGAGGAAATAGATGGTAGCGGCTCAGTCAGGGCATTGAAGCGACAATTAAGGCTGCATCCTAAACAATAAACAACTTGGCAGGCATCATCCTTGGGTAGCGATCCACGAAAGGTGGCTAGGAGCTGGAGCATGCTGAAACTTCGCAGGGAAGGTGGTGGCTCTGCCTGTGTTGTAATGATCGAAGTGTTCATATTGTGGGAACTGCGGGGATGCGGTCCCATAAGAGAAGTTGTGGGACAGTGGAGGAGAGGGAACGGAAATGATGGACTGCAAAAGATCCAAAGCAGTTGTCGTCGTCTTAGGAAACGATTGAGCTCTGTATGCTCCAGGAGCAACACCGATGGTCCTTTGTTGTTTGTGAAAAATGGGATCAGCCTCTGGGCACCACTCTGCTGGCTGAGGCAGCATAGAGGGACTGGGTTCTGCGGCAGGTGAGGACATGTGGACATTGTCCGGGGAACGAGTGATGAGAACGGCAGACTCTCCGCTGCCATGAATCCTGGCGGTGAGCAAGAGACGATCGAGTAACTGTCCTACGTTGTTAGCAGCGACGCGAGTTATCTCTTCAGCAGCTTCATGGCGAGTTGCCACAATATGGTATTGACGGAGATCCCAAAGCCAAGCCACCCATTCATGACTGGAGATTTGCGTGTTCCAATCTAGCTTTTGTAAAGCAAAAATTTCGGCTTCGTTAAGAGATGCCATAGATATCGAAGTTAACTTGTTCCTGTATAAAGATGAATGTCAGCGAAAGCAGGACAATAAGATAAAAAAAGGCGACAAACCAACTCTTCGCTGAAAATGAGTTATCATTGATACATTTGTCACTCAACATTGCTGCAGTGACAAATGTGCGAAACATGATTTCGTCCAAGGTATGGGCACCAGAACGAACCAGATGGTCAAAAAAAGTGAAGTTGGAGGAGCCCAGGGCACAACTCTTAGTGGGTTGTGTAAGACGAAGGATGTACCACAAAGCAAGAATAGCAACGTCTTCCGGATGAGAAACCGCATTCAAGATCCGATGGATGCGCGTGGCAGCTAACATGCAGATTCCGGCTGGAGTAAAATAGCCGCTGGTGGATACATTCAACAACTACACACCAGAAGAAAAAAATAGACTTACAAAGATCGGGAGACGTGCTCAGCACCAGATTCATTTACAACGGAATAAAGCCACTCAGAAATCCACCTCACAAGTCCTTCCAAATCCGTCGGATAGGTAGTACACTTAGGGGCAACAGCTCGACGGGACACCGGTGGCTTCATGTACCCTATGGCACTGTTTGTGGGAATAGCGATCTCATGTTCTTTAAAGGCAGCGTGATCAAGTAAGATTTCTTCCGTACGTCCAGTGCCAACAGAAGATTCCAATGAGCGTCTGCCATGAATATCTGAGACAGGGCCCGCAGACGGGAAAGAAACGTTATTCGTGACCCAATCAAATGGCGGGGACTGTCCTCTAGGGATAACAGGGCCGTCGTGGCGGTCATGAGGGAATCGGGAGGCGGCCCATTGATAGTCGTGACCTGATGACCGTCGAGGTTCAGGAGCGAAGCTCCTGTCATCCATGGCGAACGCCGGTGGCGCTGTCGACGTCGACACCATGTCACCACGGAACAACGTGGGATACCCGGAATGCTGATTGACTGCGCTATTGACGGACGCCGGGAACGAAATGTCAACCTGGTTAAGGGTTCTGTTGCTCGATTGGGGAGCCCATGCACCTAACGCTGATCTGGTGCGCGCAGTAACCGCGTTGTTGGGCATGATGTTGGAACGATTCGACAGAATAGAGCTAGTGACTACTTTTGAAGGGAGAAAACCAGGACGCAATACGTCGTTGTTCAAGGGGCAGAGGTTTTGAGAACTGGGAGCGTGGTGCTGAGTGTTCACCACGTTCCCAGAAAACACGGGCGGAACCAATGTAGATGCATCAGGAGACACGAGCCACCTTGGCCTGTTGAAGTAAGCACTCGAGGTATTGGCACCATATTGACGACGACCTTGATTTGTGGCGCTCAGAGAAGACACGAGAGACATCATGTTCGAGGTGATTCGAGAGAGCTGAGAGTAGTGGGAGGAAATACGAGAGCTGCAGACCAACGCACTTGAGCGCCCTTTTGTACTGGACATACGCCCCAGCAAAGCCAACCGCTTTGACGAGAAGTGGAAAGTTCGATTGTGCGCTTTGGCCACAGCTGTGGCCTTACCGACGTGCTTGAACAAAGTGGGGCCACCGACGCCACACAACGAAGTGTGGGCCCGTCACAGACAATAGACTCCTAGAGTAAAAGTACGACTACACCAGGCCAGACGACCAAGCTCGTCGGCAAGAGATTGTCGCGACAAAGGAAGTGAAGTGGGGAAGGTCCACCTGAAGCCATTTGCCGCCCACTGTACTGCTATTAAAGCGAACCTGCCAAAGCCTCAAGGAAGACGGCTATAAGTAGTAAGTATTGACCACATGTGTTAATTTCATCTCCGCGGCAATCACGTTACCCTCATGGCTGTATCCAGTGCATTGTTTGCGGCTTACACGCAGCCTTCACTACAAAAAAACCAATTATGGTCCAAGCGAGCTATCCCTTATTCACGAGGGGACGTATAAGATGAGAAATGTCCACAGAGGAGACGACTTTACATTACAACAAAAACGTATTGATACAGGTACGTCATCCTATGCCGAAAGTACGTTACTTGCGATAGAACTGATGAGGCCATTAGCATTTCTCGACGTAATCGAATATTAGAAACATGCTCACATTACGACGGAAGTTGAACCAAAGCGATAGGCATCCTCGGTCGAAGCTGCTTCGGAACCCGCTTCAAGGAGCGTTAGTGATAGGCGTATAAAACGTGAACGACCGTACGTACCGCTTGTGTGAGAATTCCCATTCGCGATTCACGATGCGGAACGCAATGTCCTCGTAAGGAGGTCCGGCGCTAAAATGTAATAAAACAGTCTCCTCATTTCCTGGCTCCTTGACTATTTTGTAGGTGGGGGCTTTGGATTTATCGATGAGATCAGGGTAAAAAATGTTAAACTAGATGCATTGGATTAGATAAAGACCTGTAGATAAGCTTATCACGTACCTTGTATCCTTGGACAACTTTTGGAGGAGGATTATCAGTACTGGAATCATATATCAGATAATAATCAACGAAGAGTGAAGGATAGAGCACGAACTCATAGTGGGTCTGATTGTACTTGTTCCATTCGTAGCCCGTATGAACACGATTAAAGTACCTAGGCTTTCGCGGCCTATATTTATCTTCCCAGTTGTAAGTCGTGGGATTGATGATATTCTCTTCGAGATTGAAAAGCTCTTCTTCTTCATCAAGTTCTCGTTCTGCTTCAGCTCTGTACAGCGCCTCAGAAGCGAGGTCAGCGCCACTCGCGACTTCTGTGTCTTGAACTTCGACAACTGGTTGCTCTGTTTTAGGAACAAACCGGGAAGCAGCAACTGCTCGACGCTGCAAAAACTAGACATAGGAGCTATGAGTATTTTTAACACATAAAATACAATTAATGCGACGCTTACTAGGGCAGCACGGTCTTCTCCTTCAGTGACAATGTCAATTTGTCTGTCATCTACTGATAATCTGGTGATATCAATTAGACTTGGGCTCATAGATCTGTCGTAAGG
Organism: Serpula lacrymans var. lacrymans S7.9; assembly: GCF_000218685.1. NCBI lineage: Eukaryota > Fungi > Basidiomycota > Agaricomycetes > Boletales > Serpulaceae > Serpula > Serpula lacrymans. The sequence continues at coordinate 952,508 of NW_006763293.1, read as the reverse complement.
TTCCATCTCTTCAGGTAGAACCTGAGTTTCAGTTGGAGTACTTTCGGCAACAGGCACGGGGTTATCTCTCCTGCTGGAAGCTGATTTAGCAACGCCTGCAAGCAACTCCTCTTGTGCTTGCAGTGCCTCGTCCCTTTGCCGCTTTCGCAATTGCTCAAGCCTGTTACGAACGACGACTTCATGTAAGCTCTTGAGCTTTGCCTGGCAAAAACATATCAGCACTTGCAATGTTAAACTAACAGTTCAAGTGATTACCTTGGCTTTCCACACGATGAGTTTCTTTAGTAAGCCTTCCCAGTAGTCTACGTCTATTGGTTCGCCACTACCGAGCTTCGCTTGAATTTGTTTCTGGAGACTTGCGAGATGTTCATAACTTTTTCCGGATAACAAAGCGGTGATGTCCGATTCAACAGCAGCAGCAGCTTCCACACCCATACTTTCGTCTGCTTTGATTCTATCGAGGCGATCTTTGCAGACCACCATCATATTCTGAGTTGACCACACATGAGTTGAACCACCACATGGATAAGGCGGATGACTTACTGTCCAAAATTCAATGTTAACGTCAGAGTTTTCTAATGAAAGATAATGTTCGATATCATCATGAAGCTCTTCGACTTGTTCTGAAGAAAGATTCTACATGCAATATCAGCCTAGACTCGTCAGTCCAAAACCCACATATGAAGCAGCTTACGAAAAATATATTATAAGGTTCGTCGAGATCAATCTCCAAACCTGCATCTTCCTCTGCTTCTTCGTCTTCCTCATGAGGGTTGACATAACGCAGATTAAGAGCCAAAAAGTCTATAGCTTTTGCCCTCTTTTCTTTGATTCGGATGGCTGCCCTATGACGCTCCTGATCAAGCTGGAATTCGCCATCTTTAGCTATCCAATCAGACATCTGCGCAGATTCAGCCATTCGTTGCATTCGCAGCTCTTCCTCCTCCCTGAGTCGTTGCTCCACTTCTCGTTCAGCACGCCTTCGATTCAGGCGCTCGAGCTCTTCTTTTGCCTCCTGACGTCTCAAGGCATCCCTTCTTTGAATCTCTGCTAATGACAGACCTTCCTTTTTCTCTTTATCGTTCTTTTTGTGCCAGCGGAATTGTTGTCCAAGGTTGACGTCATGGAAAGGATTGTCAGTAGCACTGTAAACGCTGAGCTCTGCTACCTGTCGAGCTTCTTCTTCCTCTTTTATCCTCTTCTTTTCTGCCTTTCTTGCTTTCCGTTCTTCAGACTTATCTCGTTTTCGCCTGCAAATATGTGAACATATGACTTATAGAGTGGCTCCCGAAGCATACTTTTTTTCCTTACGGTCGTCCTCCCCACTGCGACTTCGATCCCTCCTCCATCTAGAGGAATCATCATTGTCCTTGCTGCGGCTGCGTCTACGCTTCTTGTCGTCGGCGTCGTATTTTGAATGACCTTTTTCGTCTCTATAAGATGTTCGGTGCCTATGCCTTCCTTCCCGGTCATCTTCCAACCGTGGTGCAGGAGACGCGGAACGCGAGCGATGGCGGACCATTAGATATATAGCAAAAAAGATAACTGTCGTAGTAAGAAAGACAGATTCAAAATAATACGGTCGCTCCTTGGTCGCTGCTCTTACATGGCGCACCCGTCGGCCTTTACCGCGACACGCTTTCCATAACTGGTATACAGGGAAGTTTCACTAGTATATGCTTCGAGGCGTACTGAGTCATCCAGCCAATTTGCCCTTTCACTTACACCCATCTCGCCGTCTCTGTATTTTTTAGATCATTCACGACAACCTAGGCATAGGCGGGGAAGTCAAAGTTTCGAATCGTTACACGCTTGTATCCACACCGTCAATTCGCACGAATATTTTCTTTGCTCTACTAGCAATGTTGGCCTGGCGTGCACGTCAACTTCGCATTCTGACTCGTGGTCTTCGAACGCAAACACGATATGAATATGTTCCAAGGGATGATATGGATGACCATCCTTACATGAGACCAGCTGGTCTGGCTACACCTCGCCAGGTATTTCTCATCTTTAGCCACCATCGTGTTATAAGATAATCATGTCTTTTGCATAGTTGGTGCAATATTTAGATGAATTTGTAGTTGGTCAAGAGAAAGCAAAGAAAGTATTATCTGTTGCGTAAGGACAACGGTCTTGTAATATCCTTCTCGTGATTCACCTTGGAGTGCAGCGTGTTCAACCATTATAACCGAGTACATGCGAACCTGTCCTCTTTATCACCGGAAGAAGAACCTGGAGCGATGGACTGGTCCGAGACTAATGTGGATGATGGTATATACTCTAGACGTATGATATGACATGCTGCATTCTAATACTCGTCTCCTCAGTTCGCTCAGGCGTGTCGTCTGCTCGATTACACCCGCATCCCCACCGGATATCATCCTCAATCCCACTACAGACTCGCCATCCTGTACCATTATTTGAGAAAAGCAATGTGCTGGTAATGTTCGTCTTTCATCCGTCCCGCCCATTAGGTTACCCTGATTTACCCCTACTTGAGAGGACCAACAGGTTCTGGTGAGTCTACGATGTTTTTGCTAGCATTTAAGCCCCGGTGATATATGAAACCCCTAGGAAAGACGCTATTGGCTAGGACACTGGCAAGAGTCCTTGATGTCCCGTTCTCAGTAAGCGATGCAACCTCGTTTACGCAGGTAATACATCGTTGTTATCCTCGTCAATTACTATTGATATGTTGTATCAGGCCGGATGTTAGTCGTCTCCGGTTTTAGTATTAAGGCATGCATTAACTGAATTTCAGATGTAGGAGAGGATGTTGACATGGCAATCCATCGGTTGGTGAGTACATCACACACTAGTTGTGGCATGGCATTAATCAAGAGGTCGTCAGCTACAAGCGGCAAGCTGGGATCCTCACCGCGCCAGGTATAGTTTCAACGTGGAGCTTAAGATTATGTAAATTAACTGGTTCTTAGCACCGGTATTGTTTATATCGACGAAGTCGATAAAATCGCGCGTAAATCGGGTGGTACTGGTATGGAAGGATCTCGGGATGTTGGTGGGGAAGGCGTGCAACAAGCACTCCTTCGCATGATGGAGGGTTCCATAGTGTCAGTACAAGGCAAGTCGCCTAGTCCAGCTGACACCCCCAGTGCTGCCGGGCCAGAGGGGCGATCAAGACCTGGTCAAAGGGGTGCCAATGCCCCATCATGTAAGTATCGTGTCTAACGGCATCTCATAAAGCATTGACATCAGATTTCAGCAAAGTCTGACACTTACCATATCGACACCTCCAATGTGCTTTTCATTCTTAGTGGTGCTTTTGTGGGACTTGATAGTGTTGTAAAACGACGGGTCGCCAAAGGTGTAAGTCGTGATACCCGACTTAATTCTAGAGCTAAATGTGACGACATCTCTCAGTCAATAGGGTTTACTGCGAACCTGGCTCCGAGCGAGGAGTCTAATTCCGGAAGCTTCCTTCCTTTTTTTACGCCTAACCGAGGGTCATCGCATAACATGCTTGATTTAGTTGAGCCGGGAGGTACGATAATGTCTATGCGGTAGCTTGATATTGCGCTCATTCATTTCAACGTCAGACTTGGTGAAATATGGGTAAGTATTCGCTTTGGGTTCAGTTTCTTTTCTCTCATTCGAGTTTTAGATTTATTCCCGAGTTTATATCACGATTACCCTCCATCACGACACTAGCCCCTCTCACCATTCCTGACCTGCGTCGGATATTGACTGAAGTTCGGGGATCACTGATTTCTCAATATACCGCATTATTTGGCTACTCTGGTGTAGAAATACGGTTTACAAGCTCCGCATTGAACGAAATATGTCGGAAGGCTTTAGAAAGAGGAGGTGGAGCTCGGGGCTTAAGGGGTATTATGGTAATGGCTTCACCCTGTCATTATAAGCTGCACTGACATTTGCATAGGAAACACTGTTGCTGGAGCCCATGTATGAAGTGCCGTAAGTGACTTTAGGTGGTGTTTTGTTGAGTAGCCACTAACCTATATACTCGTTAATCTAGTGGCTCAGTAAGTATTTTCAGTGGTATACCGACGGTACTCAAACTCATTGTTGTTCACCAGAGTATACGTTTTGTCCTCATCAACGAGGCCGTAGTGCAAGGGAAACAGCCAGCATTATATTGGAACAAATCGGATGGGGCTGCCTTCTGGACAGCTTGGGCCGAAGAAGAATCTCTCGCAGAACATACAGCATCATGAGACGTGCAGTGCATCTTTGAACGCATCTTGGCTCATCTGTAATATATCGATTCTTGTTTGCGCAATGCATCAACGCATCAGCTCCAAAAGCACCTCATCAGCGTGACAAATAAATTTGCGCTTATCCTTACACAGTCACGAAAAGGTGAATTCGTACATAAAAGAACAAACAATTTTCTTTCCTACACTGTTTGGACATCGTGTGCAATGATCTAAACTAAACTATCATCAATGAATGAAGAATGGTGACAATCGGTGGTGTCGCGAAGGGGGGAGAATAAGCACCGCGCAGTAAATTCAAGCCTAGGTATTGTGACCATTCATTCCTCTTTTTTCTCTTCTGAAGCTTCTTCTTTCTTCTCTTCTTCCGCAGCCTCTTCCTCTTCCTTTTCTTCAACTTCCTCTTTGGTTTCTGCATCAGGAATGGTCACACCTGCGATCTCTGCGTTGACTTTCTGAGCATCTTCGAAAGCAGTCTTAAATTGACCAGCATCTAGGAAAACTCGAGATTACTACAAGCTTTATAGGCTCAAAAGCAACTTACTTTCAGAATTAGCGAAACGGATTGCAAGCGTCTCAGAAGTGGGCGGGCTCTCAGAGTAATCGGCTGCAACCTTCCAAACCCAACTGCGGTCAGAGCCAACATTGGGCTGCAGTCTCATCTCGGCAGAGACTGGTACAATGATTAAAGTAACTTTGGTAAATTTTGTAATAAGATATGGACTTACTGGCATGGTTAGCACAAACTTTGAGGGTCTTGTCGCGTCTCATCACGAGGCGAGTTTTCTTTGTCTCCTTGTGTTTGAGTAGACGAACGTCGCCAGTTCCACGTTCCTTCCAATCTGTCGACGTGGTGTCGAATCTGAACAACTTGGCACGCCTGTAAAAAGAACGCGATATATTCGATAAGTAAAGGGAGATGATCGATTGAGATCGATTGTACGCTACATTTTGAAGAGAACGTCTTCGTCTTCCTCCATGGTCTTTGTGTCCACACGCTCGGTGAGCCTAATAACGGGCTCAAAGTGAACATCGGCTTCCTCCTCCTGTCCAAAGAACGACGATTAGAGACCCATACAAAAGATTATGTTTTCGAAGAGATTAAACCGATATCTTCCACATCTTCAGAGCAACATAAAGCAGAGAGATATACGTACTCTGGGAGTAAGAGCATCGGTGGGTTCTGACATTATGGATATACGTTGCGGATGTCGTGTACAATGCAAAAGATAACAAAAGGATAGGAAATATTATCGCGAATTCGAAGCGAGGCTAACGGGTTTGCCACAAAGATCTGTAGAAAATGATTAGGGCATAAAAGGACCCCGAGGGAATGCCCCCGGGGTCGCCATTCCGCTCCGTTTACTACTCACTGCAGTCTGCACCTGGAACGTGGCTTTACTACACATTACCTGGTCTTGAGCTTATAATCGCGAAAAATACAACATGGCTCGCCTTTATACCCCATGGCTTCTTTCTTTATACTTCTTGTTATCAGCTCTTCTCCCCATTTTTGTTTCTGCTCACATGATCGAGGTGGCCGCATCGAGGAAAGAGTGTTTCTTCGAAGACCTTCATGTTAACGACCAGGTATTGTCGAATATCTACATACGACGACTACGCTCATACTCAAGCCATACAGATGACTGTAACTTACCAGGTCGGTGGAGGTGGTCATCTAGACATAGATTTTTGGGTGAGTTAGAAGTTCATTCAGTACAGTCACGGTGCAGAGACTAATTATCGTTATTTCAGCTTGCCGACCCGGAAAACAACGCGCTAGCAAAACATATAAAGCAAAATACCGGTAGTGTTTCGATAACAGCAGAAAAAGATGGCAGACATGAATATTGCTTTTCGAACCAAATGAGCTCAATTGCTGATAAAACTGTCAGGTATGTACTGTGACCCTACATATCAACGTCCGCCAGACTGTCCACTATGTTCATTTAGCTTCAACGTACACGGTATCATCTACATTACTGATGACGGTCAGTTTCTGGTACTTGCACTATCGAACAAAGGCTGACAGGAGTCGTATAGACATCGTTGCACCTATCGAGCGAGAAATACGTTCATTGGCACATGGACTAACCTCTGTGAAAGATGAACAGGAGTATATAGTTGTTCGCGAGCGGAGGCACAGAAATACCGCTGAATCTACAAATACTCGTGTGAAGTGGTGGTCGGTTCTTCAAGCGATAGTGCTGTTCTCTGTTGTTGGCTGGCAAGTCTATTACCTCAAGGTAAGTTCGCTGTTACCTCTATTTCGACTTAACTAACTAACGCTTTCTTAGTCTTTCTTCGAAGTAAAACGTATAATTTGATTGATGTACACACTGGCACGGTTTTACATGGGACAATGATTATTCTCTAAAACCTCTACTTCCAACACGATTGACTCGCTTAGAAAAAAACCGTCAAATAATTGCCTCAGCTTGAAATGCAAACGCTCACACAAGTTTTTTTTAACTGATTCCAGATGAACACGAAGCTTGGCATTCACTTGAAAAATTATATCACATCGTATACCATAAACAAACATGTGGTGCGACGTCATCCTGATCGTCCGAATGAAATAGATACTAAAGCTAAACAGGGTATATAGATAACGAAACACAGCGGGACAATGACAAGATACGACAATATATGATAGGCATAGGACGATAAAGGAGAGTAAAGCTACACTGCGAGGGCACAGCCCTACAGTCAATACAAGTCGAGAATTGAACAATACGAACGTTCATCGCCATGTAGGCCTCGAAGACCCTCCTCTCAATTCTGCGCTGAAACTAGCGTTTGGATCACTGGCCGTCAAGTTCGCCATCGGCGCTACGGTCGGACTCTTCACTCTCATGGATCTTGAAGCGTTTGCAAGCAATGACAATCTTTTAGGTCTCTTGGCGGGTGATCGTCCAACCGTCTCCGCTCTTCTGAGCACAGTAGATTCATTTGCTTCATCGTTGCCAACAGAAGGTTGGGGAATCATGCTTGACCTCCTTCTGCCTTTCTCACTCCGCATAGGTCCGATGTTGGACCTTCTTCGAGAACCTTTACTTGTAGAAGCAGCTAGACGCGGTGTGGACGTTGGGCCCCGACGTGTAGGACTGGCCATCCTGTCGTGCCCTTTAGGAATGTGCAATGAGTTTCCTTCGTCCTCAGGCCTCAAGATCCGGTTGACATTGCGGTCCGACAATGGTGACGCACGCTTCACTGGAGAACCGTTCTCGTCAGCCTCTGCGAGGCTCCCTAACATAGGCCCTTTCGACTTCAAGAACCCAGGATCCAACCGAGTGGATCTAGGCCGTTTACCAGCAAAGGGGTCACGACTAGGAAGAGACATGAAGCTCAAATTAACACTGTCATCTGTTTTTTCGTCTTCCCATTCACTTTCTGATCCTGCTGTTGAAAGATTTCGTCCTGAAACGCTTTCGTTGCTATCAGAAGATGTGATGGAAATAGTGGGGTTTTCACGACGTCCCGCGTCATCCAGTTCACCTTGACCTGCTTCATCTTTCCATTGCACATTTTTCTTTTCCTTGTCTTTATCAGAAACTCGACGATAAGGCTGACTGGTCAAGCTAGATCGTAGCGATTTGCGCGGTGACTTGTGGTTTCGTCTAGGAGATGATGCTATAGAACCATAAGATGATGAACGCCTCGACGCTTTTGGCTGCTGTAAAGACCCTGATGGTACTCGTGTGAACGAGGCTGAATGTGAACTAAACACGTCGAACGACAATGTCCGATCTTCCAAAACATGTGCAGCGGTAGAATGCCCAAGTAGTGTCGTGAAATGTTCATCATTCTTCTCAGCCACGCCCTTTAACGTCGAGGCCATGGCGCGCACAGTACCTTCCATCCCATCTTTCCCTTCCTCTACAGCTGTCCTTAATAGACGACCGGCCTCTCCCATCATGACTGTGCACCTGCCCACCATTCCGAGCAGGCTGACCACCATTTCAGCCTGTGCTTCAAACGACCCTTTCAACGAATCTCGCTCCGCCTGCACCTTGATACGTTCCAGGTCAGCTTTACGCCATCGTACGTCGGTTCTAACATTGTCGACGCTGATTTCGTCAAGTTTATCCGAGCGCCGTTCGCTCACAGCGCGAAGAGTTGCCTCGAACATGTTCCCAGAATTTATGGACCGTTGTAATCGAACGTTAAGAGCAGATTCAGGTTTCATAGTTTGCTCCTCGGGCCCAGCAAGAGCCTGGAGGAGGCCACGTTCAGCTTCCAGGTCTGGCGATAGCGGCGAAGACGAAGATGAGGCTTGTGCATCAATTTCAGCTAGGCGTGCACGTATAACGCGTAATTTAACTTGTGAGGCAGCGATTTTGCCAGCACAAGAAGCACCATCGATGATTGACGCCTGTGTCTGCTCCATTTTCACTTGCATGTCTTTCCTTGCCCGTTCCACTTCTGCGTAGGCCTCCGCCTTTTTCCGTCGAAGTATATCACCTTCTGTGTTAATCTTGCCCGCCAATTTCGCTTTGAGCTCTGCTACCTCCATGTTGAGGCGGTTTATGGCCTCGACGTATTGTCCTACGTGCCTGTCAACATTGACAACGTTTCGAGTGACGACCTTAGTCTTAATCTTCGTGGCGCGTTCAGCGTAAAGAAGCGTGTTGTGCGTATCATCAAAATGCTGCGATGTGGGGGCGATACAAACGATCATCACGGTTTTACAGTTTCCTCCGAGCGAGAATTTCAGCAAGCGCGTAAGCTTGCTGTTGCGGTATGGTACGTGTCGTATGGCACCTCCGCTTTCACATAGTGCATTGATACAATTGCCCAGAGCTAACAGGGACTTGTTGATATTTGCCCCTTCTACCATCCGCTGCCCCATGTTTGAGGTAGCGGCCGCACGCTCGCTACCAGCAAGATCGATGATGGATAATGTCGCCATTGTACGTTGCTCGGTAATTGAGGCAGTTCGAGGAGCCTGGGTGACATGTACTTGCAAGACGGCATGAGATCGGGATGATGTTTCGTTTGCATGAGTAGGAGATTGAGTGCGACGAGAATTACCCTGCAGAACAATCTCCTTTACTTCTTCTGCGCTGTTAGGATGTGACTCGACAAGTCCTACAACCTTGACAGATTTGTCCTCGCGTATTTGCAGTCCACCCCTTGGAGAAACTGTACCAGGTTCCGCAAGAAGATCGCGAATTTCTTCATTATAGATCTCAAGAAAAGTGACGATTACTTCTGTATTCCATTCATCCTTGCGGTCTTGTATTCGTTGGAAAAGATCGGCCATAGTGAGATAGATGATTCCGGGGTCTGCTTCAGTACCACTGATAGTATGGGTTTTACCGCAACCAGTGGCCTAGTATGCGTGTTTTAGCAAAGATATTCCACGGGAGGATAATGAGGCTCACCCCATAAGCAAACACAGTGGCGTTATAGCCATCCAACAGTCCACGCAAAAGAGGTTGGGCGGTTGATGCGTAAACATCTTGTTGTCGAGCCTCATTATTGAAGACTCTGTCGAACATAAATCTCTTGTCCTTGTACCGCTTGGTTCCAGGAGGCATAAAACCTCTTTCCACAAATGCTCTTGTTTTATCCTTTTCGTCAGGATCAAAGGTGAGGATACGATCATCCACAATCTGAACGATGTCGCGAAGCGAGGAAGTAGACGTGACTGATCTCCCTGGAGTTGATAGTGTGCCATCGCCACGTATTGTAGTGTCATAATTTGGCTCTGGGAGACGAGCGGCCTCCCATCCCGTTGGAGGACGCACGCGAACTTAGTGCCATTTCCGTCAACAAAGTCTTGCATTCACAAAGAATGGGACAATTACCTGCTACAGTGATGGAGCCAGCGGCAACCATAATGAAATGCGAGTGTTGTGCTGAGGTATTGGTAGTAGTTATGAAAGAAAAGAAAAACAAAAGATATAGCCGTCGCCGTTGTCGATGGGCGGGATAGACCAAGTGCGGTGACGGGGAGCTCTGAGTTGAAAAGTCAACCAAATCGGCAAACGCGTCGAGGGCAACGCATCACGTGACCGTGCTCATTCTTAGTGCTACTCCATCATAATGTGTCCAAATGTGCTGCAAATATGCTCTCCAGCTGATTTTCACGTTCATCTGCGACAAGGAGCCCTTTGCGAACTTGTAACACCTCATGTGCGAACAGGAGGGTTTACTCTGGCATATGTCATGGTGAGTACACATGAATTAACGACGAGCTCATCCTCCCTGACGTTGTCTAGCCAAATCTCAAACCACCCATCACCACCACTGATCAGGCTTTAGCCTACAAAGCTGAGCTGGAAAAGATAGATCCGGACGTAGAATATCTAATGACACTCTATCTCTCGCCCGATCTTACACCTGATGAAATCAGGAAGGCTAAGAAGGCTGGCATCGTCGGTTCGGCCCTGCGATCTGATCAACCAATACGTCGTGCCTAAGACTTCATTATCAGGTGTCAAATCATACCCCAGAGGCGTCACCACAAATTCTGATGGAGGTATTGAATCATACGAGGCTTATTATCCTGTCTTCGAGGCCATGCAGGAAGTCGATATGGTTCTTAACCTCCACGGTGAAGTTCCCTCTGATTCTGCTACAGTAAGCCACTTGTTTTGATTTGAGTATTAACACTACGTTCAATTGGCTATTGAAGAATACCTGTGTCTTGAACGCTGAGCCTACTTTCCTCCCGCATCTATTCAAGCTACATGTCCGTTTTCCTGCTCTGCGCATCGTTCTTGAGCACGCCACTACACGTGCTGCTGTGGAAGCGGTAAAATCACTGGGTCCAACCGTGGCCTGCACCATTACCGCTCACCATCTTGCAATCACAGTAGATGATTGGGCTGGTCAAGCATGGAACTATTGCAAACCTGTAGCAAAATTTCCTGACGACAGAGAGGCCTTACGAGAAGTCGTGCGAGAAGGTTTGGGCTGAGTGGCTCTGACTATTTGAGTTGAGAGTGCTCATAAACGTCTGGACAGGTCATCCAAGTTTTTTTTTGGGTTCTGACTCTGCACCACACCCTCCGCACACCAAGTCTACTTCAACACCGAAAGATCCATGTGCTGCAGGGGTATATACATCGCCCATCCTTCTCCCCTTGGTTGCACAGTTGCTAGAATCATTTAGCGCAACGGACAAACTGGAGAACTTCGTCAGTGGCTTTGGTCGTCGGTTTTACAAGCGAGACGTAGATCCAGCTGGTCCAGTCAAGACAGTAATGCTAAGGAAGGTGGTAGGGCAGAAAATTGCGGAAGAATGGATCCTTGGTGATCAAAGTGTAGTACCATTTTGGGCCGGGAAAGAACTTGAGTGGGAGATTGCTAAAGAAGTTTGAACCTGGTAAGAATCTCGAGATGCAGACGGATGGTTTCCATGCACTGACGAGATGCTCTGCTAAAACATAGGATTTCGTCAGGAGGGGCAGTTGGTGATACTCGATTGGTGGGGTTTGGTTTCACGGTGTAGTCGGAACAGCAATACTGGGCCTCCAGGAAGAAGAGAAGACAAGTTTCATACTTTAAGTATGGTCAATGATCGAGAAAGGAAAAGGGCAATTGCAGTCGCAATGTTCGAGCGGTGTAAAGCTCAGTTTCATTTGATAACGTTGAGCTACGCCCCGAGAACAACGTTGCTTCATATGTTAGGACACGTCATGAATATATAGTGCTGTCGCTACATGCTGTGAAGGATAAGATTGACAACCGCTCTAAAGAGCTGAAGCGCTGAAGTAGGGCTAAACACTGCCACGGTAGTGCTCGGTTTCATTATGGGTGGCCCTGTCTCACGCGGAGTACGTGTCCGGCCAAATAATTCCGAGTCGGTTTACGACCAAGCTGTACAACAACTTGGCCTTACTACAAAAGCTGGACATTTGGACAACTCTGGGACGCTACGAACTTATCCTATTATTCACTTTTATGTCTTCTAGGCGCTTTTGCACAAGTACCACTCGTTACTAGACACCTTTCGAAATGAGTACCTCTGCTACAAAACGTCATTCCAGGTCTCCAAGCTCTTGTGACAGGACATCACAACGCGATTTGAGTCCAGGTATGTCTCTAGCTTAATGACGCTCTAATAATCTGACGTGATTGGATAGGACTCGTTGCATCCCATACGCGTCCAAATCCAGTGCGCAGAGATACGGAAAATATTTTGTCGTACTATCAATCTTCCGATGCAGGTCGTAGTTTCAACGGCAGTCCGGTGGAAAACACTGACAAAAAGATAACAAGTTTGCACACACGAGGTCTTTCCTCCTGTTCAACTACCCCTTCGGATTACTCTGCCGAATCAACGATAGATAGCGAGGGCACGCACAAGAAGCCACAACAGCCACCTCAGACTGCTGTGCGGCGACCAAGCATTCCATCGGAAGGTGGCACAGACAGACGCCGTCTTGCTATCGTGCAGATGAACTCTGCTGCGAGCGAAGAGGTTGAGAAAGCTCAGCATTCGGATCAAGGGTATGCCAGCACAGCTTCTCCCTCAAATAGTCTTCGGTCAAGGAGAGGCCTCGAGGCACGTTTAGGGGGCCTCGCGCTGGTCGCGCCACCTGACGCGTCTCCAAAAACATATACTCATCTCACTCCTCCCTCTACTGCTCCTATTCCCCATGCCCAACCAAAGCACTCTGTCGCTGAAGTGCTGCCCACAGGGGGGCACACTCGATCTTCGTCAGAGGCAGTTGGCTCTGGAAAGGGGGTTGGACACGTACGTCGCAAGTCATCTCGTGAAGTAGTCATTATTGGGACAGCTGGGTATGGAGGGGCCAAAGTGACAGAGAAGCAGCGCTCCCCACCGTCGCCAATCAGTGAAATATCAAGTCCACTGTCATTTCAGGCGCCTCTGTCCCGTTCTCCCTCTCCCAGTGCCTCAGAGCCTTCTAAATTATCGGCACATCCGGTCAACCTACTGATCGATAAACAAGTAACTACTCCTGGCATAGGGGAAAGAAAAAATATAAACGAACCTGTAGCTGCTCCAGTAGTAGTGAATCTATATCCAGACGCATCAGGTTCCAAGTCTCCGCCCAGCTCTCAAGAGCCCTGGCCAGTGAAGTTTCCTACCGTGTCTCCCACCGTGTCTCCCACACTATCTCCTACAACCACTCTGTCTTCGTTTTCACCTGCTATGCCTTCCTCATATCTCTATTATCAACCTGGCGTTCATTCGACTGCTGGTCCTCTGCCACCACCACCTATTGCCATACTCAATCTTGATCCCAATGCCCCGCCACCGCCACGACCGCCACGTCTTCATACGCCATTTCGTCGTCGAGGCGATATTGAAGCGGTCAAACAGGCCTTACAGCTTCCTCAGTCTGTTTCTGTTACTCTGCGTTCAAAGCCTGCTCCCATCTCGAATTCTCCGAAACGGATTGTTACCAGCTCGGTAGAACCTACTGTAGCGGTGCCCTCTCCCTCTGGCACCGCTGAGAAGAAGGACAGTAGCACGAAGTACGTCAAATCATATCCTACGAGTGGAAATACTAATCATTTAAATAGGTCTAGTCCCTCGTCTGATAGTAGTGACCCAAATTCATCTACCTCACCTGCTCACACGCGTGAAGGTGCCTTTCCTCCGTCCAGGCAAGTTACGGACACAACCGCTGCATCTTCTACTTCAGAAACCGAGCGTCCTCTCCCACGACATGACTCGATTGACGATTTGGTAGCTGTTGTTGGAAATGCGATTGATGATATGGGCATCATGAATTCTAGTGATGTGCCGCCACCAACAGTTATTGAGCCTCCACGTCACTCTGAGAATTCAAATGGTAGACTTGGACTTGATATTCGTCGCACTAGCATTAGCCCTGAAATAGCGCGGGGTACTCCAACCTCAGACGAAAGCACAGATCGAACCTCGCCCGATCTAGACCGTGCATTACCTCTGACTCCTGCCTCTTCCCATTCACCTACGAGGTCAGATAAGGAATCAGAGAACGGCTCTCGGAACTTAAGGAATTCATTCGTCAACCTCAAACGCTTTTCCGCGCTCCCGCGTACACCTTCGTTGATGTCGCTCAATAGACTTTCTAATGGCAGTAGATCGTCGAAGACACCATCGCCATTAATATTTCCTGCAGCATTACATCATCCACCTCCAGTACAGAGAATCAAATCTTCGTGGCCTGCTGCTATGCATTTCGCTGATGTTGTTGTTAAAAGAAGTGCTCTAGAGCGTTCTGCTGGATATGCTCATAAGATTAATGAGCTTTATGTCCATGACTGTGGCCTTCGCGATTGGTTGACGGAGACCAAGTACGGAGGTAAGTAAGACGTGACACCTGTGGTATTGGGTTGCATTGCTTAGTACATTTTCTGCTAGGAAATAACAGTCATTCTTCAAGTAAGCGTAACGTGGGAGCAGCTGCAGGACCTCGTGGTCCGTCAACTGCGCCTCACGTCTCCCAAGCACGGCATATATCCCAGTCTTCTACAACCTCTGAGGCCACTTTTCCTAGACGTGACGATACTTATTCCGCCACGGACTTATCTTCCCGTCGTGGAGATGCTAACTTGCCAAATTCTCCGCCACCATTACCTTACCCTGCCTTAGCTTCAACACCGCGCTCTACACCATCTCGATCGTCTACAATCATTATCACGTCACCAACGACGGCAGCACGTTCATTAACTTCCCCGATATCCTCTAAATCACCAGGGGGTTTCTTCGCTTCCCTGGGAAGGAAGACTAGCTTGAAAAAGGAACAACGAAATGGCGGAACCCCTTCTTCTCCAGCAAAAGTACTGGTGAAAAACCCTTCTAAGCCTGCCCCGAATCCGCGACCTATCAATATCCAAAACGCCCCATCAGTGCCGGGCGGGCCGCGTGCTCCTCCTAATCGAGTACAACGGTCACAAACCGTCATGATATCTTCTCAGCCTTCGCCCTCCGACAGCGCTGGAAGTCATCGGAGCAGCACTATAGCCCGAAGGCCATCTCTGTTCGGTAGCCGCGCATCTCCGGATCGCAGCAGCAACGAGTCAAATACGGATTTTTCTCGACAGGTTGATAAACTTGCAGCACTTCTCCCACAAGCTGATAGAACCGTTCTTGCCGGCTATTTACGTAGGTCCGGGCAGGATCTCTTAGCCATCGGCCAATACCTTGAGGACGAAAAGAATGGCAAAGTCCGTCGCGAATAGTCTCTTTATCTTCGTTCAATTATAGTTTTGGAATATATCACTTATGTATATCATTTCTGCTTTCTGATCACCTACTTATATACCTTGTTGTATTCCCTGCTTAATGGATGGACTCCAGGAGACATGATATATGTATTATTTTTCTATTACTGGACATAGTTTTTCTATTTCATAATGCAATTATAGAACCACTATGGGAAAACAATGAAGTATGCATGTTCTAGCCGTTATCTTGCTGGTCTGAAACCTCTTTTTACGCTCACGTTGGGATCGAAGTCTATAAAGTAGCTTGAGCAAAAATCATAACAGATCTAATAATAGTTACTGTATCGTTGTTGGACCGGGCGGGGTTTGGAGCTTGACGAAGCCCAAGCTGTGGCATTCTGATGACGATTATCCGGCTGTACCATACTAGTAGGACGACCGCGGCTCATGAGCATATTTTCAACTTCGTTCGCGCTCTCAGAACGATCAGATACGGAGTTTGTATGATAAGGCTGATCTGCTAAACCGAAAGGCTGTCGTTGGTGTTGGTTACGCATTTGAACTTGTTGAGGTTGTGCCCAAGCTGCATTATGGGAAGGTGCAAACGGTCCTCCAGTTGAATGGCGATGGACTAGAGGCGTCCTTTGTATCTGGAAAAAATATCGTTATCAGTGTAGCAAGTTGCTTAGCATCAAATACTGCAATATACCCCGTTTGCCTCCATGCCACCGACGACCGCACCGATACTAATGTTGGCATTTTGTCCAGATCTAACTTTGTTTTGGTCATCCGAAATTGACCGCTCAAACGTATTGCTTGCATTGTACCCAAAACTGGACTGCAAATTTTGGCCCGAAGGGCCAAGGAGAGCTTTGCGTTTGATTTTGTCATGTTGAGCCTTGCACACCAAGTCAGACCTTTGTCAGTAGAATGGAAATATGTTGTCGGTAGACCTTTAATTTTTGATATTCCTTATCGCGTTCCCTCGATACTTCTTGCAATTCATGGACCTTACGACGTTCCAGTTCCAAGTCACGTTCCATTTCTGCAGGTGTTATTTCAAAGTACAACGTCTAAATTCAAATAATTACCAGCAACTTTGTTACTAAGAAGATTGATCTCTCCGTTTGCTAAGCAGGATTAGATGTTGTCGACGGTCTAAAAGGCATAGAGGAAATACCTTCCCTGATAACGTTTTCTAGTTGTTTTTGCAGCTGTGCATTCTTGTCATTCATACCACGTGTCAATGCTTGCTGGAAAGAGCTAGGTAAACTGCGTAAGTGATCTGTGTACATGCTCAATGAGCACAAGTCACTCGCTTCTCTTGATGGATTTGGTATTGCCAAAACGACATCGCTCTATGCATTCATAAGTTCCTAGATGATGATAAAATGTATGATAAAAGCGCACCGGCTGCATATTTCTAATATTATGGAAGGGCTTAACCCAGACAAAACTGACTGAAGGAGGCTTCAGTTCGACAGTCGAAGACATTGTCAGGGAATATAATACCGTTTTATAGTCGTTAGACGGATGAAGGGAGCACACCTGGCTGCATATCAACAACAAGTTACATCAAGAAAGTCATCATAAACTTACGACCACGTCATCCCTTTAGTCCAATATCTTTAGTACTAGTTATAAGGATTGGAAGCTACTTACGGCTCCGTCAATGACGTCTCGCAGGCTTCATATGTGAACTTCAGCGTGAAATGCTAATCAGAAGGCTGAACAAGTAAAAGTACCTGGACAAAGTCGTGATGCATTAAACAGCTCGTTTGCGCAGTCCACTACCAGAAACAAGTTTAAGTCAATGTGATAGATGAATTGGATTAAACAACCCGACGCACCGCAGAAGATGTGAGAGCCTATTCAATGAGTATTCAGATCTATGCCGCATGTATGCCCGAAACTCCATTCACTCACATGTTGTCTAGAAGACCAAGTGAATATTGGGAAGAGAAGTCTGGAGGAGATGGCTTATTCTAAGATCGGGAGAAAACCCTGACTCACGACAACTGCTTTATCCGCCAATGCTTTACGACAAGTGAGCCTATTGCACTTCAAGTCCGTATCCATGATAGCACTCAGACTTTAAATAAATTCTTTGGGTGGTGATGGTGGCTAGTGAGACTTGGAGAAATTTTGCTTTCGTCCCTGCAATCGGTACAGATACTAGCCTTGACAAGTTGACAAGTTTAATAAATAGTGATCGCGGCGGCGCTCTAAATAAAGCGTAATATAAGTACCAATGCCAAAAATTTGGGATTATGCAACGTTGCTGCAACAACGTCCCGAAAATCTAGACAATTTGAGCACGTTTCAAATATCAATCAGATGATGCCTAGATACTCAGTCTCCGTTGCTGACCTACTTCAATATATATACATATTGTAGTCGATCGATATATTGCGGATGAGGTCTGCTTCAAAATAACGATGCAAACAACTCGCAAGTCACAGTGACTTTGCAATGCGATTATTTGCATCTGGTTGCTTGCATGTGGCAACAGTAGTCTCCCCAGTCAGACCAAATTAATGATATGACAGTCGATATCAGTAAATAAGGTCTGATCCGAACTAAGAGTGGCGTGCAGGTATGGTGGTCGTTTGGTTACGGTTCGATGCCGGACACCTTTTCGAGACTCGGCTGCTTTTTTTTTGAAGGCCGATAAACTCTAATCTATCATCTTGTAAATAATGCATCGAGTTGAATTTCAGATGAATATCTGTGACAGCGATCAGCGTTTGCCTAGTTAGATAGAGAGCGGTGTCGCATAGCCTTGGTCCCACAGCCATAGACAAGAAAAATCATATGCAATGTTTGCCTAGTTAGATATCATCGTTTTTATATACATGTACAAAAACTACAAACAGAACAAGAATTGTAATCATGCAAGACAACGAGCAAGAGCAAGGGACTATCCAAGAGAATCAGCGAAATGTCCCCTGGCCTACCCGTGAACTAGCGATATCATCGTCCTCCTGTTCGAAGGGTGAAACAGCTTTCTTTCCAACATCTGCATCTACATCCATAACCTCCCCACTATCATCGTTCCCTCGTTCCTGTAAGGTCAGGAAGAAGAAAATAAATTAGGCAGCAGAATCAGAACACACCTACCTTGGGTATCAATACTGGCAGGCCAAAGTAGACACAAAAATCATTACAAGTATGGAGTTGGGGGAAATTTTCGAGAGTTTCTGTCCAATTCCCTTCACCGAAGCATGATGCATATTCCCTAGGAGAGATAACAGGTCTATATGATAACCACCAGGTAAGAAACAGCCTAGACACATTGTTGTAATGACTTGGCATTCTGTTAAAAGTGTCCCAGCCCCTAGTCGTTGACAGTTAGTGATGGAGACTATGTGCAATCAAGACAAGAAACATATACCCTGAAAGTCCGAGAGAAAAACAAGGCCACGAGACAGCCAATACTGTAAGTGTTGTGCAAAGCACAAGAAGAGGGCAATATCATGCTCAGCCCTACCAAGACCGTTGCGTGGTGTTGCACTGTTGTTGTTGACGTATTTGATGAATTTTCCCTCGATTATTTCTTCAAGAAGGTATACAGCACTGCGGCCATGTCTTGCATCTTGAGGGACAGCTAACCCAGCGTGAACAACACAGAGTTGAGGGATATGGATGGTACAGTGGCCCCCGGATTGCGATATAAACTCGTCAACAGCGTCGTAGGCTAAATTCATCAAGCTTGTACCCCAATACAGACAATTTGCCTCGTCAAGCATTTTTGCCAGTTCATCTTTGGTGGTCAGTCGTTTCCGACCACGGCCTGCACCGGTATCTGCAGCATCAACAGGATCCCTGTAAAACCAACGTTTAGCCACCACATTGACCACCTTGGTGATAGCGGAGCTTTCAGTAGACATAGAACTGTCATCATTCCGTTCAAACCACGCCGGATGGCACATCTTGAAAGTTCCTGCAGGTGCCACCATAGACTTTGAGTTCGTGTCAACGGCCAATGTCATGATTTCGCGGTGAGTTCTAATGCTGATGTCGAAGGGTGTACGTTGCTCTGTAAGCACCGCAAAGGGAACACAGGGGACGGGAAATATGACATAAAGACCACGCTCACAGCCCACTGTAGCGACATCAAATAAAGAAGTTATAAGGCGTAACTAGACAAGGGTCTAACTCACATAGAGGTTTTGCCAAGCGTCGTACATCAGCTTGTGCGGCCATTACTCGCTGCAAGACGTCCTTTTCTGGGACGAGTTTTAAAGGTACCTTTGTTGAGGCGGCATTGCTACGCTGAGACAAATGAGAAAGGGACGGTGATTGTTGGCAGGCATTGGCGCTTGCGGAGGGGGTGTGGGAGGATTGTTCAGAAAGTGTCGAGTGGTCTTTGGAGGGTTCAGCCACACTTGCAGCAGACTGAAAGGCCAATATAGAAGACAGTTGATTAGCGAACGCAAGTAGAATACCTGTTATACCATAGACATACCGCAAAGTCATATCTGTCTGACCGTTTCTGTAAAACCTTTATCCCCTTTACCGAGCTAACGGAGGGACAGAGGCTTAAATCAAACAAGTAGCGTTACAAGATAGCGATTGAGAATTAATCAACAACTGAGGAAAGTATGTACATGATGGTCTACTATATATATGTTTCTGAAAGTCAGCCATGAGGCGCTGACTGATGTTCTTTGTAATGGTTCTAGACTCTTGTCACGTGATGGTCACGTGATCTGATATAACTATGTATTATGTTATCCGCACTAAAGCAGCAGCTTAACATATCTTATCTGTCATGTGATTAGATATCAAAGAAAATGAAAAAAGGAAACTAGCGCTCAGACTAGCGCTTCTGGTTCAAGTCGTGACATTACCCCCTCCTTAGGACTTTCGTCCCGAAAGTAGGGGTCCATCTTTCCGTTTTCCCAATTAAACAATTGTTTTTGGACTCTAGTCGTTGTGAAGTTTTCGAAGGGTTGGAAATGTAATTGAAAACGGATCCGTCGGGGTGCACTAGGGTTGTTATCGTGGAATGTTTTTACTTTGTCGGGTGAGTTGTTTAGGTGTTGTTCGGGTTCCCACATGCGTTCCTCTTTTGGATAGTTCTTCCAATGTACTAAGTATTCCAATTTCCCTCGTTTTAGACGTGAGTCTAGAACTTCTTCGACTTCATATTCTTCTTGTCCGTCTACTATTACCGGCGGTATCGGTTTAGGTTTCTGTTGGGAAGGGAACTGTGGTTCTTTGTATGGCGTGAGTTTTATCTCGTTGAAAACCGGATGAATAGGCCGCCATGTCGGTGGTAGCGCTAATCTATAGGCTGATTCACCTACTTTTTCTAGTATTTCAAACGGACCGTGTCTCTTATCGTCCAGTTTCTTGGCCGGTCGATCTGTTGAGATATTGGTCGCTTCTACGTACACCTTATCTCCTACTTTATATTCCACTGCTTCTCTTTTCTTCTTATCGTACTGCTTCTTCATCTGTTCAGCTGCCTTTTGCAGCGATTCTTCTGCTCTTTTCCTTGTCTCTGTCATTCTTTTTACGAAATCTTCCGCATTTTCGTTCTTTACCCCCACTTTCACTACTTCCTGTGTTCTCGGATGATGTCCATGATTTAAGTAGAACGGGCTGTATCCCGTCGCAGAATGTTGTTTGTTGTTATAAGAGAATTCTGCTAAGGTGAGCCACTCTGCCCAATCATCTTGTTTATGGTTTACGAAGATTCTGAGATATTGTTCTATCTCTTGATTGATCCTCTCCGTTTGTCCATCTGTTTGTGGATGCCAAGCCGTTGATGGGTTTGCTTTTATCTGAAAAAGCGTATGTAGATCTTTCATGAATTTTGAAACGAATTGCGGTCCCCGATCTGAGATGATCTTTTCGGGTATGCCATGGTTTCTGAATACATGATCTCTGAATAGTCGTGCCACTCCTTCTGATGTGATCTCCATCTGCGTGGGAATTACCTTGATCATTTTTGTAAATCGATCTACCACTACCATTATCATGTTATATCCATTTGACTCTGGTAGTGGTCCGATCAGATCTACTGATATGATCTGCCAAGGTTTATCCGGGATCTCGTTTGGATGAAGCGGTGCTGCTTTCTTTTTATGGTCTGTCTTGGTTCTTTGGCAGACCTCGCATCCGTCTACGTATCTCGTGATATCTCTGTCCATATAGGGCCACCAGTATTGTCGAGTGATTAGCTCCTTTGTCTTATATCTTCCTGGATGGCCTGCAATAACAGAGTCGTGGTTTCGTCAGATAATCTCTTCCCTTAACACGGCATCTTTTGGTACATAGATCCTGCCTTTGAATACTATGCAACCGTCTTCGTCTAGCCAACCATCCTCTCTCCTTTCTATCTTTCCTTTCATCTTTTTTATCAGCTCATCTACATTTCCTTTTCTCTTTGTAATCCACTTTGAAATCTCCAATTCTTTCTCTTGACTGTCTGCAATCCTTTGTCTTTGTTCTGGAGAGAGAGTCATTCTTACAAATAGTTTCTCATCCAGTAGCACGACGTCTTCGTTGTCGTTTTCTCCTTTGTTATGATCTGATCATCTCAAGAGAAGATCTGCTTTTATATGCTTCCTTCCTGGCATATGATGTATCGTGAAATGATACTGGCTCAACTCCGTCATCCACCGCGCCTGTCTCCTGTTCAGCTTCTTTGGTTCTTTGAAATACAGCAGATTTTGATGATCTGTCCATATCTCAAATTCCTCTTCTGCGTCTATTAAGTAATGTCTCCACTCGTTAAGTGCTGTCATGATGGCAAGAAGTTCTTTGTCATAGATCTCGTAATTGCGTTCTGTGGGGTTTAACGCTTTGGAGAGGTATGCAATTGGCTTCCAGTCATCCTTTTGTCTTTGTGATAAGACAGCACCCATAGCGAAGTCACTACTGTCCGCTTCCACTTTGTATTGGCCATGTGGTACTGGGAGAGCTAACACTGGGGCTGAAGCTACACGTTGTTTTAATGTGTTAAATGCTTCTTGTTGTTCATTTCCCCAAATGAAGTCCTCTTTTCCCGTTAACTTGGTCAATGGTTTGGCTACTTCCCCGAAGCCCTCTATGAATCTTCGATAGAAATTTACAAATCCTAAGAATGCCTGTATATCCTTTTTATTTTTGCATTCTGGCCATTTGCTAATTCCTTCTACTTTTACCGGATCCATGCGAATTTCGTTCTCTGAGATGATCAGTCCCAGGTATTCCACTTCTGTCTGTTCGAAATCACATTTCTCTGGTTTAAGATAGAGATGATTCTTTCTTAGGATTTCTAACACACATCGCGTCGTTGCTCGGTGCGTTTCTATATCCTTTGTGAATATCATGATATCATCTAGATATATGATTACTAATCCTTCATCTATCAACTCTCTGAAAAGCGTGTTCATCATCATTTGGAACGTGGCGGGGGAATTGGTCAGTCCGAAGAACATGACTAATGGTTCGAATAATCCCCGGTTTGTCCTAAACGCTGCTTTATGCTCGTCTCCTTCTCTCATTCGGATATTGTTATATCCCCACCTTACATCCAATTTTGTGAAGTATTTTGCTCCACTCAATTTGTCTACTAGTTCCCCGATCAACGGAAGTGGATATCTTTTATTTTTGATAGTGATATCATTTAGCTTCCTATAATCTTGAACTGGTCTCAACTTCCCGTCTTTCTTTTTAATGAAGAAGAATGGTGATGCGAAGGGGGATTTCGATGGTCTTATTCGTCCCGATTCTAGATTCTCTTTCAGGAACGCATCTAGCTCTTCTTGCTCTCCTCTTGCCAACGGATAGATCTTGCAATCTAGGGAGTGATCTCCCGGTATTAGTTCGATTGCGTGATCCCATTGCCTTCTTTCAGGTAACGTGTCAAACTCCTTTTTATCAAATACGTCTTTGTATTGATGAAGGTGTTTTGGCACTATCTTTTCGAATCCTCCTTCTTTTCGATCTTTGCCTGTGGCTTCTGCTAGCTTCTGTGCCATTGTGCCTTGGGCTCTAATATGGTAATATTGATCGTTGATCGTGGCGTCTTCGAAATTATGGAGATTCACCTGTATCATCCTCTCGTCTTCTCTTAGTTCCTCAAAGAGTATTTCCGGATCCTCCTCTGGATCAGAGATTCGGATTCTTGGTCTGCATTCTTCAGGACATCTTTCAAAGGTCAACTTCGATTCTTTCCAGTCTATTTTAGGATTATGTTTGTTCAACCATTCATGTCCTAGAAACATTTTTCCGTTACCCAGATTGGTTACGGCAAGATGTATCTTTTCGACGTGTCCGTCGATTTCCATGAGCAGTATTACAAATTCATTGATGGCTCCGTTTTTATTAAGAGTTCCATCTGCATTATAGACTGGAATGGGTCTCGGTATCTTCCTTGTCTCATATCTTTTGTCTTTCACAAATTGGGAGTCGATGCAACTCCCCGTGCATCCACTGTCCAATAGTGCTTCGACTGTTTCTGATTGGAGAGTATCTAATGTAGTAAGCTTACATTTTACGTTCATTTGATTGCCTTGGGTGCCCCTAATGTACTTTTTTGGGGAGGCAATTTCTATGATCGCTTGTATAGCTTCTACTTTTGGTAACCGGTTGATTTCTTTTATCGTTTCCCGGGTTACTTCTCTCGCTCTCTTTTTATGTGTCCAGGCACTTAGAATCCCAATGGATCTTTCTTCCTTTTGGTCTCTTAGCCTATCTACTACCCACTCTGGGGTCCAAACTTCTGTTCTAGGTTTTTTTAAAGGGGTTCCTGACCTTTCTTCTACAGTCTCTGCTGCGTTTTCCTCCGTAGAGTTCGCCGCATCGGGTGTAGGAATCTTAGGTTCTATCGTAAATGCTGCGCTTTTTAGTGATTCGCCCGCCGTCGAAACTGCGGATGTCTTATCACTCTGCGCCGCTTTTACTCTAGTTGCATCTTTTTCATTTCGGATTTCTTTTTTTGTCTGAGTGGAAATAGTTTTATTGTCATCCGCGCTAAAGCTGCAGCGTAACAATTCTGAGTCACATGTATCTACAGTCAAAGGAAGAAATCGATTCGAAACGTCTTTAGGCTCAGTCGGTCAATGCGGTGCCGCTGGCCTCTTTAAAAACCCTCAAGGAGTTTTTCCCTTTCCTCTTTCGTCATCTTCTCTAAGAACTCTCGGACATTAAATTGTGGCTTCCTTTTTTGTGCATCTTTGCACTCGAAGCTCCTATGTCCCTTTTCTCCGCATCGGTAGCATCGTCCCTCAGTGCGGAACTTTGCTTTGTCCACCTCCATTCTTTCTCCACTACCGGTATAGGTATATCCGGTTCTGTCTTTCTTCTTCTCTCCTTCTTTCTTTTGTTCCGAATAGGGTTTCTTCCCAGTATCGGAACCTTTCTTCTCTTTTTCTCTCTCTCTCCAAATATAGTCTATTCTAATAAGTTCCCTTTTCCACTCTTGGTAATCTCTGGGAATATGCCCGCCGTAGATCACCCTGTCTACTAGCGGCTTGTTCATGTTCCTTCTGAGTAGAGATATTAGGAACTCTTCGTTTATCCTATTTGTATATCCCACCCATCTTTTCTTTTCCTCAAACCTTTCAAAGAAGGCTTGGGCGGTTTCATTGCCCTGTCTCAGGGTCAATATTTCGTTCTTGGCAGTTTCTTTTTCAAAACTGTCCTTGAACCTTTCTTCCATTTTGTCCGCAAAATACGGCCAACTTCCGTACGTGTTTGTAATATCGAGCCCCAGCTGTTGGGCGTCGACTCGGTTCTCTAGCCAATCGGTCCGGAAGGCCGCGGCTTCTCCTTCTTTCATAAAAGATAGCACAAAGCTTATCTTTTTTCGGTCGTCTCTGAAATATACGGCATCGTCTTCGAAATGTAGTAATAAGGACTCTCTAAAGGCCCTATACTTTTTCTTTTCTCCGGAGAAGTTCTCGGGTTTCTCCAGTGCCGTTCTACTTCTTTCCACCTTTTCTGGAGGTGGCGGTATCTGTTTCTTTAATTTTCTTTGCAAGACGCTCACTTCTTCGAGCGCCTCGTCTAGCTGGGATTGGTAATGCATTTGTGTTTGTCTTATCGCCTTTTCTACTTCTTGTTTTACGTATGCTTCCAATCGCGCTTCTTTCGGGGGGGGAGTGTCTATTCTGGGTAATGCGTCTATCATTTCCCTGGTAAATGCG
The DNA here is from genome assembly GCF_000218685.1 of Serpula lacrymans var. lacrymans S7.9. Lineage (NCBI taxonomy): Eukaryota > Fungi > Basidiomycota > Agaricomycetes > Boletales > Serpulaceae > Serpula > Serpula lacrymans. The sequence continues at coordinate 927,028 of NW_006763293.1, read as the reverse complement.
CTGTCCGTGCTGTTGGATGGCTCGGGCAGATCGCGATATTCTAGGTTGGACATTAAATGTGAGTTGGGGAGGAGGGGGAGTTTCGGATTTGATTAAAGGGGATGGGTTTCTGATGGGTTCTATTTCTGGTAAAGGGAATTGCCCTTTGAATACGTAATCTTGAGAGTAAATGTGTTGCTCTCCGATCCAAATGTAAAAATCTCTACTAAGCATAGAAAGGAGTTCACCAGTGATAAGCTGGATCGATACACCTCTTTCTAAGATCCTAGTAGTCTATCTGTTCTCTTTGAGTCAAAGTGGTCCTCTTCAGCCCACTACTGACTATGTATGTATGGTAACTATTTTTGTATTTTACGAAATTTTATGTAAAAGGTATAGTGATAAATTGGGGTCCGAACGGTTGTCCCAATGTGACCAGCTTATTAAGCTTTCAGTCCTTCTCCCGACTGGCGGACGCAAGTGCACGGCCTGGTCAGAGGAAATCGAAATAGAAACTATGTAAAACCGAGAAAATCCCAATGGTTCCACACCAAAGAGATTATAGTGATATAAAATGTATTTACAGGGGGATGGTTACGAACGAGTCTTGGGATGAGGAGGGGGAGACGTTGGCAGGGAAAAATGATAAAATGGTGTCGGGGTGAGTGGGTAGGTGATGAAGTGGGAGGGTAGTGGTAGTTTGGTTTGAGCGTTTGAGTAGGTTTAGGATGAGGAAGATGATGATGATGGTGACGATGATGGTGGTTAGGATTGTTGCTGTTATATTCATAAACGGTACTTGTGGCAGTTGTTGATTGTGTAAAACCTTTATCCCCTTTACCGAGCTAACGGAGGGACAGAGGCTTAAATCAAACAAGTAGCGTTACAAGATAGCGATTGAGAATTAATCAACAACTGAGGAAAGTATGTACATGATGGTCTACTATATATATGTTTCTGAAAGTCAGCCATGAGGCGCTGACTGAGCTAACATGCAGCAGCCATGAGGCGCTGACTGATGTTCTTTGTAATGGTTCTAGACTCTTGTCACGTGATGGTCATGTGATCTGATATAACTATGTATTATGTTATCCGCGCTAAAGCAGCAGCTTAACATATCTTATCTGTCATGTGATTAGATATCAAAGAAAATGAAAAAAGGAAACTAGCGCTCAGACTAGCGCTTCTGGTTCAAGTCGTGACAGTTTCTTAGGGTGCGTCACATGTTTGACTTCTGCAACACGTTCCTTACTGATTTCATCCTTGGTTCTTGCATCTTCAACGTCTTCAACTCGAGACTTCCGCTGCCTTTGACTTCGCTTACTGCGCATAGTGACTGTGCGAAAAATCTTGAAGGGTCAGGGCAAAGATCAAGAAAGTGATAGAAGAGACCAATAGAGAACGTACCCTTGACATAGGACTGTCAGAGTCCTCATCTTCATCAATGTCATTGTTGAAGTTGTCAGGGGCAATACCACGCTTGATCGCTTCTTTCCACCTGAGAATATCCTTGAACTGCGCATAGGACATGAGCAACAATATCGTCACCTTCCTGTTAGAGTTGAATTTTGGGGTGGGGTCTTTATTAGTAGGGCTGAAGAAGAGGTCATATAGAACTGATTGATCGCCATCAACATCCGGATTGGTAGGATCGTGAAGCAGCAGCTTTGGCGCCTTATGCATTTCGAGGCTATTGAGGTTGAGAATGTGGTTGCCTGACCAGGTGTTCCATGAGCGTTCAAGCACGGTGATAACTTTGGCGCGCAGCTGGAAGCATGTGATGGTGAGAGGTACATTGATATCGCGTTCGATGTTCTGTACACAAGTGATAACATAAAAAAAAAAAGTGCGCAATTGGGATGCATCACTCACCCCTACCAATTCTGTTCCGGATTTCCCCTCTTCCTTTAAGTGATGTAGAGCTACGGTGATAGTTACGTGACATTGTGGTGCCGTTGTCGCTGCAATCATTTTGGAACGGTGTTGGGAGTGCAAGGAGTGATTGGGGGTGTATCCAACTGATGTATTGCGCAATACTGACTGCCTGACACCAGCCGCAGCTGAATTGGAAGGGATAGCATGAGGACCAGGGAGGAAAGTTGGGCCTAGCCTTTGCCTAGGTAGAGATTGCACTGTAGTGCAGTGAGTCGAATACACAAAGAAAAAATGTGGGAAAGAAACATACCGCCACGTTGTGCGGATGAAGATGCACGGACAAGCACTTGCTGCTCATTCCGATCTGGACCACGTTGTTGGAAAGGGGCCGCAGTGGCTGTGAAGTCTATATTTGATCATTGACGTCAGAATTCAAACATTCGTTCTATTGTCTCCGGTAACATCATTACTCACCAACTGTGCCCGATAGGTCAATTTCAACTTCATCAGCTCGCTCATCAGGACGGCACTTTCTCTGATAGTGCTGGGTGCAAGCAGGACAACAGGTACAGCTCGTTCCCCAAGGGCCCTTTAGGTAATAAAACTTAACTGAACTGGAAAATACAGTGTGGCAGCAATCACAGCTTTTGTTAGCAGAGCTTTCGTTGGTGGGAGTGAAGTCAGTCATGGGGAATATGGTGAGTACTGAGAGATGGACTGACCATCCTCGATTATAACAGATTTTTTTCGGTGCACACATACAGGGAGGTAAGCCGCTCTAATGACGACACAGATGCACCTGCCTCGGAGTTGCCATACTTTGTGGTGAGTATCAGTCACGATGGCCTTGATAACATGGTGAGGATCCTGATCCTCTTCATTATCATTGCATCACAAGCTCATGTCAATATTCACAAAGTGAAATGCGGATTCTCGTGGCTTACTCAGGTTGGCATTCCGAGGAGATAGTGGCAAAAACATGGTCACTGCATGTTTTTTGTGCCGTTAGTACGTGGCCTCCTGCCATCGTCCAGCTGATTCTGCATTTCTTTCTAGTCGACCCCCATTATGCCAAATCCCACTGGTCGGAATGGCATTCGATTGCGAGCTCGTAAGTGGTGTCCTTTCCTTGGAAGAGTGCTCACTCATTTGCATAGCTGATGATGCAATCATACGACCCCTGGTTGAAAAATATGTTGCGGCTGGGTACAAAAATCCCAAGATTGTTGCTAAGTTAAAGGACCACTACAATATTGAGCACTTCAATGTTTCGTGAGTACTGTTGCTCATTTGCTGGGTGCTACCACTAATTTGCTGGGTTATGTTTTCTAGCCTTTCACTGCTCAAGAAGAAACGCATGCAGTGGAAAGTTAAGTCAGCGCGCGGGCAAGATCACACAGTACATTCTATTGGACCGGCCATTGAGCGAGTACGCTCTCATTTTCCTTACCAAGGATCCCATGACATGAAGGACACTCTTCTACAGGAAGAACACTTATTAGTGTCATGGTATGTTGCATTTCAAGTTTTTATATTAATGTCTTGCTTACAACTAAATGCGGTGGGGACAGCAAGTTGATCTTGCAGTATATGAACTTACACCACAGTGCAGAAGTTCAAGGATGACGCCGCCGCCGACTCAAACAAAGTTACTTCTGGACAGCGGGAGTTAACAAAGTCTGGTGCTTCGATCAGCACGACAAATGGCGACGTTTCCAGCTATTCCTGCATGTCGCCCTAGAGCCTTTCTCGGGCCAGGTCTTATGGCTTAAGATTTGGTGGACAAATTGGAACCCCCGTCTCATTTGTGGGTGGTATTGTGATACGGTGGAGAGACTAGGAGGTATGTACTTACAGATTTGTCCTGAATTTATGTTGCTAACTAACTATGGCTTAGAAATGCCTCTACTCACGCAGAGTGATCCCGGTAGCGAGAATAATGGGATCGCCAATGGACAAACCCTTTTACGTCACTTACACGACCCAGCTCTCGCAAGGACTTTGCAACATACATTCAAAGGATCTCATCGTAACATCAAGCCTGAGATCTTCTGGAGCCAACTTCGTAGACGATGGGCACCAGGCTTTGAACATTTACTCAATATTGGACTTGACGAAGGCTTTTACAATCCAGATGATCCCTTACAGCGGTCTGTCTTTTCTCAATATTGTCTTCTCTTGTTCTAATGCTTCGTTTTTTTTATAGTCTGTGCTTTCACTTCATATTCATCCCTTGGCTTCAAAGTGAACTCGACCTCTTCACTGATAGATTCAATCACACAACCCCACGACACAACATCAACAAGATCCTTCCTCATGGTCGACCAACCAATATTTTTACCAATCCTGAGGGTTTCGAGTCTTGTAACTTTGCTGTGAGTTGTAGTTTCAGTTCGTTGTGCACTCATTTGGTTAACATGCTTGTTATGTAGGTAAAAATACAAGGAAATTATCTTGAACAGGTACAAGAAACATATGCACCTCCTGACCACGGCGTCTTCAACCTTGTTCCACCCGAGTTTGCTATATATGCAGAGGAATTCATGAGTAGCATTGGCGATCCTACTGTGACAAACAACAATGTGTGGGAGATTTATAACAACCTCCTTGAGCACCTTAGCACTCTCTTGGACAATGGCGACCTGCAGAGCATAATTGCTGGTCAACCCGCACTTCCAGAGGAAGGATTCCTTGGCTCGGACTTCATGCCTGTTGTAGACATGCCACAATACCGCCATATGCAGACAAACGGTTCACAGGGGGACAAAGATAGGGAGGAAGAGGTGGTTCTTTCGTCGGATGATGATGAATCGGAGTTTGAGTTCATCTGGACTTCCTCTGAGAGTGGTAGTGGTAGTGCTTGATCAAACCCAAAGTCGTGCTGCTTATTTTTGTGTATATAGCCTTGTCGTACATCAAATCAATGGTCATTACTGTTCTACTGTACATGAAGATAGTTTGCAATGAGGGCAAATATAGTGCACGAACATTTCCTCCTTATCTCTTGCAGATCTTTCACCCTTCATAATACTCCGAAGGTGACTACCATTGACCGCACCTTCCACGTGTATGCCTCGGGCCTTCTTTAGCCTTCTTTAGTTCTCGTGTCTGTGTTCCAGGCCTGGATACTTGCGGATAACCTCACGAAGTTCTCCTCGAGATGTCGGTCATGAGGGCTGTATAATGTATTAGAGTTGCAGGCGAGGATTCACTTATCTCACCTCCGGTACCTCCAGTGGGGTCAGCAGACGCGACAATGGCCTGATAGCCATTTTGACAATACTGTATGTTCAGATAACCACGCACGCGCAATGGTCAGGTGATTTGATTTTTCCTAATTGGGCTCCTTCTCACCTTGTTTTTTTTTTGGCTGGCGCTTTCGTTTCCTACAACACACTACATTCCTCCTTTGGTTCTCCTAAGGCAACTCATGGGCCTTTGAATGTTCGTCTCGCAACTCTCCTCGCACGTCCTGGATGTCAGGCTGTGGTCCAGGTCAGCTCGGGCCCAAAGGGAGCATATGAAAGCTACATTTTTTTCATCTACAGTCTTTATCCGCTCGTCTTACCATGACTCATCTACCACCATTCTCCCAAGCCAGTCCTTCTACCTCAGGGAAGGTGCCCACTCGTGGGGTAAGTGATAACTGTCCACAGATCTTATTCTCTCCATTTTGGCCAACATGCGTCTTACTAACGACGATGCGGATATCCTCATGTCCACTATCATCCATTGCACTCGCCCCCACTCCCCCGTCAGCAGTTGCCCTGCTACTCCCATGGACTTGACACTCTCCCCTGCTCTCAACCTGCCTGCACTGCACCCAGTTGCGTCTGCTCCACCTTCCTACATATCAGCCGTAGTACCCATTGCCGCCAACACCTCTCTTCCTGCCGCCCTTGCAAGCCCTGTGGTCGCGGGAGCAGGCACAGCCGCTCATCTAGTGCCAGCTGGCCCTGCACTACCGACCTCTTCCACCCAGGTGGCCACGCCGACCTCACCCACCCAGCCCGCCCTCAACACAGCTGGCACGATGGCTGTACGCACACTAACTTACCATGGCTTTACCTTCTAGGTCCCAGAGGTCGGTATTCAAGGGCTGTTTTACCTGATTACAAGGGCCCAGCATATTGGAATCTTCGCTGGCTGGTATGTATACATCCTCTCCCTTCTGGACTATTCTGATACTTTATTTCTAGGGCGAGCACTTCTCCTATCGTCACAGGTATCAGCCGTGCGGCTTCCGCTGAGGCCCCTTGTTTGATGATGCACGGTGAAGACCATTGGTGACGGCCAGGTTGAGATCTTTCCCTAAGCGTCATACGCACGGTGTATTAGTGTACTTGTATATCATGAGAGCATGTATGTGTGTTTGCATATGATTTTTCTTGTCTGTGGCTGTGGGACCAAGGCTATGCGACACCGCTGTCTATCTAACTAGGCAAACACTGATCACTGTCACAGATATTCATCTGAAATTCAACTCGATGCATTATTTACAAGATGATAGATTAGAGTTTATCGGCCTTCAAAAAAGAAGCAGCCGAGTCTCGAAAAGGTGTCCGGCATCGAACCATAACCAAACGACCACCATATGCAGGAGCCCCCCATTCGGTGTCAATAACACGAATTGCTGAAACTTTTTCGCCAAAACCCGAACTCAGCAGAAACTCAACAGAAACTCAGCAACTCAGAACTCAGTGATACTCAGCGAGTCAGCACGTCAACCATCGTATGGATCAGCCTCATGCAAGGCCCCATGTTTACCTTATCATTCATCTTAGCCTCATGTTGATCAGATTAGCAGGAACAGACCACTGAGTACATTCAAAAAGGACAGATAATCTGTAGTAAGGCATCCACACACTGTGCTGCACACAACTACTCTACGACAAAATGGAGAATACAATGCACCACCAAACCTCTCGCCAACCAGCTCGAACAACCAATGAAAAACTCGAAGTGTACTTCAGGCGATCAGGCAAGTAAATTGGTCCCTGGGATTTTTTTTTCACCATCTGTTTCGGCTTGAGGATGAGCATGGAAAACAGATACAGCGGTCCCAAAGACACTCACAGATGGTTACTTCTTTCTTGAATGGATCCTCGACATCATCCATAGCAAGCATCCTTGACCTCATCTACCTGAATGTCAAATCCACCTCCTATTGTGCTGACCTTGACCCGAAGGCTGATGAAATGCACATGCAGGCCATGAGCATTGACAATATCAGACACGCAAAGCCTGCACTTACCGCATGGGCTGTGGTACATGTGGTGAAGCTAGTGCGGGCTGAGTCCAATAGAATGATAGCCCGTGACACAGGCCTACAGGTTCGTGCTCGGGCAGGACCTGAGAACCCCCAACACATCCAAGCTCCACCTATCTCCTGGGAAATAGTTAACCACTTCAGTTACATTGATCTCCAGAACCTCACAGAGAACAATGCACCCATCTTCTGGCATATTCTCTCCTCATACTCCAATCCCGACTTCCAACATGCAAAGCAGGTGGTTATATGCCAAAAGCGGCCTCAAAATATTGTAGGTTGTTTCTATTTGTTGTATGCGGTAATTAACATATCAAGGTCAGGTCGTACTTGACGCAATCATGGCACTTACCTTTAATCGTTCTAAATATGCCAGCCTTGTGCCTATGTCCCGAGGCTTGTATCTTTTTGCAACACAGGCCCACCGGTCACTTTTTCGCGTTGACAGTCGCCTAGGACGTTCAGTAGTCTATGACACTGTATATGCGGCACTTACCACAATGGCCCATTCAAAACTAGCTGAACTCTGTCAGGCTACACAGCCAGGATTTGGCCGCTTTTTCCATATTGTGGGAGACAATGTCCAGACATTCGCGAGAAAGTGTGACCCCCGAATAGGCCGCGAGAACCAAATGATCAAGGGATTTGCTGGTGCGGCCATTGAGCTGGAGAATGTTGATCCCAAAGCATTTGATTTGGATACGCTAATTCAGTGCCAACAGCAACTAGACCAAACGAAAATCAGCGTGGATGGGATCTTAAACGATATTGATGGAGCTCACCTCCGTAAAGTGCAAACAGTGCACTTTCTTCAAGCTCTCATGGACTTTGTACCTGCCCTGTCGGTATATCAGCCACAGATGCAAGAAATCTACCAGACCATTACAAAACACCAGATAGATACTACCAGACGGTCTAATGTCATTCCCCTGGCTACAAATAGTGCTGACAAGATGCATATGAGCGGCATGCAAGATGCTATGAATGATTTCTTGAATGTGCAAATGAATATCAATGAAGAGACACTTAACAAACGGGTCATCTTGTTTAGTGGAGATGGAAAAATGTTCGACCAATTGGGCCGGCTGAAAAAATATTTGGTGATGCTGCCAGGTGACTTCGAGTCAATGCGGTGTGTTGTACCACTGTTGGAGTTGTGGCACACCAAATGGACTGACTTGAGCCGAGTTTTTCGAGCACACTGGGCAACAGATTTCCCAAATGATCCTTCAGGCCTAAATTGCCTGGCAAGGCTTGCCGCATGCCCACCTCCAAGTGACCTCAAAAAAGTTGATTTCTGTAACTTCAAGTGGGAGTTCAGTCCAGAGTTAAAACATGACAAAACCGGATAAACCCGGTCTCTGCCAAAGCAGCCATTGTTCTCCATGGAGCATAGCCACCACTCCATGGAGTAACCATTGTTCTCCTATGAGCACAATTGTACTCCTAGGAGTCATTATACTGTAGCGAGTAGCACCTCCGACTATAAGTAGTGGGGGGAGCATTCAAACTTCTGGCTGGAAGAGATGGTTGCACAAAAAGGCTGGCCATTTGAAGATCCTTATTACCATTGGGTCGTTTCAATGCATGTCCTCGCTTTTTTGCGTCTGAAAGAAGAGATGGAAGAGGCAGTGTCACTGCATGCTAGGACCAAAAAGCATGGAGCGCCTCACCTAGACAATGAGCTTCGCACACTCATGGACCGCCTCAGGTTGGAACAGGTGACAAAAAGATGTCCTGGGCGTGATCCTGGTTTTGTCGCACATGATGATTTTAGAAGAGGACATGATATTCTACGTAGTGGGAAGTTAGATGGTTTTATTGCACGGAGTACAGCACACTGAGATATTGCTGGCTTACATGGTGGAGCTGCGCTACCTGCCTCACTGCCAGATGGCACTGCAGCAGACGATGCGTGGAACAACCCCACTGATAGCCAACTTGACAAGTTTGTACCGCAGCGGGGTCATCTTGAGGTCCCAGAGAGGCCGGTTTATCTAGAGAGGGCGCAAGTTAGTGCAACCTGCTTTGAATGACCAGAGGGCCGACTCCTCTGCTATAGAAGGTGTAAGCATAGTATATGAAATCTTGCAGGTGCTCTGGTGGGGGTGCCGGCGATGAGGCTATTCTGTAAATACACAATGCCTCTACATTACCTACCAAATCTCCAGACAACATGTAAATAGAAGACATTGGGCCACCGTGAATCTGAAGGTATCCAAATGCCTATTAATGTAATAAGGCTAAAAATTGATGTAGTGAACACAAATACGCAGAAAACCAAGATTTTCAGATTTTCAAGTCAGACGCTGGTGTTTGACCTGAGAGCCAGATGCCAATTGGTCTTCAGATATTCGCTTGAAAGAACAGGCATGAGAATATTGTGGTAGAGGACGTATACCAGGCAAATTTGCTTGGCTAGGTACAAAAAGGAAAGGCAGTGGAAAATCAGTTATAAATTCCGGTAGAGGGGGAGAGTTGGGATATGAGGGTTGGTTGAATATTTGGTGGGATGAGCGTAATGTTGGTGGTGTCGTGACATCCACATTCTCCTTGTTTTTTGACGTAGATGGCTTGGTAGAAAGATCTGTTATAGTAATTAGTCTAGACTAAGAGGTGGTGCAGTGTGCCACAGAAGCACAAACCTTTGTTTTTCTGATTCCGTGCACGAGTTTCAGCTGCTTTCTTATTCCTTATCACTTTTGCAGTAGATGTCCTCTTGTCATACCGCTGGTTAAGGGAGGAAATTAGCTCATAAAGCTCTGGCCCGTCTTCTTCAAGATACTCCCAATCAGCAAGTAACAGTGTGAGTATATTGTAGGAACAAATGAGCAAGAATTGGCCCAAGAGCCGTGAAAGAATATCTCCATCCCAATAAGCAGAGTGGGGAATGATATCAAAGTGTGGGCCTTTTTTTTTGTACCAACAATGACGGGCAAACCGTTGAAGTGCGTTATTGGCGTGGTCAATATGGTCTTTGATCATTTGAGGCCTCATTGCATTTGTGATTGGGTTTGATTCAACTGATGCTGCTATCGGATCTGATGATGTGATTGTGGGATCAACGTGTTTGCTGGCAGTCAGTTGTGGGTGTGGCTGATGATTGCATGATGAGCAATGCAGACGTTTGGCAGAGACACAGTCCATAAGAGAGTAAGGACCAGGGTTGTCGTAGATGGTGTTAAGTGTTGCTTGCAGGCAGGCACCTGTTATGTGAGCAGTGAGAAACCTAACCAAGTTAGGCTCAACGCCTCCTAGTGCTGGCTCTTTTGAAACTCCTAAGGTGTGTTTTCCAGGAGCTGCTTTATTCGCTGTTGTCGCTGACCTATTAGGTATTTTTGAGCCGCCTTTTCTTGGCTTTCCCTGTTTCTTTTTTCCACATGATTCTGGATTGTTTGTATCCCGGTCCTTAGGCTGCGCGGTGAGAGTTGACAGGTTGGCCTTAATCTTTGTCACAACTGACACTTCCACATATGTTACGCACACAGCTTCAATGTCTTCATTTTGACCTGCTCTGCCCTTTTGCTGTACTAAGCTGTCAAGGCTTTCTGGTAAGCCCAGATTGGCAACAGCAGTAACATTCTTTTGATTAATTCCCAGCCCAAATGCAACAGTTGCAACCACAACACATGTATTTGGCTTGTTGGTGAATAAATCCAGTGTTTTGGTATTGTATGATGTTGAAGTAAGTGAATACCACACCTGAATGTTTTCCAAGCACTGTGTCCCAACTGGTAATGAGTTCCACAGGTAGAGCGCTACCCGAAAGGCCTGATCAATGGTCTTGCAGTATATGATGACTTTTGAGCCCTCATTCAAGGCCCACAGAATCACGGGGAATTGATAACCGGTCAAACTATGGATAAGTTCTTTGATTACCACATGTATGTTGGAGCGCTCACAGGATTGCCATCGAAGTAGTACAAGCCATTATTTAATCCAAGAGTGCTGCACAGCCGCTTTTGGGGTTGTCCTGGAGCAAGTGTTGCAGTAACGGCTACCAAGGGTATGTGGTCTGGTAATCTTCTTCGTATTCTCCCAATCTGGTTGTAAGCCTTTCGGAATTCTTCCCCCCATGCAGTCACAAAATGTGCTTCATCAACGCCCAGAAGAACCAGGTTTTCACGAAAGGTAGGATCCCTAATCACTATATCTGATTCATCTGCATCTAATTTTTCCGGACTCCAAATAGATATTGACCATAAACAGCAACGGATTTCATCCAACAGGTTACGACCTTGTTCACGTGCTGCATGAACACTGTCACTATTGACTGCAACAGTATTAATGTCCAGGGAGCATATTTCAGCAGCCTCACATTAAAGGTATGTAAGTCTTTTTTTTCGCTTTCTTTAGACAATGCTGTGAATACTCACCTGTGTATTACCCAACACTGTCAAGGGTGTTACCAACAACATCACTGGTCACTTTGGAACCAAGCCCATGCCTGGAACCGGATGCTTCAGCAGCTCACACAAGATCATCATCAGGCCATAGAAGACTGCTGTTTTCCCCCACCGGTAGGCATTATCAACAGTTGTGATATGCCTGCTAACGAATTCACCCAGCTCTGAACCTGGAATGAACGAGGGCCATTTCGCCATTGAGGCATGCAAGCCTCCATAATTCCTCGGATGATGCGGCCTTCAAGGGATAGCCAATCAATTGGAGGCTGTGTAGTTTGATCATTGACATTGGGAGTGTGAGGCATGTAAGTACAGAGTTATTAGGGATGTAGCGTTGTCTGTGATGCACATTGCAATGATATTATTTTTCCTCCAAGTCCCTATCCTCTTTCTCATGCCGACTCTGGCCGTTCCAGCCGTCAAAGTGTCAATGTGCCGTCTCAAGCCGACTGTTCAATCACTCGGATCAAGCTTTATTGGTAGCGAATGGGGGTTCCTGCACGCCACCCTTAGTTCGGACAAGACTATGGCAACAGCCTCTGAACCAAACAAACGTGTCCAAATCTAGTATTTCCAATGCTTTCTGCATTTTCTTCAGTCTTTTCTCGTGGAAGTAACAAGTTGAAATCACTGACCTTTCTCAATCTCTTACTCAGGATTGGTCTCCTAATTCATGATATACCGGATACTGCCCATGCCATCTTTATTCAGCGCCACGAGTAGAACGTTGTTCTCAGACCTTGAAGTTAGCCGTACTGTTACTGTCATTCATCGATAAATGTCTGGCGTGTTCAGCTTTATTCCTAAGATGAGGCCACCCATTTAACATCTAATCGACAGTCCGAAGTATATATGCGCTCTATGTGTGAAGACGAATACGACCAGGGTAGATTGAGAAGCCTCGCACAACAGGGCTTTGTTGAGTTATTTGCCTTGTCTCCGGCCCTCTTTTGAGCGGACCATAGTGGAACCTGTACCAGAATCGTGCGGAGACCAGCTCACCTACGATCACGATCACAGCCAATGGTGTAATGTAATAACTGCAGAATCGTTCTCGACAGATTTTACATTACTATAAATGTGCATCCATTCCATTCTGACTTTGACCTAACTTGAATGCGATACCACAGATAGCGATAATTGCCAACATCAATAGAGTGAATATGCAAAAAGGCCTTTCAGCAGTTCTATTGACCCCAATAGCAATAGCAGAGAGTCACTGTCAGAAATTATGCTGTAGGGCACAAGAATAATGACGTACCATATCCAAACAGGCTGGCTCCACCGCCATTACAAGCTACTATTGGTTCAAGCTTTAGTCTGAACAACAGACGAGTAAAGTCATGGTGCCAAGTTCCAACTTGAAATGTTTGCAGAAAACGTGACGTCACATCTGTCACACCTTTCGTCCTCGGGTTGCGTGCAGACGACGACAAGGACGGCGCGAGCAAGTTATCGACACCAGCAATCACGGTTCCCACCTTGAACTCTTTTGAGGTTTGCTGAAAATTATATCTCGTGGTGTGGTGAAAAGCATAATTGGATAACGTTTCGTGTACCGCTATCAAAATGGACGAACTCATCCATCATTGTCTGCGAGAGGTATCTTTCGATGGCGATCTAGGTGAGTTACTCCTTTCGTTGTTTTCATCGCGTAAAAAGACGATGGAGAGAGTTGGTAAAGCACAGCACACCCCTTGTTCTGAGCGGCGACACCTTAGCAGAAGGTTCGAATCCCCGCTGTGCCATTTATCCAGTGTATATTTCTTCCGCTCTCTGGTATATCTTAGTATGCTCAGGAGTACTAAATATCACTCTGTTTTCAGGCTGTGATGTCTCTCGACTACGAGATTTCGTCATCGGGTTTTATAGCACGGATACCTCTCATCCACAAGTCATCGATGATGCATTTTGTGCGTTCATTTGGTCAGTTATAGTGCGACAACCTACAGTCCGGATAGGCACCATACTACCTGGTGTATCGGAAGTGTACGTGGCCCCGCAGATAAGTGCGAAGCGGAAAGCCCTGGCCAAAGGAGAAGAGCATGTCGAAGAAGCGCCTCCGTCACTTGATTTAATCCCAGACGCCAATTTCAGGTCCTTGGAGGATTTAAAAGTACGGTATGGAGATACCCTGAGAGTTGCTGTAGACCCTCAAACATCATTCGCCGCCATAACTGGATCTCATATCCGAGTAGGCTCTCCTCCGATTCATAATTAAGTAGGAATTGATTCAGACAAATCTCCCAGCCACCAAAACTCAGCCCAATGGTCTATACTGCACTGCAGTTTATCACTCGTGGACGGGAAAATGGTATTAGTGTTGTTGATCTGGGCAAAAAGACCAAATACGATCAGAAGACATGCTTCTATCTTATCAAGCAGCTTGTCGAGCTTGGTCTAGTGTGCGTACCATCTTCACTCCAGAGTAAATTCTGCTTACAGGAACAATGGTATAGCAAAAAAGCGCGGCGTGGGGGTGTTGGCACGAACTTTTGCGTCCACAAATATTTTATTGAACGTAGTGTACTGTGGCAACAGATCCACGATGAGGAAGCTGAGGGGGAACAGCCAGTTGTCGAAGGGGGAGAGATTTTCCAGAGTGGTTCGGATGCTCCAATTCTTGAGAAGGGTGTTTCGTCAAGCATGCATTTCGATCCAATAGATGAACGGCACTTGTCCAGTCTTGCGCTTGTTCGTAACCGCATTGTGAAGCTTTTGAAGGCTTCAAAAAACTATATTCACGCTTCTAACAATCTTCTTTTGACTATTGTTCGTACTTTTTCTCAACCGTGATGTGCCCTGACTCACGCGGCAATTTCTTTAGGGCTTCGCTAATCCTACCAAGACAGACCGTCGATTCTTCCAAACACGACTTCGGGAACTTGTACAGCAAGGCGTAATCGAAAGGGTTCTTGTTCCTAGCACCAGCAAGAGGGATCGTAATGTCAAATGTATACGCTTAGTTACCCCAGATAGAGACCAAATAATGGACGATAGTCTGGTTATTCAATCACAGGACGACGACGACGAGAAAGATATCATGATCAACGACGTTTTCAGTAGGTCGTTATGCACCCGAAGTAATGTTCAGATACTGATTTCATATCACAGCTGACCACACAGAGGTCAAGGCAAATCGCACTATACACAGGCAAATAGCCGACCTTCTTGAAGATGCCGGACCCCGAGGCCTGACTTTGAATGTACGCCATTCTTCTGTTCGTAATACACGATACCTCATTGTTTTCTAGGAGATGTCCATTAGCTTAGGCCATTTCGACAAGCGCACGATTGAACTCCTTCTCACTCGCGCAGAGAGAGATCAGCCTCCACCCCACCTTTCCGATTTAGGCACGGCAGGGTTCATGGAAACCCATGGTCGCGAACGACGGCACAGATACTACACTGTAGCTGCATACAAAACGCTTACTATAACCGAAAATTTCGACGGCGCGAGCTCTACTTACGCAAGTGTAGATTTTTTACGTGCAGGCGACTTCGCTTCCACAGATATAAACCTATTTTATGACAACGAAGTTTCGTTGCGGAGTTATCAAGACTTCTACAAGGATCAAGACAAATCCAAAGAAGAAGGAAAATCGTCATCTCAGACTAAAAAGCGCAAGATGCATGATGACGATCCAGAAGGTGCAGACGAACCCATTCCAAAGGCCAAGAGAGGGCGCCCACGCAAGAAACCCCGGATGGATAGTATGACTGGTGAAGTGGCGGCACAGGATGGCGCGGCCGGTGGTGCAGTTACACAAACATCGACACCCGCCGTCCCACAAAAGCGAGGCAGGCCAAAAAAGCTCCCAGCCGAAGCCTCTCAAGAACCAACGCCTAAGAAACGTGGTCGTCCGCCTAAGAAGAAACCAAAAGTCACTGATGGCCCTGTTCCTATAGAAATTGAGATTGGCGGTACTGTGAACCAGGAGACGTCGGACCTTCTAGTTAGTAGGCCACTGACAGAACCTTCTTCACATGGTGCAATCATATCGATTGAGGAAGGTGATGGTTCAATGTCTGTTGCACAGGTACCAGAAGGTGTCCTCGGAGAGAGCGAAGAAAACGCAGAAGCTCAAACTTTGGGGGTAAACGCTTATGATGATGCCATTCTGTCCCCACAGAAGGAATCCAGCATGGCGCCATCACGTTCTGTCGCTATAGGAGACCTGCCTAAGGATGTATCCCAAGGAGGAGGAGAAGACATATCCACATTTCAAGTTGTCTCATTTGTGTCTCCTCCGCACTCTTTGTCCAAAAATACGTTAGATTCGAATCGGACAGTCGATCAACAGGCAGAAGCACATCAAACCGAGCCTGGCCCAGGCTCTCTCTGTGTGGAAACAGCTCAAAATATTGAAGCGAACGTGAGTACAATTCTGTGTGTAGACGAAAGGTTCTAAATCGTTTTGGTAGGGCGATACACTACCCCCCTCCCCAACTGTCACTGTACCATCTGTTATGTCGATACCCGGAAGTTCTATCGATAAACGAAAAAATGACGAACCACCCGAAGGTCAGCATCAAACGAAACGAGCAAAAAAATCTCAGGGAAACCAAAACGACAAAGCGACTCGTGCCAAGCTTAATGTATCCCATCTTCGCCGCGAAAATGAACTTCTTCGCGTTATACATAACCTCGGGGGGATCGCCAATCTGCACACAAAAGAGTTCTTTGAGGCTCATATGGCTCTCATCGAGGCCATGTGCCAGGCTGCTGAACCGACTAGTGCTCCAGTGGGCACCAGATTGGACAAGCGTACCGCTGAAATGGCATTGAGTAACTTGGAAAGCCGTGGACGTGTCAAGCTTCTCAAGACATTTATCATCACTCAAAGCGGCGTTAATCGACCAGCCTGTTTGGTTTATCTTCCGGACACCCCACAAGGCAATATATCTGAGTTCCTACATACTCTCAGTCGCAGTGCTCCAGTTGTTCATCTACCAGTAGCAAAGAAGATCGAAGAGCCCATAGACTATGGTTCCAGTCGTTCCTCGACGCAGCGATCCGCATTGCCCTTGCAGCTTTTGCAGATGGAAGAGCCCACAGAAGGCGGTAAGGAGCGTTGGAGCATGAACGTCACGAGGGCTGAACAGCTCTTTTCATATGATGATGATACTATCCGAGATGTCCTTCTTACTGAAAGAACGACGCTAGCCCAGCTATACGGCTTTATAGTTGGAAAAGCTATGAGGGTTCGAGAGCTACATCTCCTTACCCTCACACTTTTCGATAGTGTTGTTCAGTCTCCACAACTGATATCTCGCGAACATCGAATCCTGCATTTGTCGCACTACTGTCAAGATCTCTCTGTCTCCGTTTACTGCTCTCTTGTCTCAGTACTTGATCATGATGTGGAACTCAAGCAATTATTGGAGTCAGACGCTGGCCGTCACACACTTGTAAAGGACTTGCCCAGTCATCTCCATACCTCGCTACAGGTTGGGCGTTCCAGATCACGGTCCCGCATTCTAGATCTTTTGGATATCCTGAGCTCTTTAGGTCTGGCAACTCCCTTGCAAGCTTCGGAAACAAATCATCCTCAGTTTACGTGTGGACCAAAAGGCGACCATCCTACTGCATTTGATATTGCATCTAGCGAAGAATGGAATATCAGTTCTTCAATGTCGGCGCCAGTGTATTGGAAGTTTAATACGTCAGCACCTATCCACCTTTGGGCCTTATCTGAAACATTCCCTCCGTTCTGGAAGGCGGTCTCTACAGTTTCCCAAATGGATGGTGTTGCTTACTGGCAAGAACTTTACGATGTTTGCATGAATCGCGAACATGCACAAGCCATAGTCTGCCCTACGTCAGGTCACACAGGCCCCATGAATGCGAATGCGAGCTTATCAAGGTCCTTGCGTCGGCACGTCTCTTGGAATTCTAATTATGTCCTCACCTGGCATCAAAAGCAATATATTACGACATTTATGGACAAGACTACAGGCCAAACAGTTACTGATGAGGCCAGCGGAGGATCTCAGCTACAACATATATGTCGCGTTATCAGTGCACCTTGTCATGCAGTTCAAGACTATATTTCTAAAACTCGAGACAAAGAAGCCCACGAACTTGAGAGAATCAAACGTAAATCGAAGCGCCAACTTGCGGAAGAACATGCCAAACAAAATATAGAGGCTAAAGCTTTGCTGCAGAAAAAGGCTGAGGAGGCAAAATTGCAGCGGGAGCGTGACTGGGAAACATTAATACAAAGACTACATCCCGAACCTCTCAAGGGTTCTATAGGTATACGTATGCGTCGTCTTCGTGCTCAGTTTTTACAGTGCGGAACAACAGACCTGCAAAAGTGGGAGGCGGAAGTTGAGGCAGCGCTGAAAGAAGCCAAGATAGTGTCAAGAAAAGTTCTAACGCTACCAATGCAAACATCTAGGCTCATCCGTCCTCAGGACATTCTTCCGCCTCCACTGGTGTCGAATCCACCTGAAAAATCAATTGAGTTTTTGATTTCTCAACAAGGTCCACCGCTTTCGAGTATCAAGAAACGCAAAGGAAAAATAAAAGCACACAATAATATGCAGCATGGTTGGCAGCCTAGTTAACAACTTGATGTCTTGTAATAAGTATTGAACGTTGTCACAGGAGATACGGAAGATAAGACGGTTCAAAGACGTCACAGATTCATCTGGAACCGAGATTACGATGAACTCGCTCGTGATGCATCTGCAGTCATAAAAGCGCGCTGTCGAAATGGCATCAGGCTGGATTGGGCTGCTCTCGAGCAGGTTTTTCCTGCGGTTCCTCGAAACTCCGTTCGACAAAGACTTGTACATATGAGGGAAAATGCAGGAGATGATGCATACCTAAAGCGCCTTGAAGACAAATGGAACGAGCTTTGGTTACAGCATAGAGGGACAAGCTTGTTACCCGATGAAGATCCGCGAAGTCCTTCTAATTTTGACATCATTAAACACATCGAATTTCTACGGAAGCATGTAGACAAGAACGCTCTGTGAGTGTCTCGCCGCACTCTTGGATCGGCTCATGAATTTCTTCATATAAGGAGAGTCGGTTTTGTGCAACAGGAGACAAACCAGGTACTCCCTGCATCTGTTAACCTGCTTATAAGAGACCATGAAGTTATCGAGAACGCTCCATTTAATCCTTCATGGGAATTCTTGTGGAACGTCAATGTCGAGGAGGGCCGCGAAAAGTATTTTCTACGTCAAGCATTTACAATGCTTCCTGACGAGTCACCTTATATCGTGAATCCTGGAGACGACTCGGTCCAGGTTGCAGAAGCAGCGCTCAAGGTAAAACAACCGAAAATATTGAATGAGTCGACTGAAGTCTTCAATTTAGATGGTATTTGGAACCTCCACCGAGAGCTATGACATAGATGCGGGCGCTCGACTTTTGCACAACGCGGGCGATCAAGCTGTGTCTCTAGCAATTCCAAATCTTCTTGGCCGAGGGGTGTTATCAAAGACCGTACGAGACATCAATAAGCCAAAACCAGGAAGGACATTAAAAATATCAGATATGTGAGTAAATTTTCCGTTGACTGTCCTACACCCGTAAACTTTTGATTGTATCAGAAATCAAAACGCTATTGGAGGGCCTATAACACGAGACATATTTCATGATGCATCCTCCTTGGAAGAGGTCTTGGCTACTCGGCTGGAAGAGTGGGATGAATGGCCACTTCTTGCTGCCGACGGTGACATTGCATCTTTAGTACAGCTCACTTCAGAAGATAAGGTAATATTTTCCTCGCTTTCTCTATAAATGGGAGTTCAAAATTTCGCATTCCATCGGCATACAAATAGGTTGAGTTTAAAATGGATTTGAAGCAGGCTCGGGCTGCTCGCCTAAGACTGGAATGGAATAGCAAGAAAGCCGGTACGTATGGTTACTAGTGTCTATAATCTTTTCTGAAAGTATTGTTACAGATGATGACGACGTGGAGACTGGGATATATATCCACTTCCACCCTCAAAGCACTGATGATCCTCTCTCCAGCGTAACATCTTCTCCTGATATACTGCACATCGACCTTGAAGGTGATCTGGACGGTGAACACGGGGGGTCTCACCACGGAGAATCTTACCAAGGACTTGTTGCGGTTTGTAAGAGAAAGACATCTCAAGGCTTCGTAGATTGTGCAGCTTGTCTTGAGGATAGTCTTGCCGTGACATTATCTCGATTTGACGCGGACGACGTTCATATAATACGACGTACTCGGGGCGTGGTGCTTGATGCTGGAGCACAAGGAGTAACCAGAGATCAACTCCAGGTATGTTTTATGTGTATCGAGTTGAATTTGTAGTTCACCTCTATCCTCTTCGGTGCAGTCCGAGCTGGATGCACCGAGTGATCTAGTCACAGCACATATTGATTACTTGACAAATGCTTCGCCTCCACTCATATTTTGGACCGGATATTCGCGTCCGGTTCTTTCGGCGAGTGAATTTGTGGGGTCTTGGGCAGTCGTCACATCCGATGATCCGAGAACATTGGTACTCCCTCGCCGTTGGCTGGACGTCCATGGGCATCAAAATGGCGATGATTGGAAAGCAGCTCTCCGAGCGGTGATAGGTATCATTGTTTTCCGACCCGGTATTTCTCAGGTAGGTGTCAAATTTGGTAGCAATATCGTTGATTTCTGAGCGGTAAAAATATTGACAGACTGATCTCCGTTGGCGACTACGAGCAGTTTACGATAGGCAAGAGGTCCTTGAAGTACTTTACCATCTAATGCGGGATGGTGCTATTGAGCGGCGCAGTGATCCAAACTTGCAACCATCGAAACACTCGTATAGATCCGATGAGCTTGTTGCTCTTGATGATGGCGAGGAGCAGCACGTGTTTTGGTTTGTCTGTAAGAACAGACATTGGTATCAATCTTTGTAGCACTTATATTACTGGCCCTAGCCTGCACACTTTATAACTGTAATACGAATACTTTTTTTACTTTATTATTATGAGTACTCTGACGAAGGTACACCACGGCCCTTTTCACCTTTTCAATGTAATTCATGTTGCCTCGAGCTTCGCAGTGATGCAACTTGTCGGTCAGGTCAAAACAATTTAAAATATAATCCATTGTAATTGGAAATGAATGCGTTACAGTCCTTATGAAAATTGTTGACAGCACATCTACAAACAAAAACAGGTACACGACAGGACAAGCATAAAACAAGGTAAACATTAACAGAATAAACTCAATGTACTCACATGGCACACGAATGCTATAATTAGTAGGTAAAAAGATAATGTCCACAAAGTAAAGAGCATCACAGTTAAGGCCTCCAAACTGAGTGTCGAGCAGGGGTACTGGGGACGCTTTGTCGGGGACGATGGGTGGGTGTCTTTGATGGCGTAACGGGACGAAAAGCCGGGCATTCTATATCTGCGCGTCTCATGAACTGCAAAGGAGCTAGTGGCGACCCGGATGATGGGGTTGACTTCATCGAGTGGGGACTGTGGCCGCCTGGAGTTGATATCGCGAAGGATGGGACAAACGGTCCCCTAGGTTCAGGGGTGCGTGGAGGCGGGGTCGTCATAATTTCGGGTGCCTCCAGTAAAGTGGCAGAGCTGATCCATCTTTCTTCTTTGGATCCAAAACGGGGGGACCCAAAGCGAGATGGAGATTCTGGAGGCATTATTCGGAATAAATCTGCAAAGTGATCCTTGATGAATCTAAAGCGAAGATATTAATAGAGGCTCAATACAATTGATCAATAAACTCACTTTGATAATTCCTGCCATCCACCACCAACACGTACCATAACAGTCTGCGAACGTAGAATTCTGCAGAAACATAACTTGGGTTCTTGATCCCCTATCCAGTATTTCCCACTCTGGTCTTTCCACGTTTCTGCTACTACCTCAACATTGATATTGACGGGCAACTTATTCACGACATCACCCACTGCCATATCTAGTTTGTTCTTAGGATTTGCGATGTATGCCCTCTTAGCAGCGGTGTGTGTTTTCTTTGGAGGTGTGACCGACACTTTTGGAGCTGTCGGGAAAGATTGCCTGGGTGCACGAGCCCAGGTCGACATAGAAGTTGACGATCGAGCCTGTCCAACGACGGAACGAGAATGTGATGAAGCTTCTGATGGTGTTGGAGAAGAGCCCCGAGTACGAGTCTGTGCACGGGGACGGCTTGTGAAAGGTAAAGTGCGCTTCGTTGAACTTATAACAGAAGGGGCTGGCGATGTTAAACTAGCCGTACGCTGTCTAGATGCAAAAGTGGAGCTATACAGAGTAGAAGATGGAGAAGCTATGGGACCTGATACTGAACGGCTCGATGCTGATGACAACATAGATAATTTGCTGGTTGGCCTACTGTCGGAAGAGCCAGAGGCAGCACGCCGTGAACTGGGATGGTTGGGAGTCAAAAATCTTCCTCGAGTGGCGCCCCTCGCTGATAGATTTAAGTAACTTTGTTTCCTTTTGTGACCGTTTTGACTGGAGAGGTTGTTACTGGCCATCGAGGCGCTGCTGTTTCGACCAGAGCTGACAACGCTCCCTGGACGAGACTTTGTACCACTGAGGCGATCATTACTCATTTCTTCCAATTCGCTCCAGGTCTGCACAACTCGCTGGTGTTCCGATAAAGCGCGAGGATCGTATTTAACGGCGGGGAGCTTGGTAGCTACGTTATCAATCATCCTTTTGGTGAATGCTAACCGAGAAGCAAGCTGCTCTTCTGGGGGTAAGCGAGCTGGTGATACATGTGAGCTCGACAATCGCCCAATCGGTAGAGAAGGGTAACTATCGATATGTTCCAAAAGGTCACTGAGAGCCATATCGCAGAGGTGTACAGCATCCGCCACGTCGACTAGAAAACGAATTTGCTGCATCAGCTCAGTTGACGCCTCGATTTCTGCTTTCAATGAGCGTAGTTCCAAGTCACTGGCCAAGTCCGTTATCGAAATGGGTAAACTTGTTGCTTCAGTCATGACAAAGGAAAACTCAGCATCCATCTTCGAGTAGCGTTCCTGGTTAGGAAGATGTGTGGCTAAAGGCGAGTTTGCTGACGGCCTGGCAACTTCATTAATACTGATGGAACGTAAGCGTTTTCGTAATGAGACCAGGCGGGCCAATAAACCATTTTCTCCTTGAATTGAATTAGGTTTTGTCGGCGAAGGAGTAAGTTTCAATCCAAAAACATCTAATTCTGAACATTAGTTTACGATGGAGAACAGCTGCACAAAACTGACCTTCATCTACCACTGGTGAGTTAGTTTCTACATCACGCGAAAAGTTGTCAGAGGTGGAGGTTTTAGCGCCCTTCTGTTGTTGTAACGTTTGCAATTCCAGCTCTGCTATTTCAGTCTTCTGTTTTTCCTCTCGTAATCGCTTTATCTCAGCCACCCGCTCAGCCTCCAGGCGTTCCAGCTCGGCCTTATCCTGTTGTAACCTCTCTTCCTCTGCTTCCCGTTCTGCCTCTAAGCGTTCCCTCTCAGCTCTCGCTTGTTGTTCGGCTTCCAGACGCTCCCTCTCAGCCTTGGCTGTTTCCTCTGCTTTGAAGCGCGCCCTTTCCTCCTGTAACCGCCTTTCCTCTGCTTCTCGTTCTGCCTCTAAGCGTTCCCTCTCAGCTTTCGCTTGTTGCTCGGCTTCCAAACGCTCCCTCTCAGCTTTGGCTATTTCCTCTGCTTCCAAACGCTCCCTTTCCTCCTGTAACCGTTTTTCCTCTGTTTCCCGTTCAGCCTCTAAGCGTTCTCTCTCAGCTTTCGCTTTTGCCTCGGCTTCAAGACACTCCCTCTCAATCTTTGCCCTTTCTTCCTCCTCAAGACGTTCCCTTTCTTCCTTCAGGCGTTTTTCATTTGCTTCCCGTTCAGCCTCTAGGTGTTCAGCTTCAAGACGTTCCCTCTCGGCTTTCGCTTTTACCTCGGCTTCAATGCGCTCTCTCTCTGCCTTTTCCCTTTCTTCGTCTTCAAGACGTTCCTTTTCTTCTTGTAGTCGCTTTCCCTCTGCCTCGCGTTCCTTCGCTATTCGTAGGTCATCCAATCTTTTAGTTTCAGCCATTTGAGCCTTGGAAATTTCGTCCTTCAATGTCGAAACGTCGTCACTCCAGGAAGTAAGCTTTTCCACGGCGTCATCCACGGCCCGCCGACGGGCCAGAATCAAGGTATCATGGACAGACTGATCTTTGGAGAATGAGATGGAGTCCATCTGTCGAATAACCTCTCGAGAGACGGATAGTGAGCGCGATAACCTTGAGCGGTGCATCTGTGAGGACTTATCCACTTTATCAGCGAGTGAATGTAGGGCTTCAGATATGTCTACTTGCTGTACAGTTGAGTACAGTGTATGGCGCCAAGTACGAAGCTCCTGAGCTAATTCCCGCATGTCCTTGGTAGTAGATGAGAGTGTAGCATCCACTTCCTTGGCCATCCGAGCAAGTTCAAAATGTTCTGCCTTCCTATCGAGGCTTTGCATTTCCCCCGCAAGCCTCATAGAATAAGAATTCGAATCAGCACGAGCAGCATCGTCAATGCTGGTCAAAGTGAAGGGCAATTCGATGGAAGCACCAGTATGAATTACACCAAGCGAGAGGTTTCCAGATGAAAATTTTCTCTTGACATATGTAGCGCGAGAACCTCGATCAAACTGAACTTGTGCAACAAATGGTACTCGTTGTGCTAAGTTGTCGGTAAATGTCTGCACTGCTTGCCGTATGATGTCGGCATCGCCTTGGAGATTTGACTGTGACTTGACGAGATCATCGCCAGATAACTGGCTGGAAAGTATGTCTTGAATTTCGGATTCATAACGAATTTTCAAGTCATCCGTGCGTATTTGCAAATCATGTACTTCGTCCCGGATACTCGCCATCCTCGTGGCCTGGTTTCGAATAGACTCCAGGAGTCGCACCATATGCTTCACATCATCAATACGTTGGTACAATCCACCTAAACTGCGAGAAAGACGATCATTCAAAGGGGCTTCCAAAGATCCTGCCAGAGAGGACAGCGGTGCCTGAGCATCCTGCAAAAGGGTATTACGCATCGCTTCTAGCTGTTCGACTATGTGAGTGGAAGATATCAAGGGAAGTGGAGCAGCGGGTGGTGTTTCTGGCGTCAAAAGTTCTGCATCACGTCCGTCTTGTTGCTTCCATCTTTGCCTGTCCATCATGTCGGCGGTTTCCCTTTGAACGTCTTCAAGCTCCTTCAAAATATTATCCATAGTAGACCACACTTTCCTGACTACTCGTAGCCGCCCAACTCGTGCATTGACGACAGCACAAGTTTTCTGAGCACGATCTCGCTCGATAACTAGTCCGTCGAGTTGAGCAATAGCAGTTTCTCTAAAGGTGGCTTCGATTCCAGGTCGATTGAGGTTCAACAACGCAGCGCGATAGGTCCGCGACACAACCTCGAACCTCTCGTTAGCTTTACCCAATTCTTGCACGATCGACGGAAATAGAGTTAGAAAGGCTGAATGTCGAGTGGGCTGGAAGCATTCGTCGGACATCATATTTGGAGGAGAACCGTCTCCATCGTCGGTCGGGACTCCATTTTCCAAGCGAGTGGTGACCGATTTGAGAATGACGAGTAAATCATCTGCATTTTGTGAAAGGTTTTCGACATCCTTCACAGCTTCATAGGCTGTACGATACTCCTTCGCTGCACGCTCGACTTTTGACGCTGCACTTGAAGCTGCGATTATTTCTGCGGATAATTCCCGAGTAAGAGAGTCGTTAAAGGCTGCCTGGTCGGGGAATAGAGGATGCAATGGACGCGGGAAGGTACTAGTTGCAGAAGCTGGATCACCACGAAGCGATAGCCTTTTAATCAAAGCGTCTGCACGAGACACGCAGCTAGAGCTCTGACGAGCTGTGGGATGGTTAAGCTTCGCAGTTTCGATTTCCTCCAATAAGTTTTGCGCAGTAGCTAGGTCCTTGGCCGTTTCCACATAAATCTCATCTGCCCTGTTGAGTATGTTAGCATTGTGCCTTAATGATACCAAAGGACAAGCAGCACTTTCGCCATTGCATGACCACATTGAGTATGAACTTGCCAACATTTTCCATCTCATTAATACCTTTATCCTCTAGTCTATCCTGCTCATCTAGTAGCTCTTCCGGAACTGGTTTTCGGCTATGGTCTATTAGCTTGTCCAGTGCCTTGCCAGCTCCAGATATTTTTCCGTGCCTGAGCGACGATAGTTTGCCGGCAAACTGAGCTGCATCCTTCGACAGTAGTTCCGCTAGTTTAAATCGAGCACTGCGGGAGAATCCCTGAGTCGAACCGAGAGAAGAGTCAGAGGCCATTGATGTTACAGAAGCAACTGAGCCTCTTCGAACAGGAGCCGCTTCTGGATTATTAATGGATTCGTATGTTGACACAGACCACCGAGCACGGTTAGCCAGGAAATTTTGAATATCTCCAAATATCTTGTGATAGTCTGACCAGGCTGCCATTCGGTGCTCTTCCCACGTCAACCTTACGCCAAGGAGATCCAAATTCTCCGAACGATCTCGTAGAAGATGTAATAACTTGTCCAGCTCATATATAGTTGTCAAAGTTAGCTCAATGAGGTCCGTGTCTTCTGGTGAGAGATGTCTCTGCGTTGCAGCTTATGAAGGATAAGAACAGGACCAACGAGAGTATTTTATCGTGACCGTACCTTTCGTGAAATTCCTGAGCTTTTTGAGCTCTCCAGAATCGAATATTTCGGTTTCCTTCTCGATTCTATCATGTTCAACGAGCCATCCCTGTAGCTCCACTCTCGTGGGTAGGCCTGGTATCAGCTCCGCGGAGGTGCGTATGGCATCAATGCCAACAAACACTTCTATTGGAGGCATTTTCTCAAGAAACTGGATAAATGCGTGAATGCACAGCAAGTGATGGCGAAAAACCAAAATTACCTGGATCTTTTCTTCTATCCAAGCCTTCCTCTCGCTGAACGTTTGCAGTTCAATGACTTCGTGGGATTCGAGAGCCTGCTCTTCTTTCTCCTTGGTTGGTTTTGTGCTCTCACGAGCACCAGCGTCGACGTCATCCGAAACATTCCGAGCAGCATCATCGACAGGTTGAGCGGGCGTACCAGGTGCCGGATCGGGGGCAGCCTGTGAAGCGACTGGCGCCTCCGAAGACATTTCTTGGAATGAAAGAAAAATGAAAAAGAGGCGCGTGGTATTCAAGAGCTAATATTCAGCATCTCCCGCGAGCGCTGGAGCGGTTTAGCGTGTCTGCAACGACAAATCTTGCAACGAGGTATATGGCCAGTGGGAGACGTATGGGCATTACCTAAGCACGGTTCGGAATGCATTCGGATCTCGGTACTGCCTTGCACCTGACATGCACCATTTCTCAGTTACCTGTCTGTCAATGTCACATCTCCCATTCTAACCCCACACTGGCAGTACATCTCCTGGGCAATGCAGAAAGGACACGATCTCACGGGTAATCAGCATCTGAGTTCACCCGATATTACATCCCCTCAACAGCCTCAAGCTCGACGTCAATCAGCTACAACCCGTTTTGCACTTCTTGGGATATTCATCTTGCCTTTCGCGTTCGTGCCCTATGCCTTTATGAGAAGACGCGTCTCAGTTTTACAACAAAGGCTAGATGATTTGACTACTACTACATCGGAATTACAAAGGAGCACTAGGACCCTAGCGCTCCAGAGTTCCCACAGGAAGGACGAGCTAGCTCGCGCCAGGCTTCTGTTGGAGGCAGAAAGAAAGGAAGTGGACGAGCTGCGTTGTGACCTGAAGGCAACCCGGGATGAATATGCTATTGAGAGTGCCGCTATCCAGAGCCATCTTCATAAACTATTAGAAGAGAGCAAAGTCACCAAGTAGTATATCTTCTTGCATCGCCTTGGATGCTGCGATTCTCATTGTTCCCTCGCCATCCACAGGACACGTCTTACTGTGCTGTCTCATCTGGGTGTCTCTCTAGCTGATATAGCGGCTTTCATGCACGAAAACAAGCTTCGTCATGGGCCTTCACCCCTGAAAGCAGATGATTATGGGGTAGAGCGCTTGCGGGCGCTTGCGATGCAGATACAGAAAGCCGCATTCACAACGGACAAGGTGAGTCCATCACTATAATTATGTATGAGGGACCTAATCTCCGGTACATAAAGGATTCCTGACATCTTTCCTCATCTAGGGATCGATATTTCAAGAATTGTATGGACTATTTCAATCACCTTTTGTAGCCGATAAATGTAATAGTTATCTCAGACAATGTACTTTGAGTTATTGATACCAATTGTACATTTCGATTCATGTCATATGTGCATTCTGCTAACGAATTCCAACGGTAATTACAAGGCAACCAATATCCTCAGAAGACCTGGATTTGCTGACTCCAAGGAAAGAGGGCATGTTCGAGTGCGTCTGCAGAAGCCCCATCCTCGGAGAGAACATTGTGATCTTCGAGCTCACTTGAGATTTTATCTATATGCTCCCCAGTTCCCGATAGATGGGCAACCCTGGCGCATGCAGCGTGAATTTTGAGATATTCTGGCGATGGAAGTGGAAGTTTCTCGGTATCCTGAGTTGTAAATGTCACAGGTGCCTCGAGCTTGTAGGTATTGGGTGTGCCCTGGGATTTTCAGTCTAAGCGCAATGCACACCAGGTGGTAAATCACTCACTGTGGGCTCAAACCAGAGCTTTAATTCATCATCACAACGAGGCATGCACACCAACATCCAATGTCAAAATGTTTTCCAGACGATGGATATTGCTGCCATTGAGGTCGAAAGGAATCTGGCTGTAGCCAAACCGATCCATGACAGCCCACATGGAAGCAGCATGGTGATGCTATGCCCGTAATAAGCATACAGATGTCATCCAAATAGGAGAAGAAGAGTACCCTGATACCGCCCTTCTGATCACCAGAAATATTCAGGTTGGTGGATTCAGCGAAAATATGTGCACAATTCGTTACGATCAAGCCTTTGCCCTCATCATCGGCCATTTTCTCCAGCTCCTGATTATTTTCCACCATGGAACGCTCATAATTTCCTGTAACAACGCAGCAAGAGCCGTCCCGAATCAGAGCCTTAGAAAGGGCCGACGGTTTGTGACTTACAAAATAATGACACGACGAGTACACTCACATTCTTCTTGGCATCTTGATGTGCCTGAGGAGCCTCGACTAACATATCGAATATCATCGCCTTGCAGGTGTCAAAAGAGGGCCGTGAAACGTGCGAGGAGGGGATGGGAGTGTGACCTTTGGTTCTTTTGACTGTTGAGTATCTTTCAAATGGGTGGGGGGAGGACAGATAAGTAGAGAAGCTTACATGCGCGAAGGTAATGGTCGTAGTACATTTTCCCATTAGTTTCCAAGGCACCTTTTCCCGCACAAGAAATGACTTCTCGTGCAATAGCTACACGAGCTTGGTCTGAAGGCCCTTCTAGCATGAGGTAACCTAGGATCCTCGCATAGATTAACGTTTTGGCATTTTGGGCAGATCGCTCAAATTCTAAGATGATGGCATATGCATCACGGATGACAGGGGTGATACTAAGCAGGCTTGGAAGCTCAGCAGAGAGTGCGGTACCAGTCATGGACGAAGTTAAGCGGGGAGTTCAAGGTATACATGGCTAAAGCTGCTCGGGGGTTATTAGTAATACAAGTCTTACAATCCTGTGATAACATCATCGGGATCTTCCAGATGAATGTCTACTACGTGTGAGTACAAAGAGGAGGCAACTGCAACAGTAATCATACACCACAAAAAACTGCCACTCTCCTTCACCAAAATTTCCACCATTTGCGTTTTTTCTTTGGAAAATCCGAGGGTGCAGAACTATTGGCCTCTTCTTTCTCAGGTAACCTATGGATATCACATCATATCGTCTCAGTGGATATCTCACATATAAATATAAAAACAAGACACAATACGCACTCATCAACATGTACGATGTAATCTTTTCGCAATGCGGCTAAGGCCTGTGTAATCTGGGATTGATAAGCCAACCGGAGGTTGTTGGGCACCATTATCTTGCGTCTCCAAATAGCCAAGCTATTGCCAGTTTTCGAAGGGAGCAATACGAAAACGACGACCTGGACAGATGGGTCATAGAATGCCACTGATTCCTGTAGAATGCGATCCATCGTCGGCTGCAAGTCATCAAAAGTCAGCCAGTCAAAGGCAGGCTCGTTTGGTGATTTCGCTGGCCGGTAGTCCGCGTTTACTACCAGAGCTCCGCGTTCACGGCTCTGCAGAAATTTGTGCAACTGCAAGGAAGTCCAGCCAGATTGCGAGTGTGAGCGACTGATTCACTAATAGAACCATGGGTTATGGTTAACATTGGTACTTACGCCATAAGAACCTAAACCGTAAGACACTGACTGTATCCAAGCCAGTAAAGTTGCAACACGTTCATCTTTGTCTGGCGGGAACATCCAATGGAATCTGTCCTTTGCCAGGCGAGACTTGCTGTACAATGCACGCTGTGCAGCCTCCAGTGCAATCCCTTTGGATTCAATGAAACGAACATCGGCATAATCTTGCATTACATTGCGCGCGGGCGGCCCACTGTGAATAGATGTATTGGTGCCTTGATAAGCATAAGCAAGCGTCTTCGAAGGCATGTTGTATGTTGATAGTCCGAGCTGGTTTGGTGGAAAAGCGTTGACAGTAAAATTCTCCACAACTGCTGCCGGCTGAAGAGAAGCAGGATCGGGATCAGGAGGTCGTTGAGACTGATACTGAGGAGAAAAGTGTACTCGACGACCCCATCCATCATCCTCTTCACCGTAGTATCCGTTGTCTTCGGCTGTGTCGGCCCAACCATCGCCCCAATCACCCCATTGATCCTGCTGTTGTTCCTGTTCTTGCTGCTGCTGCCGCCGCTGACTTTTGCTTTGATGTTGTTTTTGCTTTGGCTGATTCTGCTGCTGCTGCTTGTTCTTCTTCCCTTTCTTTCCCCCGCCCTGTTGCTGCTGAGGAGGGGGTGGTGGTGGCGGTGGAGGCTCCTGGTATTGCGATTGGTGCCGCTGGTGTTGATGATGGTGTTGCTGTTGGTGGTATTCCTGTTGCTGTGGTTGGTATTGCTGCCAGTCCTGCTGAACTGGGGGCTGGTAATAACTGTCTTGACCGGGGATGGCAGCAGCAGCACTAGCAACAGCTGTCTGGTAAGTTTGGCTCTGTGGCGGCTTATTGAGCAATGAACTCAAAAGCTGAGATCGCTGCTGCTGAGACAAGGTGACCCTGGTCCCAGTAGAGCTTGGGGATGGGGGTATAGCACTGTCAAATGTCACCTTTGGTAACCGTCTGGCTTCGTCGCCCCACCCCATCCATCCACCCTGCTTCTGTGTCTGCTTGTAATCTTGCTGAGCCGCGGGATCAGCCCACCTAGAATCTGGCTGACCGCCCCAACCATCACCTGCTCTGCTATTCCATGCTCCTCCTCCGGTGTTGCTCCATCCTGCATCGCTACTTCCCTGACTGGGCGGATTAATCGGCCAAGGAATCTCATTAGCGCCCCAATCTCCGCCCCCGCCCCCTCCCCCTCCCCCTCCCCCTCGTCCCCAGTCATCCCTAGCAACGGCACCACCCCCACCTCCGCCTTCACGTCTCCAATCTTCCCTGGCAGCAGCAGCTGCTGCGTTGACTCTCGCATTGTATTGCTTATTGCCTTTACCCCCACCACCGTGAGGAACGGGCGGTGGCGGCGGTGGAGCCTGAGGCGGCCCTAGCGGTACCCCCCAATCCTGCTGTGCTTGTGCTTGAGGTTGTGGATCGTCGCCCCAGCTGCTATCCACCGGAGCTTCATTATTGTCTGGCCATGGGCCATCCTGTCCATCCTCTGCCCAATCGTCTTCGCCTTCGCCTTCCAATAGGCCATCTAGTGGTTCCAAATCCATATTATTCGAGTCAAAGTGCGATTAATGTAGTATGAAAAGGACAGAGCATCGAAGACGAAATGTCATGAACTGTGCGATAGAGAACAATGGCGAGTGAAATGAAACTGACCTAAACCGCCAAATCCGTCATCTGGGACTTCTTCGACCGTAGCAAGCTGGTTCGAATGAGCGAAAGCAGGCTGGCTCGGAAGAACTTCAGCAGACAGGCTTGGGGGAGCAACAACTGCAGGCTGGCTCACGTCAGGCTGATTCGATACAGCAGTGGGAGCGGGCTGGTTGGGTGCTGGTGCAGGTGTATCTGCTTTCTGCTTGCCTTTCTTACTTGCTTTGGCCATATCGTGGTAAGGATGACGATCGAGACTGGGGGATTACGCACAAAACACGCGTTTGGCAGCCGAGATGAAAAACTCGAGTTTACAATGCGCTTTAGTGCTCGATGCAGGGAAAGATGGCTATCGCAGATGGAACGGCCGTATATAAGAGCAATGGTCCCAAAATTGTACACCAGTGTGCTCCTTGCCCAGCGCTATTCTTTGTGATTTCCGGGATATGGCGATTTCCAGCAAGAAGAGAAGAGTCTGACGGTGTCTTGTGAGCAGCACGGGACTTCTCATTTGCCAATAATACGAGCGTCTAACCATTGTGTTTAGCGAAAGCTCCGCGCGGGTAAGCCATTGTCCAAACAATGCCAATAGGGGACATAAAACCTCAGTGGAAGGTTATTTACACCACGCTTTTCAAGGACAAACAGGCGGAACAGGCGTAGAATGTGTGCACAGAAGCCAACCAAGATATATGGGTATTCTACCTACTATATTCTCTTCACCACCTCGTTCACCACCTCGCTGGTCTTACTTTTCCCACCCAAATCAGGCGTCAAAACATTACCTTCCCTGATCACTTCATCCACAGCCTTCTCAATACGATCTGCTCCTTCACCGTACCCGAGATGGCGCAGCATCAATGCAGCAGAGCGCATAGCTGCGAGGGGGTTTGCTATATCTTGCCCTGCAATATCCGGAGCAGAGCCATGTACCCTACGGGATGTGCCTGTTCAGAATGCTGATGCACAAGAATAGGGATTTCCATGAAACTCACGGTTCACCCATCACGAAAGAATCGCCAGCGTTTATGGAAGGCACTAAACCTAATGACCCCACCAATGCGGCAGCAGCATCTCTAACAATTACGATCTCATCAGCATTACAAAGCTATGTAGTTAGGAACACGGAAGACTCACGAAAGGATATCTCCATACAGGTTTGGAGCAACCATTACATCGAAAATACTATTGAACACTCGTCATTTAAAGAGGTCTGTGACGCCGCAGTCGAACTTACTGAGGCTCGCGGAACAACCTATTTAGAGACCATGAGCGACAAAGAAATCACAAATGCTTTAGGTACGAACCTGTAAACAGCACTGTCCACGAGTTGTTCTGCAATCGTAATCTGATCGTATCTCCCATTCACTTCAGGTAATGCGGGCACCGCTCGGACAGTTTCACGGAAGAGGCCGTCGGTGACAGACAAGACGTTAGATTTATGGATGATGGTCACATGCTGTATGGTTTGTCATGCTCACATCAGTTGTCATGCGTATAGGATCATCCACTTACCTTGCGTGGACGAGAAAGTGCTGTCTTAAACGCCATATCACCTATCCTACGTGAGGCACGCTCAGTGATAAGCCGCGTGGCGCGAGCTTCCTTGCCAAACTCTCCTTGCTGCAAGGTTTCCTGTTTGATATACTACGAATTCATGTTAGTCGCTGTTTTCCCATCAAGAAACAGTAACATACGAGACATTCGGTATTTTCCCGGATGACGACTAAGTCGACATCAGGTTTTCCTCCAGCAGTAGCAGCCACCTGTCTTGGAGAAGATGAATTACGTGAGTAGCACTTGTTGGCGGACTTTGCGTACGCACAGAAGCGACTGGTCGTATGTTTGCGTATAGATCCATCTTCTTTCGAAGCGCTACAATGGGTGAAGAATAACCCACCACCTTGCGGGACGGCGAACTGAATGACTGTCAAGTAGTGAGAATATGATTAGATGAAAACAAACCTGACGGCTCCAAAGAGGGCACAGTCACATTCATTCTGTAAGATGCTAATATCATCGGTCAATGGAAGGTTTTCTGCATTGACACGTAGGTTAAAATTTACCTAACTGTTTCGTCCGGCAAAGCAGTCCCTGTCTTCGTGAAAAGTTCAAAACCAGCAGCAAGATCAATAAATTCTGGCTTGGGTATAGATGATCCAAGAGCAATAATGGCTGCTCTAGCCGCCTAGTTCGGAAATTCATCAGCGTAACTCGGAGCGTAGGTATTGTATTTTGAAACGAACCGGTAAAACTTCTCTTCCAATGCCATCTGCAGGCAACATGCCAATTTTGAGCGACTGTCTAGCAGCCGTCGCCATAGACCTAAATGCCATTTTTTCCCAAGTACTTATCAATTACAATACAAGCTAACTTGAAAGATGATGTATGACTGGAGAGTTGGTGTTGAGTTACAAGTCAACGCACATACGCTTCGGCAACATGCGCAACTCCAGCATCGGGCGTCTAACTTGAATTTGACACTACGATACCTTTTTGGAATCTGCAGGACATAAGGCATATATGTTCATGGATTCCGCGACATCACCCGTTATCAAGCATAACGACATTCGCGATGGCGATACTGTAATGTTACAGCTTCTTAATGGCGAAATACGAAGCATGAAAGTACAAAAAGATTCGTGAGTGTTTCCGTAATCTTGGTTTGTAGGGGCGCTTAGTCGAAAATGCATATGCAGGAACATAACGCTAGGACGGATTGGCTCTTTTCCTGGTGTACATCTCCTGGGTCAAACGTACGGTTTGACATATGAAATAGTGGAGAAAGAGCTCAAAGTAATACCTCCACGAACTTTACAAGATGTTGGTATGGTGCTTTCGCTGAGGTTGAGGTTTTTTTACATCTCTTTTCTAAAAAATTGTTTCTGAGATAGAGGATACGGACGCAACGAATGAGCTTATTAACGATGACGATTTTGTACAACCTATGGCTCTGGAGGAGATAGAATCTTGGAAGCGAGCTGGTATGCATGCCTCAGTAGGTTTTTTTTTAAAATTACCGACGGTGGATACTTCTGAAAACCTAGTATTTCTGAAGGATATTATAAATAGACAGATCGAGCAGCACGCAAATTATTCTTTGAAGACTGCATACAGCAAAGAAAAATACAAGAAGCGAAAAGAAGCCAAGTGGTTATATCTTTTATGAGTACTGAATTCGGCACTTAGCTTTCCACAGATATCTTAAAGCATTTACGACGGTCGAGCCAACTCTTTTCAACGTCTGTACATATTGGTTTCGGAAGAATCCCACTCGGATACGCGATATTCGACCAGATACGCTATCGCAGATCATGAACATGGCAAACATACGGCCGGGTGGCAGGTACATTGCTGTCGATGATGCTGCTGGTATCCTTGTTTGTGGTATCCTAGATCGAATGGGAGGTATGACAAAATCCAGTCATCTTTAAAGAGTTTGATGTTTACCTGGCACGGCAGGCCAAGGGCGCTTAATCACCATATGCGACGTTGATTGTCCTCCTGCATACCCTACTTTGACGCAAATGAACTTCAATCATGAAGCGACGATATCAATTTTATCTTCTCTTAATTGGGCTACTGCCCAGCCAGATTACATTTCAGGTAAGTTCCATTTTGTTCTTTTTGGTGACGTCTGGTGATAATCAACCCACAATCATGGAGTAATGGCACCGGAACCTGTGACAGAAGTCAAGTCAGAACGACATCGTTCTCGCCTGCAGAAACGGAAAGTAGTAACCGACGCGGTATCTAACACGAGAGAAGAGCTTTTTTCTGGGGAGTTTGACGCGTACGATGATGTTTTCTTGATTCATACGTGACCTGACCTCCTAACTAGTCTTGTTATTTCTTGCGAATTCGATATTTTGCAAGTCGTAGAAGTGCTCTCGCCATATCTAGCTGGCTCTGCATCAATCGTCGTTCACAGCCCTCATATACAGGTCACTTAATTACAACCTCTGGATTCCTCACCTATTTACACCTTTCAGCAGACATTAGTAGAACTTCAAGCCAAGCTGCGTTCACTGCCTAACTTCATAGCACCATCTTTGACAGAATCCTGGTTACGCTGCTACCAGGTAAATCGTTACCACCATCTTATAATGCTTAAGCTAACTGAGCTCGACAGGTGCTACCTGGCCGAACACATCCAATGATGAATATGTCAGGTTCTGGAGGATACCTTTTGCATTCCATAAAGATGTGAGTGAAGTTCATTTATGAAAACCCGCGGTTCAACTGAAAGTGTGATCACTTCCAGATATGATGTAGCCAAAACTTAAAAGATACATGACGCTTGCAACACCTTATAGACCACCCCGCAAGCTAAGGATAGGGTGATATGACAACAGTGACTGGGGTGGACACGGATGAATCACCTTGCTTGCCAAGGTATCTGGCGCCTCATGATATGAAACCAGTTTTCATCCCACCCGCAGTTCCTGATGTTGTAGGTTGTGTGGTGTCAAGGTCAAATCCTGGTAACTACCTATTGTTGTTGATTGAGCCGAGTGACAACCCATAAATCTAAATCTCCCTCAAAATATGCATGGGATAGTTTATTATTGAATGCTAGTCAAGGAGGGGGCTGCCAAAAATGGAATACCTGGCACCAGCTTGTTTTGCTGAGCACATCGTGTTTTGTGAAGCTTCTAGTTCTTTTACTTCAATCAAGCTAAAAAAAAATATAATGGATAGACTGGAAAGCAATCTACAATGATGTCTTATGAAATACAAAAGTAAAAGGGAAAGACAACCACAGGCATACATGTCAAGGTATGGCAAATATGTGAAAGTTTGTGTAAGGATGTGTCCTCAGATGGTCAATCCTGAGATGGGAATAGGGTAGTTAGAGTCAGGGGACTTGACAAGTAAGGCCAGGCATGGCTAGTCTCCTATAAGCAGACTGTATTGCAGGAAGACAGTCGTTCCTGGATTTTTTTGAGTAGAGAGTTCATTTTGGAAAATTTAATGGGTAAGGTTCAAACCAGGGAGCTTAGCTATGTCCAGAACCTGAACAGGTGCCCAATGATATCAAGCACTCTTGATGGCAATGAATCAGAACAGGTTCTGGATAGAAAATGCTCTCCTGTAACAACCAAGAGTTAGTTACTCTGGCGCACAACTCAGACAAGCAAAAGAGTATGAGAGGGGGTGGTTACCCCTCAGGTAGGACTGAGTTAGTTGTGGGTAAACAACAGGAGGACTCGCTGAGAAGTCTCCCTGATTTATTGGGGTATATATACTACTACAGGTTGTTTGTACATGTGTACTATACAGTTGATGAAGGCAGTGGCTGATGATGTCATAAGGCACAGCCTGTGTGACCAGCTCCTTTGTATGAGAGACTTGTAGCTAAAATAAGGAAAAGGCAGTGCAGCGCGAGAAGGTGGAGTTTGAACAAAATGGAAAGTGTTGCATGGCACTTTGTGTGAAAACTACAGAAGAAAGTTAAAGAGGAGAATGAAATTTAAAGGTCCAAAAATTGTGTATTGTAACACTACCCCCCCTCTAAGGCTTGACTTCCAGGCGGGACCGGGTACTGGATGTGGTAGTTAAATTTTTGGGCATAGTTTGAAAAAGGGAATTAAAAAGTTTTGAATCCATGCCTCTAAGCTTCCTAGGAGCCGAGGGATTCTTAGAACAAAATTCGCAAACAGCATTGTGGGAATTGTCCAGATGGGCTTCTGGTTCCCACATTCTGTCCTTGTCTCCATAGCCCTTCCATAGGACTAGGAACTCTAATTTTCCACGCTTCAAGCGTGCATCCACCACTTGTTTGACTTTGAACTCTTATTTACCTTCCTGGGTGACTACAACTGGTCCGGGCTGGTCCACGCACTGTCCCGGCAGCGGCCCTTTATAAGGTTTCACATGGCTAATGTTGACCGTGGGTACTACCCTCACTTGTTTTGGGAGTTCCAGCTCCACTGCATTGGGTTTGACTTCCTTAATCCAGTAAGGGCCAATCCACTTTTCGGTTAGTTTTCTAGACTGCTGATCTTTTAATTTTAAGTGGTCGGTATCTAACCAGACCAGGTCACCAACCTTGTAGTCAGGGGACTTAGAGTGTCTATGCTCTGCCCTGTCTTTCATCTGCTCTGCAGTTTTGAATAGCGCTTTGCGCGTTTCATCTAAGACATACTTCATGTCTTTTGCCATATTCCCAGCAGCCTCATTTTTGCTTTTGCCAGGTTCTACACCCATTCTGGGGAGGTATGACCTTGTAACCTCAAATGGTGCCTTTCCTGTAGCTGATGACTGTTTGATATTATATGAGAACTGGGCTATCTTTAGCCACTTGGCCCAATCCATCTGTCTGTCATTAATAAATATCTGGAGATATTGTTTCAACTCCTGGTTGAGTCTCTCTGTCATTGGTTTGCGGATGGAACACCATTGATAGTTTAGGTTTGATGCCCAGCATCCAACATAATTCTTTCATAAATTTGCTAGCAAATTGCGGTCCCCTGTTGGAGATAACTGTTTCTGGTAACCTATGGGTGGACCATACGGAATCTTTAAATAAATCTGCCGTACCAGCGGTGGTAATGGTTTTATTGGTGGGTATGAATACCAATTCTTTGGAGAAGCGATCTACTACCACCATTACTGAATCATACCCATTCGACTCGGGCAGATCCGTTGTGAAGTCCACCGATATATCCTGCCAGGGACCAGCTGGTATCGGATTCAGCATAAGTTTACCGGCCGGCGGTTGATGAGAATTCTTTGCCATGGCACATCTCAGACAGGATTTTACATATTCCTGTACGTCTTTGACCATGCCAGGCCACATATAGTTTCTGGAGATCAACTCCATTGTTTGTTGCCACCCAGGGTGCCCAGCCACTGGAGTGTTGTGATGTCTGTCTATTGCCTTGATCCTTGCGGACTCAGGCACATAGATCTTGTCTTTAAAATGGAAGAGCCCGTCTTCCCATAAATAGTTCTCATTGCCGTCAAGGCACGCCTTCTCTTCTGAGGAGATGTCTTTCTTGAAGACTTCCAGAAGATCTGAATCCTGCCTGATTCTAACATTAGCAACCCTTGATTGGTCTATCAGGGTAACACCTTTGTTATCGTCTTCGATGCCGTTGGCATGATCCTCTCTCCTGGATAAAGTGTCCGCTTTCCCCATAGAACTTCCAGGCTTATGAATTAATTTATAATTAAACCTTGACAAGTATACCGCGTAGCGGGCCTGTCTTCGGTTCAAGTCTGGGGCCGTCATAAAATACTCCAGATTCTTATGATTGGTCCAAATTTCAAATTGGTGCCTAGCACCTTCTAAGTAGTGCCACCAGTGCTCTAGAGCTCTAATGATGGCCAGCATCTCCTTATCGTATATCTGATAGTTGCACTCTGTAGGCGACAAGCTATGCAATAAATAGGCACAAGGCCTCCAAAGATCGTCAGGGCATTTAATTGACAAAACAGCCCCAGTAGCAAAATCAGAAGAGTTGGTTTCTAGCCGGAACTCTTTGTCTAATTCTGGAAATGCTAATATGGGCGCCGTTGTAAACGCCTGTTTAAGCTTATCAAAAGCTTCTTGTTCTTTGGCGCCCCAGTGCCAAACGATGTCCTTTTTAGTGAGATCGTTCAACGGTCTCGTGATTTTTGCGAAGTTTTTGATAAACCTTCAGTAGAAATTGCCTAAGCCAAGGAAGGCCCTAACTCCTTTGACATGAGTAGGTTCTGGCCACTCCAAAATAGCTTGAACTTTCTCAGGATCCATCCTGATTCCGTTCTGGCCTATGATCATACCGAGGAAGTCTACTTCCTTCACTTTAAAATTACATTTTTCGGGTTTGACGAATAGGTCCCGTTCCTGTAAGCGTCAAAGGACTTCTTGCACGATCCTGTCATGCTCAGTCTCATCGTCCGACTTCGTGAATATTAATAAATCGTCAATGTATATAACGACACAGTTTTCCATATCTGCAAAGATCTTGTTCATCATGCTCTGGAAGGTTGCCGGTGAATTGGTTAACCCAAAGAACATAACAAGGGGCTCAAAGGATCCTTGGTGGCATGTGAATGCGGCCTTCCAAGCATCTGTTTCTTTGATTTGTACATTATTGTACCCCCATCTGAGATCCATCTTTGTCAAGATCTTGGAACCAGCCAATTTGTCTACTAACTGACTGATTAAAGGCAGCGGATACGCATTTTTAACCGTGTGCTCATTCACGTAATGATAGTCCATAATTATGCGCTTCTTACCATCCTTTTTAGGAATGAAGAACACTGGGGACATCATAGGGCTTTTGGGAGGTCTGATGTAACCCTTCCTAAGCTGTTCATCTATGAAACTTGATACCTCATCTCTTTCTGGAGCAGAGAGTGGTATCATGTGTCCTTTACTCGGTTTGAAGGTGTCCTTCAAATCTATAGCATGGTACCAAGGCTTAGCCTCTGGGAGGTGCTCTGATTTATGTTTAGAAAAGACTTTCCAGAAGTCATGGTACCCGGGAGGTACCAGCCTCTTAATCTCTTCTTTGGGTTTTACCTCGTCATTGTCATCATCAATCTTATCTAAAGATCTGAGCTGGGCATAAATGTGACCAGTGTTTATCCTTTCATCTCGCTCAGTTTGACGGACACAACTTGGCTTGCCCAAGTCATCACACTCCTGAGGGCTACGTGACAATGTGACAACCCCTGTCTGCTAGTCAATCTCAGGATTGTGTTTAAATAGCCAGGTCCAGCCTAAGATTAAATTAATCTTCCCTAGTTGGGTAGCTTCAGTGTTACGATAACACATTTTTGGACCTTTAATTTTCATTCTCCTCTTTAACATTTTACTGTAGTTTTCTCACATTGTGCCATGTGGCGCTTTCCCTTTTTGTTCAAACTCCTCTTTCTTGCGCTGCGCTGCCTTCCTTCTTATTTTAGCTACAAGTATCTCATGCAGTGGAGCTGGTCACACGGGCAAACTGTATAGTACATATGTACAAACAAACCTGTAGTAGTATATATACCCCAATAGATCAAGGAGACTTCTCAGTGAGTCCTCCTGTTGTATCCTCACAACTAACTTGTTGAAACCTAAAGGGTAACCACTCCCTCATCATCCTCTCTGTAGCTTGTCTGAGTTGTGCACTGGAGTAACAAACTCTTGGTTGTTACATTCAGTGGTGACTCGTTCTCTGTGTCCTTGGTACTCAACAACAAAAGAACATTTGTGCGTAATGCAGCCACCTGGTACATGGAGCACTCTAGAGAATTCCACAGCCCTAGCCACTTTGCCATTCATCACAGGATTAAACACCACAGTACCAACACCAGCTGAATAGACAACAGTGTGATCAGCCAGCTTGATTGGCACACAATATGGGGTATAGTGGTGCATCCAATGACGATGAGGTGTCATATGAGAAGTGGCGCCTGTGTCTGCATTCCAATCAATGTCAGCATCAAGTTGGAGAGGGCAATGAGGATCAGAGGGATGAATGGAACGAAGACTTGCATTCCCAGCTGATTCAGTGACCACAGTAGATGAATTGGCATTGTTGGGCGAAGATTTGGGCTGCTGAGAGGTATTCTGAGAGTTGCTGGAGCCTGCCTGAGCCTTATTGCCACGCTTGTAGCGATTCTTAGCACCCTCCACTGCCTGTTGGCGACTAGCAATGTATCTGTGGCATTTGTCTTGGGTATGACCAAGTAAACCACAGAAATCACACTGAACACGAGTAGAGGTGGTGGATTGGTTGCAATGATGGCAGTTAGGATGGGTGCAGGTGCTATTGGCAGTGGTAGACGAAGAATGCAAGGCAGAATCGACTTCAGCACGACAACGGCGATTGACCTCTTCAGCAAGGAAAGCATCCCTGAGCTGGGTCTTGTCCAAGGTGCCCAGAAGTAGTAGAGATGAAGTGAAGTGGGCATATTGATCAGGAAGCGCCCTAATCATGGCCATGCATGTCAATTCATCGTCCAATTCAGACAATGAGAAGCCAGTAGGACGAAGATTTTGAATCTGATGCATGCCTTCGTCAATTCTGGTCATGAGAGACTGCAGGGACTCGTCCTCCTTCTTTCTGATAGAGAAGAAGTCGTCATAGGCATTAAATCTCGTCCCAGGCTTCTTAGAGACGTGCACAATTGCCAGTTTCTCCCAGATCTTGACAGGATCATCAATGATGCCATCAAGATGGATGCGCTGCTTTTTGGTGACATTGAGATATAATGCACCAGCAGCCTTTTCAGCTCTCAACTCCCATTTCTCCATTGCTTCAGCGTCAGTCCCAGGACACTTTTCAGCGCCAGAGACGAGCCTCCACAGTCCCTTGGTCATCAACCAAGCTTGCATTTCACCACTCCACTGGGAGTAGTTAGTGCCAGACTTGGGATGGAACTTGGGATCAGAGTCAGACATGATGGGTGTTGTATAAGACAATAGAGCAATGATAAATGATGTAGGAGACGGCTATAGGCGATGGAATAGTGGCAAAGACAATGGGCAACAGTAGGAGGCGAGCAGATAAGATGGTGAGGCGGTAGAGAGAGGATATGGAGAGGGTCAGAAAGTGCAAGGATAGGTCCAAATAGGGTCCAAAAAGCATCCAAAAGCGATCCAGGAGGGTGCTAAGGCTTCCTAGTGCTGCTACAGGGTTACGCCTGTGTTCCCCTTTCAATTCCACACTGATATTAACAGAGAAATCGCCTCGAGACAGTGTTGGTTAATAGGGCTTGTATATGAGTCAACAAAGTGACTTAAGCTCCCCAAACACCGCAGACTGAGAGAGGCTCTAGGCAACAGCAAACTGAGGCAATGCAGGCGAGCTTCACAGTCTATAGGCTTGTTCTATCTGATAATGGACAGAGTAGAGAAGATTGGAGCTTTATGCACACACCAGATATGCCAAAAAGCGAAAAATAGGGCAAAAAGTCGAAATTGATGCAGAGACAGATAAGATGGATGGATTGCCACCAAATCAGAGGTATAGGGAACGTCTTTATAGAGTAATAGATGGCCCAAATATCACAAGAAGTGAAGCACAGGATGTGGAGATATGCAATAGGAGTCCAATAGGGGTGAAAGTGCCAAAAATGCAAACTTCACAGAGGATGATGGAGTGGATGGATTGCCCCCAA
The DNA here is from genome assembly GCF_000218685.1 of Serpula lacrymans var. lacrymans S7.9. NCBI lineage: Eukaryota > Fungi > Basidiomycota > Agaricomycetes > Boletales > Serpulaceae > Serpula > Serpula lacrymans. The sequence continues at coordinate 884,465 of NW_006763293.1, read as the reverse complement.
ATTGACGGTGTAAAGTGCAATAGTATAGGGTAGTAGATGGCTCAAATAGGGCCAAGATCCGAGCACAGGATGTGGAGATATGGAATAGGGGGCCAAAAGGTGATCAAATGATGATGAAGGCTCACAGAAAGATCCAGCTCAAATCCAACCGCTCTGACAGGTCTCCTAGGGTTATTTAGGCCGTAGAAGACGATGGTAGAAGTTACAGGACGATCAGATAAGGATTGGGCGAGATATGGTGCAGATAAGACCAAAAAAGCGTCCGAAATGGGGGTAACTTGCAACAAGGAGTTGTTGTTGGAGATCAAGATGAGATCAGAGTAATCTGAGGTGATGGATGAGATAATAAGAGTCCCAGAAGACAATGGTTACGATGGATAAGCAGTAGGACACTTGGATGGTGAGATATGAGGTCAGGAAGATGGCTAGAGCACAGGGCTCATAACCTATTAAGAACAAAGCTTGAAGGAAGTGTCTAGCCACTTGCTGAGAGCAATCAGGGACTGGAACTAGAGTCCAATGTGAGTAACTATATTATTAGAGAGTATGACAGGTATATAGTACCTAGAGTCCAATGTGAGTAACTAGAGAATAGGAAGCATTGGACTCTGCAGTACTGTCCGAAGTTTTGTAAACAAAGGTAAACAAAGCAGCCATAAAGGCGAAATAATAGAGAACACAATCAATAGTGAATGATAGAAGAATAGATAGAGAAAGGAATGAAAATATATAGGTAGCACAAAGGTGCAGAATCACCAAAACTAACACATCTTTGAGTCTGATTTTTTGCGTTACAAACAGACTTTGCCAATCATCATACATTCATTTGCTATGCCTGCAAATGGGTCCAGTAAAACAATCCCAGATCAACCTCAATTGGCACCCACTCTTCTCTCAATCATTGATGACTTCAGATATGGACAGATCCTTAGAAAGTCTGAAGCCAATTTACAACTTGTTGGTAGAATACTCCAGGAAAGTGCCAAGTAAACTTACAAGTTCTCCGAAACACAAGTTCTTGATCCCTATGTCTCCATGTTGGATCAATTCGAAGAGGATAGCCAAATCACTAGAGGAAGAGATTGTTCTCCTCAGAACTAGCCTGCAGTTTGAAGAGGCCCAATTCCTGACTTGCAAGAAGAGCTTGATAGACTGGTTAGAAGGGACACCATAATTAGAACTTGAAGAGCTGCCAAATCTGACAGTGAGGGTGAATAACCCTGAAAGAAATTAACAGTCAGATCCATCAGGCACTTCAAAACCCCCCTTACTTCTTATTGTTCCAAATACATCTCCTCTTCTCTCCAAAAAACAAACTAATTCCTTGCTGATTGGTCTTTTGGTCCCAAACAAGTTAAAAGAACAATCCTTGCCTGTACTTTCATTCCAGAACTCCCTTACTTTGAATGGGACAAGATCATATCAGGAGTCTCACTCAATGTTGACACCATCTTCATAGGATTGTTTTCCTCAGAGCTGGATGAAAGGTCAAAAGAAAAACTCGGAGGAATTGAGATCTCCTGTGCCAATCCCGAGCCTTCTAAGTTGGTTGTCACCACTTAAGACTGGTCTACCACTTGGAACTTAGTAGCCAGAGCTGATTGGATGAAGTTGATGAATATGAAGAGTACATCAATCAAAAGTTCAGTAGCACTAATGAAAAGTATCCCTTTCAAGTTGTCCTCTTTGACAAGGCAGTTTGACAGAGGATTGGTTACAGACAGGACCTCCAACTCAATGATTTCCCCTTTTTCTCAGATTTCTGGAATTCCAACTTCATATCCTTTGGTAAACAATTCTGCACAGAAAAACTATCATCTCAACTTCCCAGAATCAGAACTCCTCACTCTACCAACCCTTTCAGGAGATGGAATTCAGGCTCCTGCACTAGACCAGGAAACACATGTCACTTCAAACACATCTGTGAATTCTGTGGTGGTAATCACCCCAAAAAAGACCATCCAAAGTAATAAACCTTGTTTCAAGCGGGATCTTATCTGGGACTCCAACCACTTTAGCTTTATTCCCACTGTCAGAACCATGGCCTCTTCGGAGTGACAGAGCTACAGAGTAAGGAAATGGAGTAATGGAGTATGGAGGACGAGATGGGGAATCGGCTTAGCTTGTGCGCTAGACCCTTTCACGGACCTTGGTCCCTAACTCGTTGGAAGTGGACAGAGGAGAAGTAGAGGATGAAAGGGAGCAGAGTAAAAATCCTTTGAAGAAGGATCGGGAAGGTCTTTAGAAAAGGACTGGTAAGAAAGCGAGGGAATCTAGTTGATATTTAAACTGCAGGAACGGAGTACAGGAGTTACAGCTTATATACTGTTGGGGGAGCAGGAGCTCGTAAGGAGTAACTTGTAATGTAGGTACAGAGTTCCATGTGGACAATTATCTAGCGAGAGGAGAATGTATGTGCGAGGAGTGTATTAATAAGGTCTAACTACAGAGTCCACAAGGAATACTAGAGCGTACAAGGAGAAACGTAGGGCAAACTAGAAGTCCAGGAGTATTGGAGTGGACAACCGGAGTACCATGTGGGAATGGAGCGTAGAATTATGCCAACCAGAAGACCACAAGGAAGGTAATCCCAAGTATACCGATGGTTTGGTGGTTTCAGGCCCAGAGAACAACTCCTTCGGAAATGTCGGAGTTCTATCTTCTGGTACGGATATGACACCCACAGTGTATTCCTCACTCTTTGCAGATCCCCTTCCTAAGCCACTCCTACTTGACATTAATGAACCCTTCAGCAAATGTCACAATTTGTCAGCATGTCATATCCGTGTCAGAAACCATAGTTCTGGAATTCTGAAGAAGACAGATTCCCAAGTCTGAACCCCCAAATCTTCGGTACTCTTGGAATTACACTCCTCATGTTCTACTGTTCGGAATAACCCTGTACCCCACCCTCACATGGTACTCCAGATATCCACTCCAATACTCCTGCACCAAATTTCTAGTCCACCATACATTTCCTCCACATGTTCTCATATTCCTCATGGACTCTGTAGTTTAGACCTTATGGTACACTCCCCCTACATATGATTTCCCCTTGCTAGATAATTGTCCACATGGAACTCTGTACCTACATTACGAGTTACTCCTTACAAACTCCCATCCCTCTGATAGTATATAAGCCATAGCTCCTGTACTCCATTCCTGCAGTTTGAATATCAACTAGTTCCTCTCACCTTTATTCAACTCTCCTTCTAAGTTTTTTGGTCCTTCTCCAAAGGACCTCCACTCCACCTCTCATCCTCTACTCTCATCCATTCCACTCCAACAACTTAGGGACCAATGTCTGCAGAAGGGCCTAGCGCACAAGCTAAGTCAATCCCCAACCTCATACTCTGTTCCACCTCCCACCTTATCTCTGCCCTCTGAACTCTGCTACTCTAAAGGTCACGGTTCTGACACACACCATCAATATGCTGCCATGATTCTTTGTCTCCTACAACATGGGCTGCCAGCTTTGCGCCACACATCATCATTCATCCCCCAACTATGTGGGTATTGCAGCACGCTGACAAATCTCATTACAGATATCAACTAGCTCTTGTGTTTTATTATACTACACAAAATACTGTAAAGCGGGAATCTCAAGGCTTTTTCCCACACCGCAGCAACATTTAAGTACATATTTGTTTAACTAGATACCATACAATTATACAGACATAAATGCATATATTTAAACTAAAATTTCTGAGTGTCACAACGACTTGACCAAAGGTTATGCTGTTTGTGTGCAAATCATCAAGTTGTTTTGGATTGATCTATAGATAAGATAGGAAGCTATACTAATAATCAGCTAGCTATTCAAGAAGGAGAAAAAATGTAGAGGGTCTCACCTCAGACCTTGTTTCAGAGTCTGAGGTGATACATGGCAACCAGGCCCTCTTTATAGGTAAGTAAAATAATGAGATCAAAATTTTTGATGGTATATAGTGGTTCACGGGCCACCCTAACTTACTTGCCTTCTTTTCTAGGTGCTTTGTACCAGCTTGTCTCAAGACTCAACATGTTTATTTCAACACTCCCCCTCAAGCTACACAAAGCCTGAGCTCGGTGGCAAAATGTTTTGCCTTAGTGGATGGCAGGGCCTTGGTGAGCATATTGGCAATCATATCCTCTGTCGGGCAGTAGATCATTTCAATCTTGCCCTGTTCGATTGCGTGATGTATGAAATGTAGGTGTATGTTGATATGTTTGGTTCTGGCATGGTATTGATTATATTTTGCCAGGGCTATTGCCAATTGGTTATCACAGAATAGAGTCGGCATTGGTGCGTCATTCCAGTATACTTTTTCCATGAACATCCTAATCCAGAGGAGTTCTTTTGTGGCGTGGGTTGCAGCCACGTACTCGGCTTCCATCGTTGACAGTGTGACCAACTCTTGCTGTTTTGAGAACCAGGAGATCGTTCCGCCGCCATCCAGCATGATGGCATATCCCAAGATAGCACGGCAATTTTTACGCATGCTGCTATTAGCATCGCAATAACTGGTAAGCTCTTCCCTTTCTGGTCCATAGCATAGCCAAAGCTCACACGTCCCTTTCAGATACTTCACCACTCTTTTCACCGCCTCCAAATGCGCCCTCCCAGGATTCTTGACAAACCTCAATAGTATGGCTACAGCGTGTGCAATATCTGGCTGAGTGGCAATCACCGCATACATGAGGAATCCTATGATCTCTCGATAGGGTGTGTCTCTCATAATTCTCAGGCATCTTGGGGCACTGATCTTTTGTTAGATATGTGTTCTCCACCATTGGCATCAACAGGGGCTCCGTATCTTCAAGGCCAAAATGTTGGACTATGGCATCGATATACAAGCACTGAGAGAGACTTATCGTCTGGGTGAGTCAATTCCCCTTTATTCTCATTCCCAACATCCAATGCAATTCTCCAAGGTCACTGACTTCGAAGAGTTTTGATAACTCACTTTTCAGGGTGGTCATACAGGTAGCTGTTGGCGTCACAAGTGTCATGTTGTTAACATGCACTGCTAAGATTGTGAGTTTGTTTCCTCTCCGTCTGTGAAAGACTGTGTTGTCTGATTCACAGCGTATCAGTCCAATCATTTTCAGGTTTTCGCACAAAGTCTGATACCAGCAACGGCCAGCTTGCTTTAGGCCATACAAAGTTTTATTCAAGAGTAGGACTTGTTCTTCTTTTCCCTGAGTGATGTAGCCAGGAGGTTGACGCATGTATATGACCTCATTGTCATTGAGTTCTCCATTCAGGTATGCACTCTTTATGTCCATTTGATGGAGTTCCCAATTTTCATGCACAGCCATAGCCAGGATAATTTGCAGTGAGGCCATTTTTGCAACAGGTGCAAAAGTATCAAGCAACACCTTCTACTTGGCTAAACCCTTGTGCAACTAACCTTGCCTTATATTTGTCAATAGCTCCAGATGCGGTCTTCTTAACTTTGAAGACCCAGCAGCTACTGATGACATTAGCCCCTTTTGGTTTCTCGATGTGAGTCCACGTTCCAGCTTTATTCAGTCTCTCTAGCTCTTCACTGATCATATCTTTCCATTTGTCCCAATCAGGGTGTTTCTTTGCTTTTTTGACGGTTCTTGTTTCCACGCTGTCAAGGTCAGCCATGCATGCAACTATAGCCACATTTTGGGCTAAGTCTCTCATGGCCTCATCATCTTGTTCTTCTTTGTCTCTTCCTTCAACATCGTTTATATTTAGCTGGATTCCTCTAGGTAAGATGGGTCCCTGCTTGAGTCCAGACACTGACCCTTTTCCTTGAAGTAGATCATGTACATATTGCGCTGGTTAACAAATGCAAGTGCTTTGACGGGGGGCAGCTGGAGGGGCTGGCGGTTGAAGAGGAGGAGGTAGTTGGTGGTTTTGGAGGTCAGGTGAATTAAAGGGTGCGTGGGGATTGGGTGGATTGATGGGTACATCATCCATAATTTTGATGATCTGATTCTCTTTGGGGGCTTGATCAATATCAAGGAGATCATTCTCCCCCTCAAGCTCAAAGGGAGTCTGATCATTGTTAGCGTCTGGTGAGTCGTTTCTAGGTACAAAAGTGACAGATCATTCTACACTGACAGTTCGTTTATCTGCCCAGAAAATTCTATGGCCTTTGCTTTCTGCATCAAAACCCATCTATTGGCCTGTGCGCGCGTGGGCATCAAGCTTTGTCCTATCAGTGTGATGCACCCGTATGTGGCTGCCCCATTCTCTCAGGTTGGAGAGGTCTGGCTTGACGCTATGGGCCGATGAAGCGGTGTCATGCCGGTAAGTGCCTTTGTCGATATTCAATTTTTAAGCCAGACAGCATGTCTGACTGCCTCTCCCCACAGATATTTAGGTAGGCCACTTGCATGTAGCATAGCGTGTACTTTCTCCACAAGAGTGTGTTCACTCGTTCTGTTTGGGGGTGTCATGGACAGTTAATTTTCTGACTATCCCCATCTTTTGCAGGTATTCATTACACTCTCTGCTCAAGAACTTGCCGCCTCAATCACTGTGTAGGATCTTGATGGTGGTGTTCATGTGATTTTGCAGCCATGCCTCGTACATGCAGAATTGCGAGAAGGTGTCGCTTTTGTTGCACATTAGGAAAAGGTGAGTTTCTCTCGCTTTGTCGTCTGTGAAAGCAAAGTAATGTGACAACACTAACAAGACACAGTCTTGGGGCACTGGAGCACAACAACAAACAAGCAGAAGAGTAATGAAAAGGAGGGATTTCCCCTCAAGGTAGGACCAAGTTAGTTGTTGGTAGACAACAGGAGGACTTGCTGAGTCCTACCCCATGTATTGCTCCTGTATATATACTAAAATACATGAGGTACTGTACAGTTGTAAATAAAGTTTAAAGTCCGATGTCTAGTATGTGACCAGTCACATGATGAGTCTAGACACTGGTCAGGTGTTGTGTCACATGACTGGTCATGTGACTATGAAAAAGTCGAAAATGTAAAGTAAAGTAAATGGTCACATGACTGGTGTTACAATAACACATTTCCGAACCTTTAATTTTCATTCTTCTCTTTAACCTTTTACTGTAGTTTTCACACTGCATGCCATGTGGCACTTTCCCTTTTGTTCAAACTCCACTTTCTCACGCTGCGATGCCTTTCTTCTTATTTTAGATACAAACTCTCTCACGCAGTGAAGCTGGTCATACGAGCTAGGCCTCATGACATCATCAGCCACTGCCTTTATCAACTGTACAGTACATATATACAAATAAACTTGTAGTAGTATAAATACCCCAATAGATCAAGGAGACTCCTCAGCGAGTCCTCCTGTTGTTTACCAACTAACTCGGTCCTACCTAAGGGGTAACCACTCCCTCATCACTACCTTTATAGCTTGTTTTAGTGTGCACCGGAGTAACTAACTCTTGGTTGTTACAACTGGTTATGTGACTTGGAAAAAGTAAAAGTAAAAGTACGAAAAGTGAAGTGTAAGTAGGTACTGGTACATCAATTGTAACAGCAGACTAGATCCCTTCTTCTTTGCACTCAACTATTGCCAGGTTGGCTTGCTCGGGTTTCTTCCCCTTTTGATCACTGTCAGGATCTTCAGCTTTCTTTTCTGGTAGGTTTTTTTTGCCTTCACTTCAACGATCGCATCTCTTGCTTGGGCAGTCTCGGCTAAGATGTCCTTTTCCCCCACAGTTATAACACTTATTTTCATTCTTCTCGGATGATCTATCCTTGGAGTTATGTCTCACTCCTCGGCCTCAACCTCAACTTCTACCGCCTTGATTACCCCTTTTGGACGACATAATTGCGGACATGGTGGTGTTTTTGCCTTTTGGGTTGGGACATTTTGTCGCAATGGTGAGTCAGTTGTATTCCTGTAGTAGGTATATTATGAGGGTTTCAGGGTCAATAGATTTCCCGTTCAAATGGGCAGAGGCGGATAATTGGGAGACGAGCTCAAGTACATTGGGGGTAGGGATCGGATAATGTTTGACAACTTCTCTTTGTCAGATAATTGGATGCCTGCAGCACTAAGCTGCTCCCACATATCACAGATTCTATCAATGTGAGTACGCATGTCTGACTTTTCAGAGTAACGTAGGGCCGCTAACCGATCCCTTAATTCAGATTGGACCAATTTGGTCTTGTTTTTGTTTTCCTGGACAATGGATTGCCACATATCAGCAACAGTCGTCTTATGGAGTATCTTTTGTAGCGTTGAGTCTGGGATTTTTTGGCCCAGGATGTTTCTCGCAAGAAACTCCTTCTTTGTCCAAGTAGCCAGTGCTTCATGCTGGGCTTGGGATATCATTTGTGCTGTTCCACCAGGCAATGGTGGGGGTGGCAACAGTTTGGGTGCAGTTCCCGGTAAGTGCTCAACGCACTCTTTGTCAGCCAAAGCCCACTCTAACCTTGTCTTATACATAGACTGATGGCTCGAGTTTTGGCACTCCTAGCGACTCCTTGTTGTCAACATTGTCGGCAGGGCTCATAACCTCAAGTTGTTTTGGATTGATCTATACATAAGATAGGAAGCTCAGATCTTGTTTCAGAGTCTGAGTATACATTTAGATAAGTACCTATAGATAAGATAGGAAGCTATACTAATAATCAGCTAGCTATTCAAGAAGGAGAGAAAATGTAGAGGGTCTCACCTCAGACCTTGTTTCAGAGTCTGAGGTGATATGTGGCAACTAGGCCCTCTTTATAGGTAAGTAAAATAATGAGATCAAAATTTTTGATGGTATATAGTGGTGCACGGGCCACCCTAACTTACTCGCCTTCCTTTCTAGGCGCTTCGTACCAGCTTGTCTCAAGACTCAACATATTTATTCCAACAAATCATACCTTTCCCGGCTTGGTTGTGCAGATATACAATGTGGTAAACGCATAAGATACAGTCCACGAATTATTCCACTAATCCCTGGAAACCACTGGAACCCCCGTGGTGTATTACACAGAACATACGTGGGGTCACCGACTGGCTGTGGTCACCTCGCTGGTAACCCCGCCCGAACGGGAAGGTCGTGTGACCACTCCAGTATGCAGGACATTGCCAGTGCCCAGACTCGCAAAACCTGGGTTGCGAATCCTTCGGCTTCAATGGTCGATTGGAGCGGAGTATGAAAACGCGAGGGATCGGACGGATCAAAAGATTCTCATCCACAGTCACTGTCTATATGATATGCAGCGTTCAACACGGCAATGCCAGCGTCAACCCTTGATTGAACAAGGTGTCGAAGCCCTGTGGTCATCTGCCAGATGAGTTATGCCAGTCTCACTCATGGCAGCCCAAAGGTGAGTTCTCTTTTTAATTTTTAATTTACTTTTTTTTTCCCCCTTGTGTCTGACCAGAGGAGGACTATGAACGGGGGCACATATAACCCATTGTGCTCCCGTTCTTTTCTATTTACTGGATATTTTTACCAGAGACCACAAACGGGGCACATATAACCTATTGTGCTCCGTTTTTTTTAAATTTACTTTATATTTTTTTTCACATAACACACACTCTGTTCTTTTCTTTTCAATTAATTTTAATTTTACTAATTCAATTCTGTTTTTACTCTATTCAGATGAACAGAACAAACAGGGCATGTTGTTCCCGGTGGGGACAGTGTGTCCCGTTCATCTTGATTGCAGAGACCATGGTGAATGATGGTTTGTGACTTGAGAACCAAAGACCATGAATGGGGCACATATTCCCATTGTGGCCCATTCATTATGATTGCAAATTGTGGATAGAAGGGTGCCCGTTTGTCTCAATTGCAGAGACCATGACAAACAAGGGTTAAGACTTGAGAACCAAAGACTACAAATGGGGCACATATTCCCATTGTGCCCCGTTTGTTTTGATTGTAGAAGACCAGTTGTGTAAACATAGAAAGGTCCATTTCAATCATATTTCACTTTCTTCACATAGTGATTGAAACACATTTTCTGCACTAACTGTTTGAACAAGCCAAATGTAGACCAGTTGCGAAAACATCGAAAGGTCTGTTTTAATTACTGGTCAACTTTCACTTTCTTCACATAACAATAAAAAATATTTTCTGCACTAACTGTTCGAACAGGCCAAATGTAGACTGGTTGCAAAAACATTGAAAGATCTGTTTTCATTACTGGTTCAACTTTCACTTTCTTCACATTTATTTCACTTATGTATCCCAGATTAGCGGGGCTCTACTCTTCAAATCCATGAGTACTCTCACATAGTTTGTTTCAACAGCGACAAAATTCAAGAACCAAGAACCTCTGAAAGGTTTGTCACTGCCTGCATTATTCGGTTCATAAGGATCTCATAAATACATAGAGATTGGCACACAATTCTTTAGGAGAAGACTGATCCCCCATTTATCACACTGGCTGTTCACATCACTCGTTCACCACCCATTTCACCACTTGCCTTCAAGCAACAGCGCATGTTGAATGAGACTCTGATAACATCTACCACTGAAACGGTGATTGGCCACTCTTCAGCCAGCGAACCAGAGCTTTTATTTGTTCCTGAAACCCCTGGTGGTCTTGTCAGCGAGCCAGGCCCTGCAGTGACTAGAAATCATGTGCTGCCTGCCTTTGAGTCTCCTCGTATGCAGCATTCCCTTGACACCCTCAACATGGAGTCACATGAGGTCCGGCTTCAGATAGCTGCAAAAGAGCAAGAGGACAAGCAAACAAAGGGAACATATAATCAGCATGTGAAACATTATGAGAATTGGTGGATTCAGAATCAGGCTAGTGTGGTCGCCTCAGATGCTACAAGGGCTACTATCCCTCCTTTCCCAATTACCGCTGCAAAAGTTGCTATGTTCCTTGCATATGAGACAACACATGAGAAGGTTAGTTGCATTCTTGAGTTCTCTCCAAATTGATGTAGCTGATGGCCTACATATTCTTGCTTAGCGGAAGCGTGGCAGCAATGTCGAAACCATTCAAGGCACAACAGTAGGAAAGTCTCAGATTTGCCAGGCCATCAGTGCCCTGGAGTACTACCAGCTTCAACATCAGCATCTGTATCCCAGAGCCCATGAGACACATTCAAGCCTTCGCTCTGATGTTCGAATTTGCACCTTTGAATCAGCTGCAAAACATAATGAGCCGAAAAGGGTGGAACAAGCTCAAGCATTGAAAGCCGCAGGGACTACATCTGGTAAGTTTAGTGATAGATTTTTTTCAATCTTGCATGCAATGCTAATCTGTTTTCATTTTTCCTAGATACATATACAAAGGAAGAGCTCACTCGGCTGTCGCTTTGGTGTTTGATGGACTTTACAGGCCTGCAGTATATATGCCTTGGTATAAGAGACCGTGCAATGCTTTTATTATCTTCGGCCACTGCATTTCAGGGTGAAAGTTGCCGAATGCTACTTTGGTCAGATCTGTTTATGATCAAAAGTCCCTTGAATGACACCAAAATTCCGGTACGTACAAGCTAAATTGTTTGAGCTACTCAGGGTGATCATATTTTCTTGAAGGTCCTTGTAGCTCTAGCTGATAATGCCAAACACAACCAGACGGGCAGAGTAGATGAGCATGGTGTTATTCGACACCGGTTTGTTGAACATTGTGCTGTGAATGCAACAGCTATGCAGTTTTTTGCCCGCTTCCATATGCTTGGTTTGCCACTGCCTGTTTTTGCACCTGACTTCTCCAATACAAACTATGGTGAGTATGGCTATTGGGAATGGTATACTTATCGTCTTTTTCCTGCTGTGGGATTGGAAACAAAAGAAATGTCATATGAAAGTAAGTTCTATTGTGTTTATCACCATCAAGCCATGTCTCTGAATATAGCCTCATTTACTTATTCTTTATTTCACAGATCATCGAGACCGGGTTAACCTAATGCACATGAAAAATAACATATCAATCACCAAAGTCACACATGCAGGGAGACACTACGCTGCTCAAACAGCTCGTTCACATGGTGCCACAGTGTCAGGAACAAAGGCCCTTGGTGGATGGAGCCAAGGTGGATCATTCACTCCTGTCTATGACCCTGCACTACCTATGGATGCTATTCTTGGTGCTGCAAAATTCAATGGCCAAAATCCTGAGCAGTATCTTCTTTCTCATGGCTGCCTTTGTAAGCCATATCAGCTTTTTACTGTAATTTGATACTCAAGCAAGCCATAGCTCCACCGGCAGAGCTTCTTTCCCAGATATTCCCTTGGGTAGAGCAAAAATGTTCTGCCCTTTCAGAATGTGTCCGGAGCAACAGACTAGCAAAAGACATTGCCCTTGAACAGTTTCTACAGGTTATGACTTGGTTCCGTCTTGTTCTTTTACAAGATGGTGCTGTTATGTTTTCAAATTATCCTAATCTTCCTATTTTCCGGTATGCTCCATTCAATACACCCCAGTTTCATGAGTTTGCTGCAAATGCAACAACTTCTATTTCCCGTGCCAAAGAACAGGCTCGACTAGCATTTCAGAACCTTCCCAAACACCTTGTTCAGAGCCTACGTGGCTTGATAACAGGTGCTTCACTCAAACAAGAGGCCCAACGTGCTGAGAATGATGTCAGATGGAATAATATGAATGAGAGACTAGACCAGCTACATGGTTTGGTGGAGATGGTCCTTGGTTCAAAAGGATCTCGTCGCAAGAAAAATATTTATACTGGTAAGTAGTTTCACGTCTCCTCTACTAGTATCACTGGCAGCATAAACTCAATCATAATATGGCATATTCACTAGCTGCAAGAACACAAGCAGACTTGCATACACAAATTACACCACCCCCATTATCTCTCAAACATGTACCACCCACTATTCATGCTCCCCCAAACCTTGCAGCCACACCTATCATTCCAAACATAACCATTAATCTCTCATCTGCTTCGTTTAGCACACCAACAGAGAATAGAACAACTACCATCTCACCAGTACTGCATACAAACACAATTGTGCATACTAGTTCCACTCAACCTACTGAACCAGAAACAAATGTTGTTTCTGACATACGTGCCAAAAAATGAACAATCTTAATAGCAAAATATGGAAACCATCTTAATAGTCACCAGCGGGAGTGGCTTGAAGGGGAATGGGTACCATACTACCGGTACCAGCCTACCCTGGATATTTCAGATATATGGACAGAATGGACTGAAGGTTTAAACGGGTTTCTATCCACTCGGGAGTTAACAGAGCAATGGGGGGCCAAATGGTGTCGCAACATTGGTTCTCTAAAGACTAAGTGCCAGCGTCGGAAGAAGGTTGTTGAGCTGGTCAATGCACTGGTGGAAAAACCCCGTTGGGACATTGCACTTGCTCTTCGGTTCTTGGAGGAAAAATGTAAACCTCAATTCAAAGCACGGGCATTTTGTGACTATTTGGCAAAACACAAGGGGAGTGTACTCAAAGCAGCAATGCAGTATCCATGAGATAAGCATTATTGTTCAACACTTCATACTCTACTGTATAACTCGTACTAATACCAATTATTGTTATTAACAAGATTAAGGACAAAAAGTATTAACCATTGTTCTTACCCCTGCTGAGCTCAAAGGAAGTCCAGAAGGACTCGAGAGCCTAGAGGCTTGGGTTGGTGAAGCTTGACCATATCAACAACCTCTAATCGTTCTTTGGGACCTCCTGCACCAAAACGCCGCAGTGTGCGGACTGCTTTTTCAGCCTCTGCCATCTATGTTGCACCAATATTTAGTGCAACCTCAATGTTTTTCTTCGTCACACGATGTGTCCCATTCAAAAGTGTTGTTCGTGGAACCTTGAAATGAACCTCGCAAAAGTCCACTGCAAACGTCCATGATGACACAATGTCATAGTTTTCCTGGACATGATTTTGCCGTTCTTTGAATTCCTGATAGCCAATGCGAGATGAAAGTCGTTCACGGAGCCACAAAACATGATCAGTTGAGATAGACAACTTTTTCTCCCTCCGTCCCCTCTTATTTTCTTCTGTGTTGGCAGTAGAAGATACTGTGTGGGCCTTTTTGAGTGGACGGATTTCACTTGCGCAACTCAATCCTGCATTAGGGATATCTCTCAGCAAAGCTTCTGAATGCAACAACTATCAGCCTTACCATACTGAGATCTTTCCAATGATGGTGTTTCTGATCTACTCTGCAACTTTGACCCCAGCATGTTACAACGTGAATGCTCAACAGTAAGCTTGAAGATATTCTCATTAGAAATCACAAGTTGCTGGGGATCCGGTACCATGTCTTCAAGGGTCTCACCAGGACCAGTAATCAGAAATGTTTGTCAGTACTCCGGAAAAATGGGGTCCAGGTAAGACAGTTTGATAGAACCTTGATCAATGAGCATGATTAGTTTAGACAAGGCAGAAAACTTGGATATATGGTAAACATACCAGACAGTGAAGCGGAGGTCAACTGTAGCTTTTGAACCAGCTCCTAGACACTTGCATGCCAGTAATTCTCATTCCATTGGCCCTGTTCTTCTATTAGGATGGTGCATGTTGTTTTTGCCAGATTTTCAATACAACGCAGATCATGGATGTATATGCGCACATGCCACTGAAAAATTTCTCAGTACGATCATCATAGTAATGGTTCTATGGCGCATACTTGTACTTGACAAGTGTGAATGGCCGGACTCCCACCCTGGACTATAAGTGTGGGCTCTGTACGCTGATAACCCCTTTGAGAGCACTCCTGACAGTCCTCTGCATTGACAGGGCACAGCATCACAGATGGCAGGTGAGGTAAAGAGCTGTCATTCCCTTGAAGAACCGCTTGAAAAGCGGGGGGAGGAAAGGACTCAGTTGTGATTTCTCAGCAGTTTGGTGAAACGGTCTCACCTTCTAATGACGCACTGACATTTTGCTGCTGAGCATGTTCAAGTTCAAGGCATGTGGGGACTTCGAGAATCTATTTTCATCAAACAAAACTAGGGTATAATAGTCCAACTGACCTACAGCATTGGAAGAACCCCATCCTGCGGTTGTTGGCTTAAGAGCTACTGCAGGTGTATTTGATGCTGTCACCTGATATATATGCATATTGAAACAAACCCTTAGAATGATTGGTTTCGGGCCACTCACTGATATCACTTTTGTGAAACCGTACTTGGGTTCCAAGAGCACACTCATAATAAGCGCCTTTGCTGTCTTCGAGGAACTGAACTTTCTATTTCCATCAAAAGGCCACTTGTTGATCTGACGATGAACTAAAGCAACTAATTCACTGCGGTTTTTTAAATATCTGATTAACAGATACATCATGAATAAACATTTCCACAACGAGAGAATTGGCTCACAAATCATTGGCCTCATAAGCCACTTCCATTGTGCCTTCATTACTATCACTCCTGCCGCTAAGTTGATCCATTGCACCAGAGATTGAGGACGTCTATGTTCTGTCTAGCAGTGGTTGGGGTGTTAGGTGAGTTAGTGACTCCTATATTCAAACTCGTAAACAAAACAGATATTAGCTCACTGTTTCCGTTGTACTAGGGATTGTCAAATTTCATAGCAAGCGGCTCGGAAGATCTGGTTACTGTTACGCACAAAGTGCTTAACAAAGTCTGAGGGTTCGTCGAGTTTGTTCAAGGAGACTTATCCAAAGACAAGTTCGAGGATGTAATTCTGAATAGAGGGATTCCAACGGTTGTTGGTCTTCTTCCGTATGGAAGTCTGATCTTGGAAGTTCTAGCTTTGTAAGCGTGAACTGCGTAGAATCGTATTGGAGAATACTACTACTGTTACAAGCGTATTTATAGAGAAGTAAGTCGGCGATAGGAGTTACGTCCTATCTAGGGTAGGTCTGTCCGTTGAGGACTGAGTACTATACAAAGTAATAGAAGTGCGAGAGGAGCGGAAGTGTATGTGAGGGATGTGAGTCATCGGTCCGATGGTATAACCGATGAGTAAAGAGAAATGAGTAGTCCGTAATAGAGGTAGACAAATCATAACATTACCCCCTTACTTGCTTCGAATTTCACCGAAATTCGGTACCCTCGCCATCCATGTTGTAGCTGTCATCGTAGCTGACATCTCCATGTAATCCCTCCATCAGAATCCTATCTTCGTTTTCCCTACGAATAGGGCACCAATTGAAACTATGCCCTGGTGCACGTCTATCGCAGTCGGGGCAGTAGTAAGCTTCGCAGTAATATGTACGGTGATCACTCCAACCGCAGTTTTGACAGTAAGGAGCGTTGTCGTGAACGCCTTGGTGGTACTTTCGTCGGGTATTGGACGAGGTGTCGGATTTGGGAGTGGGGGGATCGTCATCTCCCAGGTTGTATGTTCCCGCGTACAATTGGTCAATCATGTCAGCGTCATCTACGTTGATTGGATTGGAAGGGGAGCCGGTCTCAGGCCTGCGCGTTACGCCAGGCGGACTGTCTTTCGGACTCTTCAACGTACGAGATTGCCGATTCGATGGAGTTCTGACGACGGGGATCTGGAGTATCACTTCTTGTCGGCCTAGTCGGGCTCCTCGTCGTTTCGTCAGGCGACGGGTTTGGGCGTTTGGTACTGGTTGAGGCGGAGGTGACTGCGGTGGTAGTGGTTCTGGGTTCGACCCAGTGGAACGGGGACTGGAGGGGTTCGACCCTTGTGAGGTCGGGCTGGTTGGGACGGTGGGAATGTATTTTTCCGCTAACTGGGTGGGCGGAGGTTGTGGAGTGGCGGTGGGGTAGGTGAGCTCCGGGGTAACACTGATCTGATCTGGGTATAATGGGGACCGGCGGGACAAACCGGGTGGAGGAGTACTCGTATAGCCGTCTCGCTCTATCCGCGTGCGTGCCTCGGTTAGCAAGATCTTCCCGCCTAATTCCAAATATGCCTTTGCCGCGTCCGTCTGCCCACTCAAGGAGTTCATCCTCAAGCGTCGTTCCAAAGATTCCAAAACTAACTTTTCCATCCGGAGTGCCTGACAGATACTCGAGTCCTGATTGTTGTGCCGCGAATGCTCGTTTTCCAACGAATGTAGTGAGTCTATGGCTTTCAGGAGTTCGTCAGCCACGAGGTCTATGTTAAGGAAAGTGTATAGGGAAGAAAGAGCGTGGTACGCATCGGGATAGCATTTTTCTGTTTCACGAAATAGATAGACGTGGGCGTTTTTGGCTGACATTAATTCTATGGCGTCAGAGACGTCAGCCTGGTTGTGTCGTTGCCCTCGGGCAAAGGACACTTGTTCGTCGGCTAGCATGTTGGCTTCGCCGGGTACAGAGTAGGTGGTGATGGGGAAGCCGGTAGAGTGAGAAGTAGACATGTTGTGTGTTTTGAGAGACAGAGGATTGGTGGTGGTGGGGGTGGTTGTCTCTTCAACGTAGTTTGTGGTCTCTCTTATAGGCTTCCAGTATCTCCGCAGCATTGGTCAGGTGTTCTTCTGGTTCCCATGAGTTTTCGGAATGAGGGTAATGGCGCCATTTGATCAGGTAACGGCATCCGCGTTTCCAGGGTTTGTGTCTAAGAATACTTTCTACTTCATATTCTTCTTCTTCGTTGATAAGGTCAGGTGGTGGTCGGATAAAGTTCGGTCCGTGAGTGTCGGTTTCGGTATACGGGGTTAGGAGGGATGTGTGGAAAACGTTGTGTATCCTCCAATGGGGAGGTAACGATAATCGGTAGTTTACCAGAGAGATCTTTTCTTGGATGCGGAAAGGTCCGATGTGTTTCATGTTGAACTTCTTGTATTCGGTGGCTTTTTCCCGCAGGTTGGTGTTTTCTAACCACACCTTTTGTCCTTCTGAGAATCTGGTGAACTTTCCGTTCGTTCGTTTCATCATCTTGCTTCTCGCTAGTTCGTGTGCTTTTAGAGCGTTCTCTCTTGCCCTAAGCAGTTCGGATAATCGTTTTTCTACTGACGGGATGTTTGTGGATCGGTGTTTAGTCGGGATTCCTCGGGGTTCGTATCCCATGAGGAGGTAGAATGGCGATTGGTTATTCGTGGAGTGTGGCCATTGGTTGTGGCAGAATTCGGCCGTCGTAAGGTACTTTGCCCAACTGTGTGGTTGATTCTGGCAAAAGATGCGGAGGTAGATCTCTAGTTCTTGATTGGATCGTTCTGTTTGTCCGTCAGTCTGTGGGTGGTATGCCGTGGAGAGTGCGGTTTCGATGTTTAGGAGTTTGTGGAGTTCTTTTGATACTTCAGAGGCGAATTGTGGGCCTCTGTCGGATATGATTTTGTCGTGTAGTCCAAACCGTTTGAAGACAGAGTCATGGAAGATTCGTGCAGTTTTGAGTGCGTCGATGGTTTTGTGGCAAGGTGAGAGGATTACCCCCTTACTAAGTCCTTGGTCTACCACGACCATTATACTGTCATACCCTATAGACTCGGGTAAGTCTGTAATGAAATCCACCGAGAGATACTTCATCGGTTCACTGGTCTTCGGTGTTTGATTCGGGATCAACGGTGCCGTGGTTGGATGCGTGTTTACTTTGGCTTGCTGGCAAGTTGCGCATCCTTTCACGTATTCCTCTACCTGTTTCATCATTCCTGGCCACCAATAGGACTTTTTTATTAGTTGATAGGTTTTTAGTCTTCCTGGGTGTCCTGCGGTTAGTGAGTCGTGGTGATTTTTGATGATCGTTCTCTGTTCTTCTGCAGTGTCGATCAGTAGTTTGTTCTGATAGAAGAACTGTCCTTCCGCTTTGTGCCAATCTTCCTTTTTCGTTCTTCCAGGGTAGTTGTCGTTGGTGAGCATTGCTTGCTCTATTGTGTTTTTTATTGTTCTCGTGTGATACAGAAACGCCGACGCTGGTATCATTGGGGTGTCGTCGTCGTCGTCCGTGTTATCGATGTACAAGTCGGGTCGTCTCGAGAGTGCGTCAGGTACCACCATGTGGGTTCCAGATACGTGCTCTAATGTGTAATTGTATTGTGACAGTTCCAGCTGCCACCTTCGTTGTCGTGGTGTGAGTTTCCTGGCCTCCTGCCAGTACGTCAGGTTCTTGTGATCCGTTAGAATTTGGATCGTGTGTGGGCTTCCTAAAAGCAGGTGTTTCCACTCCTTCAGAGCTCTCATTACCGCTAAAAGTTCCTTGTCGTAGATCTGGTAGTTTTTCTCTGCGGGGGATAGGGTTTTCGAGAAAAATGCGCACAGGTGCCATTGTCCTTGATCGTCTGGTTGCATTAATACAGCTCCGGTGGCGTGTTTGCTCGCGTCCGCTGCTATCTTCGACAGTTTCGAGGAATCGGGGATTTGGGTTACAGGGGATTCAAGGAATCTTTGTTTCAATAGTTTGAAAGCGTCATCTTCAATTTTCGTCCAGTTCCACTTTTTGTCTTTTTCTAGCAAGGCGTTTAGGGGTCGGGCTAGGTCAGAGTAATGGCCTATAAACTTCCTGTAGAAGTTTCCGTAACCTAAGAACTTCCGTACGCCTTTGGTGTCTTTCGGGGTTGGCCAATCACGTATTCCTGCGAGTTTGGCTGGGTCCATGGATACCTGGTTGTGGGAAACAATCATTCCCAAGTACTGGATGGTCTCCGCCTCAAAGGTACATTTTTCAAGTTTCAGGAATAGGTCGTTTTCTCGTAGCCTTTGTAGAACCTGTTTTGTCCGGATGCGGAGTCTTTCAATATTGGTGTCAAAGATGAGGATGTCGTCCATGTATATGATCATCCAGCCTTCATCAATATAGTCTTTGAATTTGTCGTTCATCAGCCTTTGGAATGTTGCCGGGGAATTGCACATGCCGAAAAACATGACCGTTGGTTCGAATACTCCCTTGCTGGTTTTGAAGGCAGCTTTCCATTCGTCTCCTTCTTTTATCCTTACGTTGTTGTATCCCCAACGTAGATCCAGTTTAGTAAAGACGGTGGCTCCTTTCAATCTTTCGATGAGGTCGGGTATCAGGGGTAGTGGATATGGGTCTTTTACGGTATATGTGTTTAGTTTTCTGTAATCTTGGCATGGTCGGAGTGATCCGTCCTTCTTGCCAATGAAGAAGAAGGGGGACACCTGTGGCGACTTGCTTGGCCTGATGTATCCCTTTCTGTAGTTGTCCGTCAAGAATTCCGTTAACGCTTCATCTTCCTTTGGTGCCAGTGGGTACAGTTTGCAATCCGTTGGTACAAATTCCGGTTTCATGTTGATTACATGATCATATTCCCGTCGCTTGGGGAGTCTTTCCGATTTCTTCTTGTCAAAGACGTCTGAATAGCCCTTATATTCATCTGGGAGGATATGTTTTTCTTTTCTTTCTCCGTGTATTTGTGCGTGTTCCATTGCCGAGTTGACTTTTAACCGAATCGTGGTTCGAGGATAGGGTGTGTGGTCGGATACGTATCTGTGAATGGTTTCGTATTCGTCCTCGTCTACTGTGGTTGTCCTGATTTTTGTTTCCGTGGTAGTTTGGTTTGTCCTGATTGAGTGTTTGTCTGAGTACGGTAATTCTTTGTCTTTCCAGTTAATGACCGGGTTGACTTTTCGTAACCAGGGGAAGCCTAGCAATACGTCTTCTCCGTCCAGTCTGGTTAATAGAAACTTTGTAAACCTGTTTTGTCCTCCTGCGTCTATTCTCTGATAGGTGCAATGCGTAATTTTTCCGTTTTTGTTCGTGGTTCCGTCAACGTTTTTACACGTTATAGGGGTCGGGAGTTTTTGGAGGGGGAGTCGGTTTTTAATGGCGAATTTTGTGTCCATGAAGTCGTCCATAGCTCCTGAATCTATCAGGGCTTTGGTTCCAATGGTTTTCTGTTTTAACGAGCAATCGATTCATAAAGAGTTGGCATTGATCGTTGCTATTGTTACAGTTGCCATTTTCGACGGTACTAACATCGGGGTAGTCCGTCGTTTCAAAAGCCCTCGTCTTCTAATTCTTTCATCGCCTCAGCTTTTTGGTCTTCTCCCAACTCCCTCCACATCCTCATGATGTTTTGGACCCTGTCTTCTTCTACCACTGTCTTGACGTCATTTTCAGTTTCGGTTTGACGTACCTTTCTTTCGGGAGTCTTTCCTTTGTTCCTACAATTCCTCCCGATGTGTCCTTTTTCGTTGCATATGAAGCACCTTCCTTCCTTCCTTCCTCCTGGTTTCTTCTTCGTCTTTGGTCAGCCTTTTCACGCTGGTGGATGGTCCACTTTTGCGATTTTTGTCGTACTGTCTTTCTTTGTTTCTGGCCCCCCACGTTCCTTCCGAGATGGTGTTGGCACTGATCCAGTTGGCATCTAGGTTGGCCACCGTGTTCATCCAGTCTTCAATGGTGACCAGTTCCTTTCTGGTGAGTGCTCCGCGGAGGAGGAGGGGTCGGATTGCCTTTTGATAAACACGATCATGGCTTCGTTGTTGATGCCGCTTTTCCCGGCATCTAGCATAAACCTCGAGTTGAATGCTACTGCATTTTCTCCTGGTTCCATCCTCATTTTCATCAAGGCGGCCGAAGCCGTTCCTTTGACATTTGCTGTTCTGAAACTGGCTGTGAACATTTTCATAAAATCTGCCCATGTGGGGTAGGCGTTCTTGTCTTTGTATTCGGTCATCTTGGCTTCACTCCATGAGGCGGCGGTTCCGTCCTTCATGTAGCTGAGAGCTACGTACACCTTTTTCTTGTCAGAGGTATAAATGGTGTCGTTGATGTCAAAGTGTAAGTCAGTGGATGATATCCATCTTTGGGCCTTGTCTGGGGTCCCATCAAAGTCGTCGATTTTCCCAATCATAGTGGGTTTGGGTGTCGTAGCGTTTGACATGGTGTAGGTAGGTGGGGTAGGAGATGGGTTGGGTGCGGTGGGGAGTATCTGTGGTGTGGGAAGGGGTATTGGTTCACCTTCCGCTGCGTATTCTTCGAAGTCGTCTTTGTTGTAGATGTTTTCTGTGGTTACTGGAGGATCGTGTTGTGTTCTGGGGATTAGTTGTGGATGACTTTCCGCGTAGAACTGTAGCCAACGTGTTCTGGCTCCGTAGAATGCGTCTGCCTGTTCTCTGGTGTGGAGTCGGGTGACGTCTGGTTGAGGGAAGGGGGGTGGTGCTGCTATCCTTCCTTGTCTGGACGATGTCGGGGGTGTTGCTGTCTGTGTCTGTAAATCGTCTGAGCTTCTTCCTGCTCTCTGAGATCTGGTTCTCGGTCGTTGCGACGTATTGTCGGCTTTTTCTTCCCAAACCTAAATAGGTGGGACTTCTGGTATGGAATACGATTCTTTTGTTACGCACAAAGTGCTTAACAAAGTCTGAGGGTTCGTCGAGTTTGTTCAAGGAGACTTATCCAAAGACAAGTTCGAGGATGTAATTCTGAATAGAGGGATTCCAACGGTTGTTGGTCTTCTTCCGTATGGAAGTCTGATCTTGGAAGTTCTAGCTTTGTAAGCGTGAACTGCGTAGAATCGTATTGGAGAATACTACTACTGTTACAAGCGTATTTATAGAGAAGTAAGTCGGCGATAGGAGTTACGTCCTATCTAGGGTAGGTCTGTCCATTGAGGACTGAGTACTATACAAAGTAATAGAAGTGCGAGAGGAGCGGAAGTGTATGTGAGGGATGTGAGTCATCGGTCCGATGGTATAACCGATGAGTAAAGAGAAATGAGTAGTCCGTAATAGAGGTAGACAAATCGTAACAGTTACATGTAGCCTGAGATTTCATTCAAATAGATAGAACTGATTGACAAAACCGGATAAACCCGGTCTCTGCCAAAGCAGCCATTGTTCTCCATGGAGCATATCCACCACTCCATGGAGTAACTATTGTTCTCCTAGGAGCACAATTGTACTCCTAGGAGTCATTATACTGTAGCGAGTAGCACCTCCGACTATAAGTAGTAGGGGGTTTAGTATAGGAATACCTCAGTCGTTTCTATAGCCTCTTGGGCAGCGGCTGAGGTATGTTACATTACATTTATTAGAGATCACCTTAAACTAACATCTATTGTAGTTTCACTTAGGTAAATAATAAAGTCGTTTCTATAGCCTCTCGGGCAGCAGCTGAGTTTCACTTAGTTTTATTACTGATTACATATGTCATCTTTGCTCTTTCTCTTCATAGTTTCCTATATGCACTCAATGTACTGCTCATGTACTCCTGCCGGATTCATGGTGACCAGTGGTGTATCTGGTGCTGCTCTTCGACGGATCCCGATTCAACAATGGTGGTCCTTCCCGATTTGGAAGGCCACCAAGGCGTTACCACGGTCGCCACCACAGCGCCGGGACACGCTGATACTAGTCACGTGATGCGACGCGACGCGTTTATCACCACTGGGGACGCGTTCAACGCAACATGTGTATATTCGACCGCGTAAAAATCCGAACGGTGGTCATTCTTCTTCCCCGGCACGTCGCACACAACATTTTCATACATTTTATTCTTTGAGCGGACTCGGAATTGTCGACACCAATGAACAGCTCTGAGTTGTATTCGTCTGTTCTTGTCAACAGCACGAACATTCATTGTAATGACGGAGTACCCGTACCCTCACATACTTTATCTTCACTATCAGCGAACGGAAAAGCCAAGCGTCCCTATTCTGGTTTGGATGAATATGCTCCCAAAAGGCCAAAGTTGTCCCCCAAAGGTGAAGAAGATGGATCCGATAGTGATGACGACGTGGTCGTTGTCAAGAGCAGAGTGCGACGTCAAACAGTCTTCGGAGAGATGGCTGCTGCGTCAATATGTCGTCCCAATGGCGTACGGCAGAACATGCGTGAGTGTCCTTACCGATCCATCGCTCATATCTCTGACCAGCTTTTAGTATCCTCACATTCCATACTACGATCATTTGTCTCTTCCCATAAATCTGACGTATATCGATGCTACTCCACGTTTGAAAGTACCGATACTACCCTCCCATATGCATGCTCGTACTCTCATGGTAATTTCTGTCAATATCAATATTTTTCATTTTTTGATCAAACACTACGTGCTTGTTCAGGCGCAAAGAATGGTGGCCGTCCCCTTATCGCCGTGGCTACAGAGCAAGGGTCACTAATAGTCGTTAACACTTTAAAAAGACGAGACTGGGACTACGGTATTCCCTTCTTGCATTCATGGGATATTTTAATGTCTAATTGTGTTATACAGAACCACAGCGAACCACCTATCAACCACACAACAATGGGGTATTCGATGTACAATGGAGCAATGACGATTCCCTCTTAACAACAGCATCTGGAGACAAGTCAATCCGAGTATCGTCTGTTGAAACTCAGAAAAGCCTCTATGTGTTGCGAGGACATAGTGGAACCGCGAAATGTGTAGTATGGGATCCGACCCACGACGACCTACTAAGCTCAGGAGGAAGGGATGGGTCGATCTGCGTGTGGGATCTGAGGCTCAACAGTAGTCAAAATGCCGAAAACAAGACATCTGTACTATCACCGGTTCTCGTAATTCCAGCAGCACATGGCCAGGATACTTCAAAAGGAAGGAAGAAGAAAGTGCTTCCATTGCCAAAAAGCGTTACAGGCTTGATCTATCCTAATAGCCAGCCCCATGGTCTGATAAGCAGTGGCTCCTCTGATGGGTAAGTCGACTCGCTAATATCATGAAGCATCTGGATTGACTTCTCCTGTAGGATTCTGCGTTTCTGGGACCTTCGTCTACCGACCGCAATACCAAATGGGAAAGGATCAAACAAAACCGCCAAATCTGCCGTTGCTCCTGTATCTCTCTCCATGCTAGATCCCACAATCATGAACGGCACTCGACGTCCGCGTGGCATCACTAGTCTGGCGATGGGAGCAGGCCCTACTGCTGGCCTCATATTCGCATCTGGCGCTGACTCGCATCTACACACCTATTCCCTTCCTTTTCTCATGCCTCTAGGGTCATACGGGCACCCTAACATGCGCATAAGCTCGTTCTATGTTCAGGTGGCTGTCTCTCCATGTGGTAGATGGCTTGCAAGTGGCAGCTCAGACAAGGATGGGAGCATGTTCCTGTTTGATGTCAGTAACGCATCCAGGACGTTCGTTTCTCCTTCTACAAGGTCAGCGCCAGCATGGTTACCAAACGGGGTGCAGTTACAAGGCCAAAAAGGCGAAATAAGCGCTGTTGATTGGGCGGAGGACATGATTGCATCTTGCGCAGATGACCACACAGTGCGGATTTGGAGGCCAGATGTGGAGGTGTACAAGAAATGCATTGCGGAGCCCGAGGAGCAGCGATGGAATTGGAGTTGGTCGACGCAAGGACATGCATGACATATCCCATTGCTGATACTTCCAACCTTCGTTGACCCCCAGAAGCACAATAACTACAACTTGGCTGTCCTTGGATGATAATGGGCTCCCATTAAGATATCCTGGAGGTGATAGCTGGCTTAATTTTATATCTGCGACACCTTCATCGGCAATACCAGCAAGCCATTTAGCGGTCCCTGGGACCGCCGGTTCCATAATTTTCACAAATTGATTTGCATAGTAAAACGCAATTGACACAACCTGGAGAAAAGCCTAAAGTCAGCACGATATCTCACTGAAACGATAGTTCAACTCTTATACTAGATCCATTAATAGCAATTTTCTGTTTGCAGAGCGATCAGTCGATATTGATTGAAAACAGAGCGGACGCACATAAGAAAAACAATCGTTCTACGCGAACTCATGGTGTATCATATGAAAAGGACGTCGTTGAGTTACCTTCAACAAAGTCGAGAACGTGGCTAAAATAGCAGCAAGCATTAAGAAAACTGAGAGCTGACATTCAGAAGATCAATATCTATAGCGACAAAATTAGATGCAGTATCAATACTCTTGGGTTACAGATGGGTATGCCAGATTGTTCGAAATTATAGACAAATGTCAGAGAAGACAAAGAAGCACCAAGGGATAAAACAAAATGCGATCCAATAGGACAGCGCGTCAAGGATGGACACTGCGGAAACCAAGAAATGTTTATTTCTTCTGTATCGCGTTTACCAACCTGTCAGACATTATTATCAGTTATACCACCAAAGTATAACAGATGATGGAGATATTTGCGTACCAATCCAGCCCCTCTTCCAGACCCTCACCTTTGGTGGCGCAACTTCCTCGAACACTCCACTGCCTTGATTTCTCTCCACCTGCGAGCCCCAGTTGCTCGCTAATTTCTTCTGGCTTCAAAGCACCTTCAACATCCTGCTTATTGCAAAACGCAAGCAGCGGGACTCCAGCAAGTTCCTCTTCCGACAGCATTGTCAACAGCTCACTTCGTGATGTCGCTAGGCGGGCATGATCAGAGGAGTCGATGACGTATATGATGGCAGAAGTGTTTGGGAAGTAGCACCGCCAGTATGGCCTGAGGAGTAATAATTAACTATTGTTGGAATTTAATGGTAAATTTGAGGGAACGCACCGTATACTTGATTGGCCACCAAGGTCCCATACTTGAAATTTGATGTTCTTGTACTGCCAAGCCCATTACAGCCAGGCATTTATATGCAACGATGACCCGACTTACTTGCACTGTTTCCACATTGAACCCAATAGCTTGATTCAAATGTAAGCGTCGTGCAATGTCACCCTGAGTTTACTACTTACTGGGTATTGTAGAAACTACTTCACCAATCTTCGCCAAAGATGAGTGAGGTCTTGCAAAAACAATGCGGATCAATACACACCTGTAGTCGGTATAGTATTGTAGTCTGCAAAACCCCAGTTACGATGGTCCGATGCTCAGAAATGAGGCGTCCAGCACGAGTGACTAATGCATACCTTCCCCGCAGAATCAAGCCCCAGCATCAGTATTCGGACATCTTGGTCTTTGCTCCATCGTACCAGTGACGACAACGATGAAAAAAGAGTCGATATTGTAAGGCCCATTGAAAGAAAAAAGACTTGGGAAATGGTCAGATGGGAAAGCCGTTCACAAGGCTATTCTTGTGTCCGACTTTACAGGGACCCATGTACCTCGCCACGTGCACTGCCGCCATAGCCGGAGTGACCAGTAATCGCGTCTCAGTCGCCAATTTCACGCATATAGGTCTCGCTTTCCTCGGAACATCAATGGCCATCGACGAATCTGCCACAAAAGAAAGCAAGAAATCTCGCAAATCTAAAAAGAAGGATATAGATGCCGGGAATGACGATGTTTCAATACATTCTCCCGTAAAAACCGAAGAGAAAAAACCGAAGAAATTTACAGACGGTATCGATATCCAGCGTATCGACGATGAAACAGCCTCAAATGCTCAAGAGGAGTCAGCTACGAAGAAGAAGAAGAAACCAAAACGCGTAAAAGATGTGGAGTCAAACAGTGATGTAGATGCAGAGAGCGCATTGAAGAAAAGATCAGGAAAGGAGAAACGCAGGATCGAGGAAAGCGTGGAAGATGAGGCAGCTCTGAAAGAGAATAGCTCAATGAATGAGAATAAAAAGAGAAAGAAGGAAAAACGTGTTCTCGGTGATCACGGCGAAGGAGTGTCTGGAAACTCTCTACCAGTTCTAGTTGAAAACACGACCGTTGAAAAGAAGAAAAAGAAGAAAGCCACAAAATTGGTCGAAGGGAAACTACAGTTGACAGAGGAGGAAAGCTCAAAGGATACACAAGATATTTCTACTGAGATTAAAGGAGAGAAGAAGAAGAAACGGAAAAAGGATACTCTGGCGGAAGAAAATGGCGATACCAAACTGAACGACTCACAAGAGCCACAGAAGAAAAAGAAACGAAAAAATCACGATCTCCCATATCCTGACCCTGAAAACGACACAGTTTTGACTAATCAAGCTTGCAAAGGTATAGATTTATCTGCATCTTGTGTTGTACATTATCACTGATACATAGATCCTTGTCTTTCAGCATTGTCATATGCGTATGCCCAGTTTCAGGACCCACCAAATTGGAAGTTCAACAAAGCACGACAAAACTGGCTTGTTAGGAATGCATGGTCGAGTGAAGCTGTGTGTCTTTCTCTTTCTCACTGATATACTTATCCCAGCGGCCGACTAATTTTGTGCCCCGCGCAGATTCCTGAAAATTATGTCCCGCTACTAGTCCAGTATCTCGCTGGCGTGAAAGGTGGTGTGAAGGAGGTATGCAAGGACTTCATTTCGTTTCATTCTTCAGTATCCATAGCCCTCCAACTCACTAACTTGTGCAACCATCCAGAATCTCGTTAAAACATGTCAATCCATATTGTCACCCCCTGAACCACAGCAATCCACACCAGAACTCTCCTTGCCTGTGGGAGACCCATCTGCCACAGAACCTCCAAAAACTCAGGATGTAGAAGACGTCAAAATTGATACCGTAAAAGAATCAAGAGCTCGTACACTATTGAATGTGTTATCGGTCTCTACATGATACTTATGTATCACCCATCTCAATTATTTGCTTAGGTATTCACATCCAGTCCCCACACCCGACAGCGGCATGAAATGTACGATATCAAGGCTAGGTGACATCATGTCTGCTCACCAGAGACTAACCTAATAACTGGGATGCAACATGATAACATTTCCACGTTTCCTGTAATGCTAGGGATGATAGTACAGCATCCCCAGCGGGAAAGATGTAGAATCGAAACAAAGTAAACGACAGACAGCAGTAACGTAATAGAAAAACTAGCAAGTGACCACGCATGATAGCGACGGACTTGTAAATCAGGCAGAGACCGCAACCATAGGAGCAACAGGCACTTCCACCCTCTCTGGTGCGTAAGTCACCTTGTGCATTGCTCCTGAGGCCAATTTCAGTGCACCATCAACTAAAGCGGACTCCACCTTGCCGTCAATCTTGTCATCCTGCACGTTCATAATAGGGCCTAACAATTCCATGAAGCTGTCTCGGACAGTTGAAACAGCGTCGCTGTTCACGTATGCCTGCTCGCCATTTTTGAGTGTACGTGGAGCACCAGCTTCCTTGATTTGCATATCACTCCAGATAGGTTCGACCTCGTTTTCTTTGCCAATGCCCACACCTGCACGTCCACCAAGCTTCACCCAATCACTGAGACGGTTGATGCTGAGGTCCATGAAAGTTTTATCGAGAGCTGCAACGAGGCCGTCCATTTGTTCTGCGGTATGGCGGGGGGTCACCGTGACTCTGAGACGCTCCTCGCCCACCGGAACAGTAGGGTAGTTGATAGACTGTACGTAGATACCGTGCTCCATTAACAATTTATCGCTTGCTTGCTTTGCAAGACCAGCATCGCCGACGAGAACCGGAATAATATGCGAAGGACCAGGAACAACCGGGATATCAAGAGACGCAAGACGAGCTTTAACAGTGCGGACATTGACTTGTTTAAGTGCACGATCACCGACGTGATGCTTCTGGTAGATGACAGAAGCACGGGCGCCAGCTACCGTTGCGGGAGGGAGAGATGTAGTGAAGATAAAACCGGGAGCGTATGACCGAATCATGTCGACAAAGTTGTGCGAGCCAGCGATGTACCCTCCAACCGTGCCATAAGCCTTGCCTAAAGTACCTGCATAAAAGTGTAAATGACAAAATCCGACAATGAAGGGGACGGCATAACGTACCAGTGATAATATCCACACGATCCATGATGCTGTCCCTAACAGGCTCAGGGTTTTGACCAGCAGCTCTGTGTGCCTCGTAATCAAGATGTTCAGCTACACCCGCACCGCGGGGACCGTACAGTCCGACAGCATGAACTTCGTCGAGGAATGTCAAGGCTCCATATTTCTTTGCCAGGTCACAAATCTCCTTAATCGGGCCAATGCTACCGCACATGGAGTATACACTCTCAAAGGCAATTACCTTCGGAGTATCCAAAGGCCACATTTTTAGCTTTTGCTCCAAGTCTTCTAAATCGTTGTGTTTGAAAATAACCTTCTTTGCACCAGAGTGACGTATGCCCTGAATCATAGACGCATGGTTGGACGAGTCAGAGAAAAACACACAACCAGGTAGCTTAGAGCCAAGTGTAGAGAGCGTAGCGTCGTTAGCGACGTAACAAGACGAAAAGACGAGGGCGGCCGGTTTGCGATGAAGGGTAGCAAGCTCTTTCTCAAGAGCGAGATGCATAGCACCATTGCCTGCGATATTACGAGTACCACCGGCTCCAGCGCCGTACTTATCGAGTGCTCGACTGTAGAAAACGACCGGATTAATTAATGAAGATTAGTCGCAGCAGTAAACAGAAGGAGACGCACTGCATAGTCTCAAGGACAACCGGGTTATTTCCCATGCCTAGGTAGTCATTTGCGCACCACACCTCCACTTCGTCCTTGACATTGGCAGTGTGAGCAACTGGAAATTTAGCCGCAAGCCTGTTGATGTTGTTAAAGTAGCGGTAGGATTGGTCCTTGTGCTTCTTGTCGAGCTCTGTATTGTAGAACTGGCCGTAACTGAATGCACCAGGCGTATCTTCGGCGGCAGCTTCTTCCTTGGCAGGCGCCACGGTAGAAGAATTCGCAGACGCCTTTTGATGGAAGGGACACCCAACGGCAGCCGCTTTGGCAGCTTCCACAGGAGTAGAAGCAGCAGCCAGGTCCTCGGCCATGCGAGCTGCAGCACGAGCAGCCGAAGCATGGGGGCATTTGGCAATGTCAGCATCAGAGAGAACTGTGCCAGGGAAGATGCCCTTGCTATGATGAATTTTCTGCACGTCAGCCTGGCCTGCGACACTGGCATATCCAGCAACCATTTGAGTGGAACGCATAGCAAGAGCTGGACCCATGATAGGACATTGTGTAGCCGTCTCAGTCAATTTGGAGAGCGAGGGGAAGCGCGGGGAAGACGATGTGCACAAACTACGAAGAGTAGTGGATTGTGTCCTGCCCAAGAACGGACAGGACGCTTTGAAGCGAGCAAGTGAGGAAAGCCTCTCCATTGTACGATTTTAAGGAGTGCCCGACTGCAGTCACTGAGCTTATATATGCAGCAGAAACGAGCTAGTACCAAGCTGGCTAGTTGCAGCGAAGTCGTATAGCCTTAGTACGGTTTGACGGTATGGAATGAACGTAACTTACTTGGGGGAACGAAAAGGCAGAAGAATTTTGTTATGAATAAGTTTCGTTGGCAACCTTATAAGACATGGGAAATAGTTCTCATCTGATTGGCTGCACTGCACGTGACCGAACCTGCCGACGGCCATGGATCACTTCCTTACGCGGACGCCAGAATGGACCGATGCAACTCGACAAGTCAGAGCGTTTCACAAAGTGGAAACCGCATTAGATTCTTGCAACCCACGATACCATGGAGAGAAGTACCAAGAATTTCTGTACATCGTTCTAAATCCTCCATCTATCCCCGTAGAGTGCTCAAGCATCCTTCAAGTACGTCAACTGCCATGTCCACCTGCTCTTTCTCCACGTTCAAAGAGGGAACAAGTCTCACGGCGTCCTTACCCGCCGTCAGCATGAAAACCCCCCGTTCACGTGCGAGACGAACAACCTCTCCAGGGTGCTCTAGATTTTTAAATCCAAGCCCTCTAATCAGCCCCCTTCCGCGTACCTCCGGGTGTAAGAACTCGGGGAACCACTTCGGCAAAAGCTCGAGCCGATCGGAGAGATAGGCGCTTGTCTCCTGAAGATTGGTGATGAAGGGCCGTGAGCTGATGCGAGACAAAACATGATGGCCTAAAGCACAGGCCATTGGTGATCCACCAAATGTGGTCCCATGCGTGCCTATTTTGTAGACGTGTCAACTTCCTGTAATTCAAGCATCAGCTTGTAGTGACTCACCCGGTGTCATTGTTAATGCAATGCTATCGCGCATCAACACAGCACCGATGGGATAACCATTTGCGAGGGGTTTTGCCACCGTCAACATATCTGGATGGCAGTCCACAGGGAACACCGAGTGTGCCCACATCGTTCCCGTCCTGTACATTCCGCACTAAACGCATGCCCATCAATTAATCATTCTTGACAAGTGTCGAGAAATTGTTACTGTACTTGCCTGGATTTCATCAAAGATCAGTACAGCACCCATCTCATCACAGCGTTTCCTCAACGCTCGCAACCACTCTTCATTAGCGCCGTTGATACCACCCTCTCCTTGTATACACTCAACAATCACAGCGCAGGTGTCTTCACCTACTAACCCGTTCAGGCATGAGTGATCATTCAGCACTCCGCGGTCAATATTTGGTATCAACGGGGTAAATGGCGTCTGGTACTTCGCATTTGATGTAACGCTCAGAGCGCCCATACTCCGCCCATGGAACGAGCTTTCAAAGCATGCGATGCGTGTTTTGATGCAGGCGGGGTCGTCTGGCTTTCCGCCAGTTTTGGCGGCCCAACGGTCCTTGCCAACTTTACGAGCAATTTTGAGTGCGCCCTCGTTTGCTTCGGTTCCCGAATTTGCGAAGAAAACCTTTGCACCAGCGCCAGATGACGATGTACTGCCAGCAGCATATCCCAAGCCACCATCTCGTTGAGTAAGATCTACGAGGAGCTTAGCAAGTTTCGGTGCCCATTCATTGTGGAAGGCATTTGAAGTGTGAATAAGCTTCGAAGCCTGCGTTTGAAATACCTATAATGTAAATTGTAAAAATAAGCACTGGTTCGGCGGATTTTAGAGAGAAGTAAAAAGCATGTATCTGCATCTTGTGTAAAACGGTGCTACCCGCATAGACCTCTAAACCGGTGTCCAACGTTATGTGCAGAGCACAGCAAAGGCAGCGAAAATCCAACAAAGTCCACTACTTCATGCAAATACAATGATAAGTGACTTACTTCGACAAGCTCCGGGTCTGAGTGTCCTAGTGCGTTGACAGCAATGCCTGCACTAAAGTCGAGGAATCGCCGGCCATCCTTATCCCACACCCAGCAACCGCGACCATGTGAGAGCACGAGGGAAGGTCGTGCGTAAACGCCGAGGATATATTCGTCTCCGAGAGCGAGGGTATTCGCAGTTTCTGGTGACACGGTCGAAGAAAAGGAATATGTTGGGGAAAGGTAGCGCTTGCTCGCTGATGGCTGGAATTACAATTAAAAGTTGGCATGAGGGTTGAAAGGACCACAGACATACTTCGGGTGCGACTCCCGATGCAAAACGTGCATTGATAGGTGTCCTTCTATTTGCAAAAAGTCGTATTCTGCTGGTGGCAGCAGGGCTAGAAAACCGGGACAAAGTAGTGGGTCTCATTTTAGCTAGTTAAATACTGTAGCGCCGACCACGGGGAACGTGTAGAATGAGAATGTGGGGATCCAAAGTCTGAGTTGAATGGATTTTATGAACGTTCGAATGGACCAAAGACAACTGGAGGACGATGCGAAATGAGGAACAGGTGTCTTATAGGAATTTATGTGCAGAAGAGCCGTACAACGACGGTAGTCTGGAGTAATGGCCAACAGCCTTAGTACAGGAAGCAAATGACCCACTGCAGTGTCTGGTTATAAACAGTCCAGCAACAGCATGCGTTTGAATGACTCGGACTTTGACAGCTGGGGCAACGGGCCCATTACCGAACCACTCAGCTGTTTACTATTGCCATGCACAAAGGATTCGACAGAATAAGTAAGGTCGGTGTTATCCAGCTAGTAGCGAAACAAGCTCAAGAGGGACCCGTGAGGAGTTGAGTTGTAATATATTCCAAGTCAACGAGGCTTTATCTGTTGAGCTCAACGTTGAGCGCTGTTAAGCATTGCAACAACCGATCCAATAGCACTTGAGATCGTTCGAAATCAAAGGGCTTGCGCTCGAGAAGTACGTGAATTCAGTACAGATACACATAAACCGGTTTTAAAAAACAATCAAGCAGTATAGACAGGAAACAGAACAAGAACGCATGTTTACAATCAATCACTTCGACTAGCACTCCTCGATCGACTTCTTCCAGTGCTGACTGACATCGAGGAGCTAGCGGACCGAGAGCGCGATCGCCCGCTGTGATCAGAGCGAGGCGATACTGAGGCTCGTCTGCCACGAGGTTTGTCAACATCCATATCTCTGCCTCTACTTTGATGATACGGTGACCGAGTCCGTCGAGGAGGTGGAGAATCCGACCGGTCGCGGATGCGTTTTGGCGGTGGCGACTCTGAATGACGACGGGCGCGGCGTAAAGGAGGTGACTCTGAGCGTGAGCGTGTCCGACGGGGTGGTGTCGGAGGGGGGGAACGCCTGGACGGCGGGACTGGTGACCCTGAACGATGATATCGGTCCCTACTCACATAGGGAGAACGTGATCGCGATTTTATTTGGTTTGGGGACGGTGAACGGCGGGGTGGAGGCGAACGAGAACGAGAATAAGAAGGTGAACGACGACGGCGACGTATATCTCGGTCTCGTTCGCGATCTTCTGGGCGAAGAGGACTCCTACTTTGCCTGTCACGAGCGTTGTCGCGGTAGCGGCCACGTTCACGAACATCCCTCGGTCTATCTCTGGAAGGGGGTAGTGGGGGTGGGGGCATCCGTTCTTTCCTTTTCAAATCTGCTTCCTCTCGTTCTTGTCTAAGCCTATCCTCTTCTCTACGCCTGAGACGATCACGCTCCTTCTTTTCTGCTTCCCACTTTTGACGCTGCTCCAGCATCTTGGCACGCTCTTCTTCTCTTTTCTTATCCCTCTCCTCCCGTTCTGCCAAGCGACGCAACCGATTCTCCTCCTGCTTTTCACAATCGAACGCCTCTCCCTCGGAATAATTACTGCGTGTACCAAGCGCACGAGCCATTTTGCTAAGCTCAGCTTTCTTGGCAGCAGCAATGCCATGAGTGTCGGAAGGACGCAAACTTTTAGCCGATGAGGGTAAAGAGGCAAGATTTTGTAAGAGTTTTTCACGCAGTTCGTCAACTTGTGTTTCAATTTTTTCGTCGTCCATACTATTCGAGATGAGGTGTCAGCGATAAATTATAAAGCATGGACATAACATACCCTTGGTCTTCCAGTTCTAGTTGAAGTTCCAGACATTTGACCTCAACTTTTCGTTTACGCTCATGCTCCAATATGGCTTCATCCGGTTCCCTGTGTTTCGGGGGAGCTACGTCCCAAGCAGCGGCTCTCTCTGCAGCTGTTTGATGTACACGAAGAGTTGATAAATTACGAATGACATATCCATTGGTACCGCTGAAAGCGCATGTGAGCGCATATAAGCACCAAGAATTAAAGTACCACATACCTTCCACGGGGTGTGGTAAGACCTATACCGTTATACATCGCTACACCGTCGAGCTTGGGTGTGTTGAAGAAAGAATGGCTCACATGCGGAGTTCCAATTACGATCCCAAAGTCTTTGTGGCGTGAGGCGGTCTACTGGTACGTGGACCACCACGAGTATTCCCGGCATCGGCTTTGGCGTCGGCACAGGCAACCGCACACGGCACTGCCCCGGCACGTTTGTAACGCAAGCCCGGCAGAGCTAGATTTATTAGATATACTGGACCGTACCAAGTGAATTTGCTTGTCCTCGTTCCATCCTGTGCTCTCCTTTCTGTCTTTCTTTATCCTCTTTATACCCTCTTGTCTTCAACCACCATCATCCAGCATTTCTGCTCTTAATATTCTTCGCAGGTCCGCTGCAGCAATGACAGCCTCAGCAGCCAACTCTTCGCCCTTCCTCCCATTGCCTCCAGCTCGAGATATCCCAGTCACGTTTACAGCAAGCTTACGGAGCTGGCACGCATCAGTTTCAATTAGTCTTTCTTCAATGCATAGCTGATTCGCTCCGATAGGTGGGCAGCTGGGGAGAAGCAGGGTGCAGCTTCTGAAGAACGTCTACTAAGGTAGGTACTCATAATAAGTAACGTGTTAGCTCCCCATCACTCAGCCAACTTGACTAATAATCAGGAGACTCCCGTTTTTTATTCCGGAGCAACTTTCGACTTCTCCAAATGATGATAGCCCAGTGATAGCACACAATGAGAAGGTTACACTAGCCACCCCGAGACATTACATCAATACTTTGTCCATCAAGTCCACCTCCCCATCACCTTCTGCCCCACCCCCTGCAGTCGTACTTCATGGTTACGGTGCGGGCCTCGCATTTTTCTTCCGCAACTTCCCAACGCTCGCCCAGTGGGCAGGCCACCGTGGAACAGATGTGTACGCACTCGATTGGCTTGGAATGGGCCGCTCTGCTCGCGTGCCTTTTACCATTAAAGCTAAACGCGACGATGTCGCCGGCCGCGTCAAAGAAGCAGAATCATTTTTCGTAGACTCACTTGAGGAATGGCGAGAGAAAATGGATTTGGACAAGATGACACTCATTGGCCATTCACTTGGTGCTTACTTCAGTGTCGCATACGCTCTCCGTTATCCTACACGTGTCAACAAGCTTATCTTACTCTCACCTGCCGGAGTTCCTCGGGATCCGAACAACACTGATATCCCATCTCGAGAATTGACCGATACCGGAGATGCAGCCAGCAGTGTCAGCGATTCGGCGATAGCAGCTTCGAAGGGCGAGGTTAAACGCCTTAAGGACGAACAGAAGGCACAGAAGAGGTACGAAAGTCGATCCGCCAAGCTCTTCACGTATCTCTGGGAGGAGGGTTGGAGTCCATTTCAGGTGATCAGATCATCCTTGTTCTGGGGCCCTCTACTAGTCGGAAAGGTAAGATTTCTCTATCGATCGATCTCCAGATGGTCTTCTGACATGGACACGCGTACAGTACTCATCCCGCCGATTCTCTGGCCTCAGCCCAGACGAAACTAAGGATATGCATGATTACATTCTCAACATCACTCTAGCTAAGGGTTCTGGTGAATACTGTATCTGTAAGCTTGTTCTTCTTCGTGATTCGGCCACTTCTCATCTGATGGTTTCTCGCAAGCACACATCTTGGCACCAGGCGCACATGCACGCATGCCTCTCGTTGACCGGGTGGGCGCGCTCAAGATTCCTATCACTTTTGTTTGTTCGTACCCTTTTCTACACTCTCAAGTTACAGATTACTGATATGTCCTCAAAGATGGAGATCATGACTGGATGGATCCTGAAGGTGGCTCGAAATCTGTGTCAAACCTTCGGAAAGCTGGCAATGAGCAAGGCAGAATGTATATCGTGCCTCACGCCGGACACCATGGTCAGCCTTTCCTCTTTTCTTCTACTTCTCTTTCTTTTCCACTTTCGCCAACGCATCAGCTAATACATTTACTACAGTTTATCTAGACAACCCAAGGGCAGTGAATGACCTTCTCGTCAAGGAACTGGATCGCCCACCCAAGCAACCGCGACAGTCCACTCCAAATGACAATAGTTCTTGATGTGTTACAGGGTATCTTTTGTAGAATTACAGGTATAATAGGGGTAATCTGGGTGGACGTCCTTAAGAACATTTGTTGCACTAATAGACGGGTCTTTAGGGATTCGGACACACGTATGTAGACCTGTACTCATTAGATTATTTAAGCAATCACAGCACCATCATTGTACAGATACAGTGGAGGCTACAAGAAGTGATATGGTAACTGTTGTACAACAGCAGTCCGTGAAAGCGATTGACAACATGATGGAGATGCACAAATGTCCTACGTTGTAGTCCCGGATGTCCTGATAGGTCCTTGCCAAATTTCTTATCGACGTCCACCAGTGGGTGCCGCCCCTGTCATTCTCTCAGGATACCTCGCTTTGATTCTCGCCGCAAGGTCTTCCTCATATATCTGATCTGCACCCAGCTGATTCCCAAGCGTCAGCCACCTGCAAGGATCAACAAACGCACAGCATCAGTAGAAACTCAATACAATCGAATAAACGGTGGCAAACTTACCCGGGCCTCGTATTATGCTTCCTCCCAAAGATTTCTATCTTCCTTCCTCCGGGACACATACGCTCGATCAAGCCGTACACCTCGTCTGGTTTCCTACTGGTTTCGCGCACCTCGCTCACAATGACGTCTGTGTCTAGTCCACGGTTCGCCCACGCCGGAAACTTGAGGTTTCCTTCGTCGTCTGTGTGCGTCTTCACGCCCACCAGCATGTGTTCTTTGGTGTGATTTAGCCAATGCCCAGTTCGTCCAGTGCGGATGACACGTTGTAGCTGTACGGAACAATACAAAGAAAACCCGACATTTGAATGAATAAACGCAGAGCTATCATAGGGAGGCCAGAATGCTTGCGTTACCTGATTCGTTTTGACCCACACCACCTCGTCTACGCGAGTATAACCCCAAACGCGGAGGCACTCTCTTCCCACTTCCATGGCGCGTCCCGTTACCCAAAGGAAAAGCATGCCTTCATCTTGGAGTGCTGGGATTGGCATTGCGCGCATCTCATCGTCTGTCATTGTACCATACGGCAACTACAGGAATTTTCTTAGGACGGAGCCCCGGAAATTGCAAAGAAGGCCTACACTCATATGGATATCCCATGGTGGATCTGCCATGATAACGTGAAATTTACCTAGAATGGAGTAGTCGAAGCGGCGAAGATCACAATTGATCCATTGTGGTGGTAGCTTGAGTGGTAGACGAAATGAAGTTTACGAGAAAGAACCATGATTATCGGCGATGAACTTACCACCTGCATGTGCTTCCCATCTGGGCCCATCCCAATTCCCAGTCTGAAAGGCTTCTCTTTTGTTGTCTTCTCTTTCCCTGTAGCACCCACTGCGACCATCAACTGTGCGTCCCTCTCATCCCAGTCTATTTCAAAATGAAGATATCGACATGGGGCTTTCTCTTTCCCCCTTCCTCCTGCACCAAGGCCAGACGGAAGTGAAACTCGAGATTGGTGTGACGATGGGAACGGTGGGATTGATGGTGACTGTGCATATGTTGGCTCCGAGTAACAGGTATTAAGGTAGGAGCAATGACCAAGAGTGGGATCGGTATGCGGTCGAAGAAGAGGCCTGAAGTGAACACGATCACAGATGGCAGGATTGGTATGTGAGCTATTCGACACAGGTAGCGATGTGGTGCGTCGGGTTTTGGCACATTCATCCTTAGTGATATGAGCGCATATGGGTTCAAAATCACCGTCGACTGATCGAAACTAGCAGTACGGTATAAGATAAATGGCACAATAAAAATGATTGATGGTTCTGTGTACATGCCTGTTCTGCTAGCAACCGTCCTTTAGCCGTACTTTTCTGTAAGATGGCATAAACCTCCTTCAGCTCTTTACTGAGACTTCCCAGAGGGGACGAGGATGGCATAGGAGGAGGGCTGGAGTCTCTAGAGGATTGCTCATCATCTCCAGCAGCGGAATCGGCATCTTCGTCGACTGGCCTCTTTCTCTTCCGGGTGTTCACAGCATCGGGAAGGTTATGGGACCCTTGAGAGATATCCATGACAGTCAAATGACCACTTTCGTGTGACAGAGATATTGCTCCATGTTCCCAGTTTTTTGACAAGCTTTCAAGGATTAATTCAAGACGGGGTAGATCAGTCAAACGCAGCAACGGAGTCGAGCTTAATATCCTGGATGCCCTCGAAGAAGATATGAGGGTAACAAGCAAGTCCATTGAGCTTATTGGTGTTGAGATTCGTCCAGAGGTAAGTAAAGCATTGATATTTGTTGATACAGCAGTTCTGAGCTGGTCGTCTGCCATGGTTGCCTGAGCTGAAGACGCCCTTGACGGTGAGGATGTAGTTGGGGGACACCCAAAAAGGTAGTGGATACAAGATTCGCTTCCCACCCGTCAACTGAACCAAATCAAAAAGTGCGGTGGTGTGGCGCAGCACTTTCCCTAAGAAAGTAAGCGGCAGTGGGTAACTCAAACAGACAACGCCCTCGCCTTTTACTAGGGCGTTCCGTGGGTTGCCCTCGCTCTAATGCCGCATTACCAATTTTTCAGTTCTCAGCTTGATCTGAGCCTTTGAACCTTCACGAGGGTCTATGTCTTTTCAATCTTTTTTCCTTCTTTCTTTCTAGTTACAACAGGTTCAATTCGACATACACTCTGTCTTACCAAGGAACTTGTTTACCTGCCCAATCCCAAACCTTCCCCCTTTGGTCCTCTTTCAGGTCTTTCACCACATCTACTAGACACCGAGCTGCGTATTCAGGTTTAAATAACTTGCTCTCAGGGACGCTCTTCCAGAAATCTTTGCTCAGCTCTGTCTTCACCGTTCCAGGATGCACCCCAACACACATAGCCGGCGTCCTGTTCATCTGCAGATGTAAATCAAAAGTCTTCACCACTTGATTTAGTGCTGCTTTCGACGCCCGGTACGAGTACCACCCGCCTGTCTTATTATCCGAGATGGAGCCCACACGTGCCGAAAAATGCACCCATTTCGCTGGCTCCTTCATGTCGACCTTGTGCTTGGCGGAGGGAAGAAAGCGAGAGAAGTGTTTTATGAGCAGGAGATGCGCAATGACGTTTTTCTGAAAGGTCTTTTGCAACGAGGAGGCATCCAAGTCGGAGGGTTGTTTCTCAGGGATCAGCATGCCTCCTGTGAAGAATCCTGTATGCAGGTACGATTCCTTGTCTTTAGGCAGGGAGTCGGAAAGCGTTTCAGCTGCAAAAGCTATGCTGTCTTCCGAGGTGAGGTCCAAAGGAATCATCTTCAGTCTTTCTGAATCTACGTTTTCGATTGAAGATAGGATCTTGTCTCGGACATCATTGGGATCGTCTGAGCGGTGGGTTGCATAGATCGGAAGGGAAGTCGTCCGCAAAAAGTGTCGAGTGATTGCGAGAGAGAGGCCCCTGGTTGACGGACTGACAAGTACAAATGGACTGGTGGGCATATTTTCAACGATTCAAAGGGCACCTCAGTTAGGACACATTCAAGATGCAAGTTCTGGTTCTATGAATCTGTCATCACGTGCACTCGATATCCTACTCCCGAACGTTCGATTCGCCACACAATGACAAAAGGATCGCAATCTGCGGAATCAGGTCTTAACCACTAACAGGTACATGGATAGCGAAGGCAAAACAAGATCTATAGGTCTCAGCCATCGACAAAGTTCTCTTCGTCGTCGTCCCACCCCAACGTTTCGGGCGCGATGTGTAATTCTCTCAGCATGGTGCCCAGCGTGTCTCGCCTCCTATCCTCCTCGTCCTCTTCCTGCTCATACTTGCATTCTTTCTCGTCGCAGTCGTTATCATACCCTAATTTACCAATTCCTTCCTCGCACCTACTATCAGTGGAGGCCCACCCCCAGTTCCCATCGTCACGATCCCCGCTACTCGTCTGTCCTTCCGGTTTCTCCCATCCCCAGCCTTCTTGGAAAATATTCTTCTGCCCCATGCCGATGACCTGCTCGCTCGCCCTTTCGGCACCGGCCTCCTTGACATACTCCCATACCTCCCACGCGACCTCTCTTCCCGCCTCCGTCCATTTCTTCACCAGCGCTGCCAGCATATCTTCCTCGCCACCATTTTTCACCTTTACTGCACGTTTGAGCAGTTGTAATTTGCGCTCTAGCGCTTGAACCGCCGGCGTAAGCCGAACATACGAGAGCAGGG
Source organism: Serpula lacrymans var. lacrymans S7.9 (assembly GCF_000218685.1). Taxonomy (NCBI): domain Eukaryota; kingdom Fungi; phylum Basidiomycota; class Agaricomycetes; order Boletales; family Serpulaceae; genus Serpula; species Serpula lacrymans. The sequence continues at coordinate 843,387 of NW_006763293.1, read as the reverse complement.
GTGTTGAAGCAACACCCGAAGAAGGGAGGGGAGACTTGAACTGTGCTGCTGCTCTGGATGTTTTAGTCTTCTTTCTCAAATGTATGGGCGCCGTCTCGGCTGTATCAACAGGAATGTCGGTTTTAGCATTCTGTTTCTTCTTCTTACGGTCTTCATTTCGAGCAACAGCAACTGAGCTGTTCGCGACTTGGGCAACAACGCAAATTGTTTTGTTCTCTTTGGAAATCTCTTCTTTTGTCATCAAAGGGGACCGGAACGGGGTTGTCAGTTTCTTGTATTGTCTCTGTTGAGATGCTATAGTGGAACGCTTGGGCACAGGAGGTAAGCTAACTCCTGTGGAAACTGGTTCCTGCAGGTGTGTATAGCGATAATCAGTTGACGAGCATATTCGATAAGGAGAACTACCGTTATACCGTGTGCTCAGTATTTTCCTGTGTTTTACCACACTAAGCATATCAGAAGGCAAAGAGCAAGCTTGGAAACGTACAATATCTTCTTCACGTCTATGCTTTCCCAATATCGTGTCAGGATCCTGCGCGGATTGCACCACTAGACCTTGCGAAATGGCCGCAATGCGATCGTTTGGATACTATATTGAAAGGTATTAGCCTTGTACGGTGATGATCTAGTATCGAGCTTACAGTGTTCTTTTGATAGGCATCACCATCACCACTAGCTGCGCATACAGCGAGCAATGGAGGTGGAAGACTAGATATACCATCATTGTACTGGGGGACTTCGTACTGATCATGCTGTATGGTCGGAAGTCGATGTTAAGGAAGTCAGCGCCATTCTCCTTGATTGTCAAGGAACCTACATGGACCTTCAGTACCTTTTTCTGATTTGCTGAATTCGACTCGGGGTCATATAGAGAAGATTGGGAGCAAGCCATAGGCGAAGAAGAGAATATGTGCCCTGGACTGGAGCTTGGAGGTAAAGACGACAAAGGAACATCGTGCAGCGGAGACAGCGTCAATTCTCCTTCGTCCCCAGGTTGTGAATTTTCTGCAAACGATATTTCATATGGTGCTGTTCCAAGGTGAGTGAATGTGGCTGTAGTAGATCCATCGATAGGATTACTGAATGACGCAAAACGCAAGTTTTCTGCGATTTCTTGAGGTGATTCTACCACAGAACTGTCCTTGAGTAGATCCGGAGCGGATGAGTCCAATATCTCGGCTTGCTGATCGTAATGCAAGGTTAGATTCGCAGGATGTGGATCAGCAGTTATAACAGTTGGCGGAGAGGTACATATATGCGGATTCCTCATTTCGTAGCTGTCGTCCTGATCATTTTCCAACAGCGGTGGGATGGGATCTGTTAGGCCTGTTGTCGTGGCTGCTTCAGTATTCTCGCTCCGCTCATCTCCTTCCAGACTGTGTGCCAAGTGCTGGGTCAAAAAGGAAACATTTTGCGGAGAGCAAGGTGTATCAGACAAGCATCTTTCGACGTCCGACGCTGCCTCTGGCTCCGTTTCAAGTATACTGGTGGGATCACTGCCATACTGTTCATGGGGATATTCCATCAACCCGTGTGTAACCATAGGTGAATATCTCACCGTCCCTATTCCTCCATCACTGCTGAGTATTTCCATATCCTTAAGCTCTTCGGTCTCGTCTCGGTCAACCTGGCAGATGTCAGGAGGATCTCCGTTTCGAGTGATAGCCTGTATATATGCACGTATACGAGTCAGGTCCTGGGAAGTAGATAACAACTCACATCAGGTGAGTCAACTTCTTGAATAGAAGGGGGGGAATCAACATATTCACGGTTACTATCGAGATCCCTGTCGGAAACCCTAGCAATAACCTTTTCCATTTGGCTGTCCTGGTCAATATGCAAATCTAGAGGGTCAAGAGCAAGTGCCTCCTCGCCAGAGTACTCTATGTCAGCTTCAGAAGCCATTTCTTGGTGAGATTGGGTCGGTTTACTGTGTTATGGTGAAGTTAAAAAGCAGAAGTCAATGGATGGCACCACAGAGAAAGACGCGTTGTGGTCACGTGCTGAAGTTATTACTTTTGGATTCTCCGTGGCTCCCGAGCGGCGGTTGAAAATAAGGTCTCCGCTTGTTAATTGTCGTCGCTGCGCATAGAACGGCGCTCGCAGGGACTGTTCAGGCTACAGCTTGTCTATATTTCTGGATTGAACTATCGATCATGATAACAAAGAGCTCTACCAAAAGTGATAACGGCAGTCGTACAAGGTGAGACCAATACCTCAGTATGCTTCATGTCCTTATCACGAATGCCCATGCAATTTCAGCATGGCTCCGCCCTCTTATGTTAGTCGAGAGTCGGTTCAGGATGATGAATCGTCATATGCACCTTCTGAATATAGCGGTGGAAGTGCTCCACGTACCACAAACACCGAGGCATCTGCGCATAATTGTGCCAAAAGGAACGCCACCTATGGCGGGGCGTTGCCTGGTACAGCTTCCCAGTCCTACATGTACACAACGTATGTGACTGTCATCGTTCACTACTTGTATCTAATATCATTTTTGTTTTCTCGTGTTAATAGCAACTATTACAATAATTGCAACGAGGATTTACCTTTGGTCAAGAATACATGTTCCACTAAACCTGATAAATGGGTTCTGCCATGGGGAAACAATTTCTTCAAATTTCTTCTTGCAATCTTCTTTATTCAGCTGAGCATTAATTTCTACCTGGGGAATGAGGTGATGAGCATCATTCATCCGGAACAGCTAGAAACAATGCGCCAACAGTGGAAGATTGAGATGGCAGCACACGATCGGGAACGCAAGGTTTGGGACATTGAGCGGAAGGCGTTTGAACTTGAACGAGAAGAAATAGAACGAGCAAAGAAGGAGATAGAGAGAGAGCTGGAGGAACAACGTCGCCGTGAAGAGCAGGAGAGGCTCGAGAGGGAAGAAAGAATCCGTCTTGGATTATACTGGGATGAAGTGCAAGGCAGTGACCACTGCTACGCATCTGGGACACGCGAATACACTGCCCGGCTTATGAACCTCCCTTCTACGTATGATGGTCTAAAAGGTTGCCGGAGTACCCCCATAACAATCCACGATGTAACTATAGATCATCCGTATAAGTGCGAAAACCGAGTGCGTGCTATGTTCGTCTAATGTTAGACTTACTAATAGTATTTTTAGGGATTCTTCGATGGAATTTATGGGCATTTCCTGGTTAAATCGGGAGAGATAGCCTGCAGTCCTTATTGGGGTGCATTTATAGACAAAGTAAGTCTTTGGGTGGTTTGTGTATAACGTCAATAATAGTGATATCAACTGCCGAAAAGGGGTGTACCGCTGAGGGTTCGCATACACAGGTATGTTTATTGATCTCTTCTTGGGTAAGGGAAAGATATTGATATTGATGTTCAGCGAATTGAGTCGCGGCTGTTGAACATTTCGCCAGGGGAAAACTGGAAGCAGATGTGTTCCACCACCCCTGCAGACTTCCGCGGCCTTCATTTTGAAGGTCCTCAATATTGTAATGACATTGTCAGTTCAATCCTTGCTTTCTGGCTGCTGTCTATTGAAATTGTTACTTGAAGGGCATATGGGGAGTATATGGGGTTTGGGAGGTCGAAAATTCAGCATGCTAAGCTACATCGCTCTGAGATGAAGGATTTTTCTCCTGCATTGCTTTCTCGGGCAAAGATAGGTATACTTCGTGCCGACTGCGTTGTATCCCCAAACCATATCTGGCTGTCGTGTCTGTTGTACTACCATTTGTATTCATAGCTATTCTGGTTCATTGTTCTCCTCATTGACAGGTAAGCATTGACTCGGATTGTAAACGTTTCATTTTGTTAGATACTGTTATCTATGCTATGTGTTGAAGCTGTCGCATCGTCAATGTTATTTGACTATTTATCGTTTTTGTATCTTGGACTAAAAGAGTGCCGGTGAAATGGTGAATCGATTTCATCCGACTATGTATGCATCAGCGATCTGGCCCCGCGGCGCCTATCAAATAAGGCCACGCAGTTTTAAGCAAAGTCCGCTCTCCCTTTCTTCCAGCGAACTTGAACATTCACAATGACAGAGACGAGGCTGCACCAGCACAGTGATCCTGGGGAGGATAACCGTACCACTGGCAGGTGAGATACCCCACCGTTTGTCTTTCTTATTCAAGTTACTTTGAACACTCAATGCTATAACTCCCAACTTCAATAGCACCACTGCTACAGCATCGCAAATGCACGTAAATTATGAAAGTACCACAAGTCACCGCAGCTTTTTGCCTCTCAGTAGTAGTAGCCGTTGTCGTGCTCCCTACGTAACGTATGCTTTTGGTTGGTTCTTATGTGTTACTCAACTTCATGACATTTCGTGTTCACCTGTAGCAACGATCACGATCATTGCGATGAAAACACTCCTCTAAGCCCAAATGCACTCCCTGTCAAAGATATCTTGGCTAAAGCGGAGTACTATAGTCGTGGCCTTCGCCATTATTACGATCGTCGTGGCCTTATATTGGTCCATGGGTGAGGTGGAGAGGCTTCGTAATGAAAGGGAACAGGCGTTGACAAAATACAAAGAAGAACGCCAGGCCTGGGACAGGGACCGAATGTCATGGGAACAAAGTCGCCTTGAACACGAAAAGGAATGGGAAGAATTGGAATATGAAAGGGAGCGAGCGCGCAATTTATGGGATGCTACGCGTAAGGAATGGGAACGTGAACGCATTGGGCACGAAGAAGAGTTGCGGAAAGAAAGCAAACGTGAGCGGAAGGAAAGGGAAGAACTGGAATGCCAAAAACTGGAACGCCAAAGGCACCAAGAACACGAGGTTTGGGAGGCTATGCGAAAGGAATGGGAACGTGAGAAGCTTGAACACGAACTTGAAGAATCACGGAGGAAAAGAAAAGAGAAGGAACGAGAATCAGAGGAAAGGCGCCAACGTGAGGAGCAGGAGAGGCGTGAAGAGGAAGAAAAAATCCGCCATGAATTGTACTGGGACGAAGTGCAAGGCAGTGATCACTGTTATGCATACGGGACGCGTGAATATACTGCTCGCTTAATGAATGCCCCTGTTGCCTACGATGGTATGAAAGGTTGCCGAAATGCCCCAATAACAATCCACGACGTTACTGTAGGTCATCCATACAAATGTGAAGATCGGGTGCGTATTATATTTTGTCTGTTCAATTTATCCAACCCAAATATTTACTTTCTGACCCTATAATCAGGGAGACTCTGAAGGTATATACGGGCATTTCTTAGTCAAATCTGGGGAGCCAGCTTGCAGTCCTTTCTGGGGAGCGTTCGAAGATAAAGTAAGTCTTTATAGGTTTCTGTATAAGGTTAGCACTAGAAATATCAATCACTTGAAAGGGATGTGCCGCTGAAGGTTCCGCTGAAGGTTCAAGTAGTACTCGGGTATGTTTTGGTATATCTCCTTTGGTTGAGGATACTGATTATGACGTTCAGCGAATTGAGTCACGTCTTTTGAATATCTTCAAGGGGGAAAACTGGAACCAAATGTGCATGACTACTCCTGCGGTCTTCCGCGGTCTTCATTTTGAAAGTCCTAGGTACTGTAAAGACGAGGTTAGCTCAATTATTGATACCTGATTGTGCTATCTAATGATACTGCAAATTGAAAGGGTATTTGGGGAGTGTATGGTGTTTGGGAGATCGAAGATTTAAAATGTCGGGCGTCGTATTACGCTAAAACGACCAAAGAGAGGACCAAAGAGTTTATCTCAGTTTTGTGGGACTTTGCCCATGAATAGTACTTGTTGGCGCTATCGTATTGACAATGTTATCGTTTCTGTTGTGCTACCACTCAACTTGGAGTTCATAGTTCTCAGGTCTCCTGAGAGCTGTAACCGTATCCTCTTATTCGTACTTGCACTTCCACTGTTTTTTCTCGCCATGTAATCGTATTCTCACTTCCTATTCCATTTATCGACACGCAATGACTGACATTATGAGACACATAATATGGTGCATGTTGAGTGTATCGATAATTAAATGATATGTTTTGGGTACCCTACTGCAGAGCCCAAAATGGCCATGTAGTTTTGTTGAGCGCTCATACCACAAACCGGACAGAACAGACATATGATGGCTAGTGAAGACTATGGCAGGTCTACGATATGTCCCGGAAAGTGGTGTACTTGAGCCTGAGGAGTAGGAGTAGTTGTGAAAGTCATATGAATTAGAATGGAAACGCACCTGATTTTACGCCCTATTATTCAGCAATGGCGAATTATGTATATCGCGGAGGAAACCAGATTCATTTTAATACTGTCGTTCCTTGGTTTTTCGGGTTTCATGGGCCAACCGGACAACCTCAAAATAAGGATGTCTGCTTACCGTATTACTTAGCTATTTCTCCCAGTAACTATTATGCCCCAGAAATCCTTACTTGCGGTATTTTGAGAAAAATGGTGCATTTGGTGAGATCCAACTTTTGTGCAAAGTAACGCACTTGTAACGCAGCTGTAATGTTCGATCTCGAAGCCGAGGCTACCGATGTGCGTATTGAGCTCCGCTTGGTGTGTGGCACGAACGATCAGTGATCAGTGAATTGGGGAAATTTTACACCTATTTTATGCCGAGCGCTGATTCAAAACGGCATGTGTGACAATTATGTGACTTTAGCGTTATTTTGTGACATCCGGTTGACCCATGAAATCCGAAAAACCAGGGAACGACAGTATAGTCCAGTAAGAAAAACGACAAGTTTGCTTCAATGGAATGGAACCGTAGCGTGAGGCTCAAGCATACAAGTAAACGCACAATGCCGTGTGATTTAGGCTCAGCGATCCTCCCGCGCCTATCAATAAGGCCACGCCGCCTCAAGGCTCACTCTTAACCATTACTTTGAGCCAACACTCGTGTTACTGGCAAGCAGGTTACCCAAGAACAAGACAGGCCAAACCATTCCTTTGTAATGTCGAGGTCTCAGCGCTCCAGCGGTCCTGGAGATAGAACCCGCCGCGGCACCAGGTGAGTTGCTTGTTGTGTGTTTGAGTTCTTATCTCGAATTCCAATGTATAATTGGCGATTACCCCTACAGCACAGCTCCACCTTCGTATACAACTGAGGATCATTTTCAACGGTACTATCAGTCAGACCAGACTGGAGGGTATTACGGACCTTCTGAAAGTACCGCAAGTGATGGCAGTGCTTCGCCCTACTATATCAGTAACCAGTCTCGCCCGCCATACACACCGTACGTATTTGACTCATATTGATCAATCATCCAAATGACAGCCTGCATTCAGAAACGAGCATGCCTATAACGAGCATAGTCCTCTGAACCCGGGTGCGTATCCCACAAGACCTAAAGAAACTGCACAGAAAGGGAATTCTAGCAGCGGCTTCTTCGTGTTCTTGGTTATTATACTACTATGTTTTGGTTGGTCCTATGCTAAGATGATATCGGGGTCAAAAACTGTCTTGGATCCAGGTAAAATGGAGGAATTGCGTCATGAATGGAGCCTGGAGTTGGTGAAACATGAAGAAGAACACAAGGTTTGGGAGGCCGAACGGATTACGTGGGAGCATGATCGCATGGAGCACGAGGATGACTTACGAAGGGAAAGAGAAAAATTGGACCAGCAAAGGAATCAAGAACGTAAGGTATGGGAGGCTCTGCGAAAGGCATGGGAACGTGAACGTCTTGAGCATGAGGAGGAGTTGCGGAAGGAAAGGCAGGAAAAGGAACGTCAAAGGCAGGAGAGAGAGCGGGAACTGGAGGAAAGGCACCGCCGTGAGGAACAGCAAAGGCGCGAAGAGGAGGAAAGAATACGGCTTGGCCTATACTGGGATGAAGTGCAAAGCGAGGGCCACTGTTACGCGTATGGGACACGCGAATACACTGCCCGCCTCATGAATCTTCCGGCTACTTATGATCGTATGAAAGGCTGCTGGGATACTCCCATAACGATCCATGATGTTAAACTCGACCACCCTTACAGATGCGAAAACCGAGTAAGTATTCAGTGTCATTCACAAACGCGTACATTCTGATACATTCCGCAGGGATACTTTAATGGCATGTATGGGCACTTCCTAGTCAAATCCGGTGAGACAGCTTGCCAGCCGTACTGGGGCACATTTGACGACAAAGTAAGCTATTTCATCTACTGCTAGCGAACTTTATTTCAATTCTCCTGCAGGGTTGTGCCAATGAAGGATCGCATACTCGGGTACGTCTTTCAACCTTCTTTCAACTATGAAATGATGCTGATTATTCTAATTAGTTAATCCAATCACGGCTTTGGAATATCCCAAAAGGTGATGACTGGAACCAGATGTGTTCCACTACTCCCGCAGACTTCCATGGTCTTCACTTCGAAGGGCCCAGGTATTGTGAAGACAAGGTTAGCTCGACTCACGATCCTTGAGTGCGATGTCTGTTGAATTTATCATCCACAGGGTATATGGGGTGTTTATGGTGTTTGGGAGGTGGAAGATTTGCAATGTTAAACGCCATATTACGTCAAGGTAAGGTAAGGGTTCTTTTTCTTCTTTATGTTATATCTCGCACTATGCCTTCCACTTTGTTGTATGTACATTTCCTGTCTCGCTGTCACTCTCATTGTACTGGTATCCATAAATAAGGATTCACGATTTTGGAAGCAAGCCATGTATCTGAGCAGACATTATGAACGGATCATATTATGATTGTATGCAAAACTGAGCCCTGCTGAGGGCATAGATAAGGACAAAATACAGATATTGAGGCCTATTTCCTCGAAGCTCGTACGCGAGGGTCGCCTCGCTCTCCTCTCTTGCGCAGCTTTTCTTGCCTCTTGCTGAGAGTCTCCTTTTCCGTGGTTTCTTCACTTGGTGGTGCTGAAGATCTGCCCAGTACCATCGGGGATATAAATGAAGTCCAAAGCTTTAAGAAGGCGTATAATGGAATCTAAAATCGAGAAAATTTATGAAAGGCGAGCGATTGGTATGACGAAAATAAACTCACGACCAAGTATAGGTACCAAACCCATTCACCAAATGCCCCGCTGCCGATCTGACAACCCCCTAAAAGATACAGATTTCGAGATCATTCACAAAATGGCACGCATCATAACTCACAAGTAACATACAAGATATCAAAGCACCACTCGGTTACTCCGGACTGATTTAAGTCTTCACCTGACGATATGAGTGTTCCCGTCGTTGGATCACGCCTGGAAGTCCCGATGTTTTCCAGATAGCGAGAAAGAAAGAGAGCAGGTAGATATGTGAGAATATATATTGCCAAAGCACCTTTCGATGGAGGGAGAGAGCTTCGTCGGAATATGAGACGGAGCACAATAGACAATATAGTTGGTACTATCATCCCGAGCCTGAGATTCTTGACGGCCTTTTCATTTTGCCCAGCTGGACCGTGAAGAGCTTTAAAGATGTTTTCAGCCATAAAACACCTTAAAACGCACCGATACGCTTCTGAGAACCTTTTGCCATTTGGTTGACCTGGAGTTCCTGAACGCGGTTTAAAACAAACCCTGATTGGAGGCTGAGAAAAGTATGCCTGCAAAACCTGATTTTCCACCTCCGCGAATTTTGTCTTTTGCCATCATCATGCCAGTGCATCCACCTCTTTGACTGGAAACATATCAACATATCTGAAATAATGACAGACGACAAAGGAGAAAGCAGCATACGGACCTTAGCGCAGAATGCTGTGCAAGCCAATAAAGATCACCAACATGCATTGAAGATCTACACAGAAAGGCTCGAGGCAGAATTGGAAACTGTGGACAAATTGCTGGTATGTCTACATACAGTCATACAGTATTGGATGTTTTCAACCTTTGGTGTAGGATGCAGTTGATACAGCTGATCAGAACGAAGAACCTGAACTCGATGTCGGAGGATTCGTCCTTGTCCCAGGTTCAGTCAAGCCTATAGGTTTAATTGCCCCTGCCGACCTATCGTCTCAGGTAATTTCTCGCCAGATATGTCGTGCTGCCAAGTCTCATCCAACGTTTTCAGGACTCGCCATTCTACGAAGATGCTGCAAGGCGTACCCGCTATCTTAACTTTACGGAGATGCACACTAGTGAGTAGCCTTGACCATACGCTTCATTCTCAATCTTATGCTTAATAAAAAGTGAAGTACAGAGAAATTGAAGCTCTAACAGAGGCAGTCAGGACTGAGAATTATCGCAGGCACGCACTAGATGCTCAGAGTCGGTATGAAAACCAACTTTTCGGGTTCGATACCGCTGACATCGCAAACTTTTCAGAGGGCACAGAGCATTCGCAGCTATAACAGACCAACCGTCAAATTATCTCGAACTCAACAAAGCGGGCATCGACTGGGGTCGAGTTGCTGAGAAAGTGGGTGTCAGTGTTATTTTTAGCATTGACTTTATGTGATGCTTTGGTAGGTATCTTCAGTTTCGTCTACTCCTAGATCTTCCAGAGAGTGTGAGATACGTTGGTTGGGTGATCGTCATCCAGAGATTAATCATTCGAATTGGGATCAGGAAGAAGTTTCGCGATTAAAGGCCATGGTGAGTGACGTTCCGGAAGGACAGGTGGACTGGGTAGACATAGCTGAGAAACTTGGGGTAAGCTTCCATTCATTGATCATATATCTGCCAAATGAATGATAATCCGCTGGGTAGACAAAGCGCACTCCTTTGGACTGCATGAAGCATGCAATTACTAGGAAAATTCACGTTTGGGATTCTCAGTCAGACAAGCGTCTTATGGAAGCTATGGACCGTTATGGCACAGAAAACTGGCATCTAAGTATGTCGTTACGCTCTCAGAATGCTTATTGATTGCTGACTGTAGCTATAGTTGCTCGGTATGTATCGGAAGATGCTACTCCCGCTCAATGCACAAATCGATACTATCGTTCTCTTGATCCAGGCCTCAAACGAGGTGCTTGGACTCCAGAAGAAGACGAACGCCTTCGCCTCGCTTATGCTGCATTTGGCGCCTCATGGATTGATGTGGCCTCAGTCGTTCCCGGCCGTAATAACGACCAGTGCAGAGACCGATGGATGGATAAACTTAACCCTTCTGTATCTAATGGCAAATGGTCAGATGATGAGGATAGGTTGTTGATGGAGACAATCGATACTCTAGGAATAGCGAGCTGGAAAGAGATCAGTGGTCGTATGAGCGGAAGGACAGATAACATGGTAATGTAGTCGCCAACTTCAGAGCGATCACAGGTTTTCTGACGCGTTTTATTAGTGCCGTAATCGTTATGAGACGCTGAAGAAGAAAGATAAAAACATAACTCCTGCTTCTTCTCTGTCCACTAGCGGCCCATCTCGAGAAGCATCACGGCCTCGCAAAACCAAGTCCACTGTACTTCCAGCTGCATCCACTGTGAATGTTGCAGACCAGCAAACCACTGAAGTGACAGCACCAAAGCCTAGACCGAGGCCAAGGCCTACTAAAAAGCATGATATCCAGTTTGTCGATCCCATTGTTGCTTCATATCCGGACAACCGATCATCGCCAACCAAAAAGACGGAAGTCACTAACAAAGATAAGAGCAAAGATCAAGGCAGGGGCAAAGGCAAAGGCAAGGAAAAGGCCACTGAGAGCGTATCTGGAGGTGTAGCAGGTGTTAGCCAGTCGGTGGTTATGTCACATGAGAACATTCCTGGAGATAGTGCTGCCGCGCCCCCTACAAAAAAACGCAAAACTAGTCGACCAGCTCCCCGAAATGCGAAGGGAAAGGATCGGGAAAACATAGGCTCATCAATTAGAACTAGTAACGTAGACATTGACGCGAATGGTATGCAACTCATAATAAGTCGTGTATTTTATACTCATCAAGTGTTATTTGACACGTTCAGGTGATGCTTCACTCGTAGATGTAGGACGCGCCGAGGCGAGGCCACCAGATTCGATCGGTTTTCAAGCAAATATAGGTCCGCCATCTGGTAAGTATACACGACCCACTGTTTTCGCCCTCCATTTCATCCGCGATCTGTTATCTTGAAACTCATACCACTCTGGCAGGATCACAACTTTCATCTACAAATCCTGAGATCGTTCATAACGACAAGGAGGTCCATTTAAATGATTCTCTGGCTACCAATGCGCCTCCAATCAAGCCCACAAAGGGTGGTAGAAAAAAGCCGACTACAACAGTTCCACCTACGAGAGTACAACCTCAAAGAACTTCGAGAAAGACTAGTACTTCAACATAGCTTGTCTTCATCGTGTAGATTTGAAGACCCATACCTACTTAGTATTCAGACGACACATTTTGCATTTTGCAGAATGAAAATGTTCTACTAGGGACAAAAACACTGATCCGCAGTACTGTATCATATCTGAATGACACAACAAATGTCGTTAGGTACCCCTTTCACGCCAGCTCTTTCGTACCACAATATTGTATTGCCAAGAGTGTTATCGCTCGGACCTCCCAAAGTGAATCATGAAAAATTAAAGGTAGAGAAAAACGTTGGACTAACTCTCAACCCTCCATCGTTTTCTGGGGTAGGTCGATGCTTCCCAATTTACGATATGTCCCAGGAGTTCGCCATCCTCCTGTCCAACATTATCCTCAGTTGCTAATAGAAGATTCTTCAAAGAGTCTTGAACAAGGCCCGCATTTTTGAGCTTCTTCTCCAACGATGGCAGAGCTGCCTTCTTTGGTGGAGAAGCCTATAAGGTATAATAATTAGCTGTTTTGATATCTTACGAGAAGCTAAATATTGCACATACGGGTGTTCTGAGATAAGTATGCTTTGGTGGTAGTGCTGGGAAATATGAAGGAAGAGTACGCAATGTGACAGGGATAGCTGGTGCGGCGCCCTCGTCGTCAGAAGGCAGGAGTTCAGGCGAAGGTGACCGCGATAGTGGGAGAACCAATGTAGGTGGCTTAAGCACTCCAGCGCCTTCTAAAAACTGTGTCAATGACAGTTCAATCTCGAATAGCATCGCTGTGACTTGCCTGAATTTTGGTTCGAAAAATCTTCAACAACCTGATGTAGATCCTTCGTTTTCAAGTTCTGCTCTTCGCAAGCCAGCAACATGTCTTTAGCAATTGGGATTGCCCTATTCGCTAGGTTGGCATATTCATGGGACCGTTCGTAGATTAGCTGGATGACTATTTCAACAACATGAGTGAGGTGCACATTGAAGGCGCTAAATAAAGGGGAAGTGGGTACGAACAGGCAACTAGCTCATACTCGAATCTCTGCAATGCTCGTGGTTCAGCTGAGTCGAATTCAGAGTGTCTCAGCTGAGCAACAATCAACCTTTGTATTGCACGAGAGGCTATCTCAGGAGATATTGACGCGATATGTGGTCCCGCGGGGGGCAAGCGTGGTGCACTTGGTGGTTTGGGTTGAAGAGTGTATAAAGGAGGAAAGGGTGCGACTGGTGTATTTTGCGGATATTGCGATGGGTAATGTGTGGAAGGATAAGCAGGATATGGTGTTTGGTATGTGCCATAAGGTGGATAAGCTGGGAACGTAGACATGGTGGTTCAAATGAAACCGAGGCACGAGCACCTGAAAGTGAGCTTGTAAGCGTAACTGATATGGACTCTTCACTGTTTACTCCCACAAGCTTACAAGCCTTAGAAAAGCAAGTGCACGGGCGCAGCGTTCTGTAATTATCTTGCTCAATAGTACCCCACCCATCTGCCTATTAACTTTCTGTGTTGCAGATCTAGATATAATCCAGATGGTTGCAGACTCGGAGACCAATGGAAAGCCTGAGAGACCAACAGCACCATTCCAAACTGAGTCATTTCGTCTGACCAGGCCAACAATCGTAGGCCCAGATACCCCAGAGCCCCCCTTTCCTGTACGAGCATCCGGTCCAGTCCAGCGGGGCTTTGGTCGAGGAGGAAAGGATTTGGGCTGTCCAACTGGTATGTCCTTAATCCGATACCGTCTTATCGGTCTCTATGCTAATCTACTGGGGACAGCTAATCTTCCTGACGAATCTCTACCACAATTGCAGGATATAACGACGACAGGTGTCTACTATGGCTTTGCCCAAGTCTCGCCTCCCAAGGATCAAGAATCAGCATTTAGTGCCGAAGATGCTCATGTGTTACCTATGGCCATGAGCATAGGATGGAATCCATTCTATAAGAATGAACGTTTGACTGCAGTAGGATTGCCCGTTCCTTTCTACTCATGTTGTTATCTGATTAGGGCTTTTCAGGAAGTTCACCTCATGCATGAATTCAAATCCGACTTTTATGGCTATAATATGAAGGTTATTGTGCTCGGTTACATTCGCCCACAGCTAGATTATACTTCACGAGGTATGTCTCATACATTCAAAGCGTGCGCTTTTCTAATATATGTCGTGGCATTACAGAAGCTCTCATAGAAGACATTGAGACAGACAAACAAGTTGCTCTTCGATGTTTGGCTAGGCCAGAATACGAGAAGTTCGCATCCGACACCTACTTTGACCTGTGATTTATTGATAGATATAGAAGGATAGAGCGGATTGACACAGATAGACTATATATTGTAGAGGTCACATGCAATGCAGAAGAACTCTGTCCTCAGCGTATGGGTGTTTAGCTTGTCCAGGAGCTAGTAGTATTACACGCGAATGTATGCGTAGATCTATGATGTAAGTATGCAAATTGCTCGAGCACCACACCTAAATATCTTGCTCGACCCCTCAGGACTATAAGGGCGCGACTATGCAAAAGGCGGAAATGCAGAAGTGAGTGCTGAGAATAACGCCGACGTCCTAAAGATGAACGTCAAACAAAGAGATCGGGGTACTACAAAAAAAACTTACCAGCTACAGGCGTCTCGTCTTTTTGGACCTTGTGCCTCCAATTTTAATTGGTGTTCTGTCTTCGACCTCAACAACCAGAGGTCGAACTGCCTCTCCCTCGCTTGCCATCAGCGCTTTATACAAGGCTTCCCGTCCTTGACCGAAACCTTTGAATCGAAGTCCAACCGTAAGTGGTGTCGATTTCGCCTCTTCTACAATCTTTGCAAATGCTCGAACAGCACACTGATATCCTGCTTCATACCCCGCACGATTGGCCTTCTTGAATCCACATGACCCTCCCGACCACCACTTCAGCGTGCCGCCATCTGGTCTCGTGAAAGTGACAATGGTATTGTTGCGCGAAGAATGGACATAGAGGTAGTAAGTAGGATTTATTGCTTGTGTAAGCGCTTTTGCTTTCTTTTCGCTTTCTCTGAATGGATTGGGGAAGCTTCCGGGAGGAGGTGAAGGTGGCATATCAGCAATACCCATTGCCTCGAGTAGGTCGATATCCTCTGCGATTGAGTAAGCTCTAGCGGGATGCTTGAAATATAGCATGGGACTGCGTATTGAGGTCCTCATCGCACTCGACAGCGGGGAGCGCATGCTTTTGAGCGGGAGCATCGTCCAAGACATCGTCGAGCACTCTTGCGGTTTTCGAACGCGAGCGTTTGCTATACGGACGGCCGTGGGAAGTTCGCGTTATTTCCTTCGGACACCACCGGAAAGCGGCGACAACAGTCTTCACCTTCATCTACTAGAGTTATACTACAACACTCGCCAGCTAAACTCCAGCCATGGCAGTCAGTATAACTACATTATCAAGATATCTGCATTTTTTAATTGACATTTCACCCATTCTATTCAGTTCGCTAATGCTTTTTATAACGCGCTTGTCAAGCGAAACAGTGCGCCGAAATATCATAACCAGGTGTCGATTCAACTCATTTTTTTCTTGCGTAGGTGTCTATGTCACGGCAATTTTTGTTGGAGCCTTTTCCTTCGGAGTTGGCTTTGATGTTGGTGTCACATCTTTCTGGGACCGATGGAATAAAGGGGTAAGCTACAATATATTATACACATGTTGTGCGTTCGGTCTGACGGCGTATCCCAGAAACAATGGAAGGATATCCGTGCCAAATATGTTACAGAGGAAGACTCATGAAACCGTGTTTATGGAGTAGAACGTAGACTATTGTGATATTCATTCATGAATTGATGTCGCATTCACCCGGATCCTCAATCCTTCTGTCCGAACATCAAACGTCGTGAAACAGTATTTGCCACACTTCCATCCATTCACAGTGAAAGACATACTGTCTGCTTGTGAGCGGAAAAAGTCACTACAGGATAGCAGAACGGCGTTTATGCATTTACACAACTCTTCAGCATCCACACAATTTTTTTGGCCTCAACACATGTGCATTTTGAATTTTATACGTATCTAAAGTATGTATAAGGTTACATACTCATTATGTTGATAAAAGTATGAGAGTGAAAAAAACAGGTGTGGTACAATGCTAGAATATACATGTGCACAGCAAATACGTGAAAGTGGGAGGCGGAGGGAAGGGGGATCAGTCTACTAGAGATGAAAACACAATGAACCCATTGAACCCAAGCAAGAACAATAAAATACTGCTGGAATATGCAACCTGATAAGTCAATACGATAAAATAAAATTGAATAGCGTTTTGGAAAAGAAATATTGTGATACCTCACGGGAAGAAAGACAATAGTTTATGTGGATATCATTCCTGGATCATCGTCTTCGTCAGAGCAGCCAAATATCTCTTCAAATATATCTTTGCCATCAGTCGCCAACGGTGGAAGCTGGTGTGCCGCGATATTTGGATCATCACGGGCAGCTTTGATCCTCCTGATACGCTCTTCATTCCAAATCTTCTCCAGCGTTTCAGTCAGGTTTTTCAAACCGAACAAGAATCCACGATCAGGCTCCTCAGGATAATGTGGAGGAAACCTGGCGTAGATAAGACCTGTTTCGGGATCCACCTCGGCCTGGTACCCCTCAGAACTAGATACTTCTCGGGTGACGTCCCCGTCAAAGGTGGAAGGATAAGGAAGCCAGTCTCGCCCTGTGGTGGTATGCGCGAAATCGACTATACGGACGTTCATCTCGCCGCGCTTACGTCGCCCATTCGACCGCTTCGCTACGGGACCGACAAGCAGATCCTCGCTGTGCGAACGTCTGAGAGAGGGCCTTGCGTGTTTATTTGTCGACCTGGTGCGTGATGCCTGCCTCTCCAACGACTCTCCTCGTTTGCTCCGAGATGACGGATGCTCCAACGCCGATGATCTGAAGGCGTCCTGAGCTTCACGATCTCCGTCGTATATCAGGAGAAGACTGCATCCGTAAAAGCGGAACCCCTTCAACCGGTTAATGATCCGAGTGAGAGCGTATAATTTTTGAAGCAGGATGGGAATATGGTAGGCCAGTAGGCGCTCGCCGTCATACAGAAAGGAGGCAAGAACAGACGGGAAATCTTCCGGGCGCACTTCACGACCCATATATTTGTCCTGGGACACATACGTCCGAGTCACGTGGTTCCAAACCTTGAGCAACGTATGTCAGTAAATCGAGATTATCAGTGGTTTACGAGAAGCTCATGTTGGGTACCGTGGCGACAGCCCTTATAAGCCAGGTATAATAGCACTCACCTGCATCCCACATACTCTCACACCCAACACTCTGCTGGTAGTTCGGTCGCACTTCTTGCGCTGACTCTTCTTCTTAGCAGAAGTCGCGTCCATGCCATACTGTCGAGTGCCCATTTTCAGGTCTAGGACACAAGAGTGCTTCAGTCTACCAGTCAAGTCTTCCATTAATATGAAATGATTCTGGCGCGTCACTAGAGACTCGCAGTCGTGTTTCTGCAGCGACGATCTGGTTGGTACTACAGGTGCAGATGCTACCCGTGGAGTATATCCTACTTGGTCCAGAGAACGGGAACGGCTTCGCCTACGGGAAAAAGACGGCTTCAGATGGTTCAAACCATCGGCATGGTCATACTCCATCTCGAAAATTTCTCTTAAAGAGTCATTGTCCCTTCCCTCCGATCCCTCAAAGTGAGACGGGCTCATTGCAGATTCACTCTGCACACGACGGATGGCAGATAGCGAGCGACCGCTCCCCTCTTGTTTCAGCGACTCCACCACCTGACCAACGGACTGTTTCTTCATCTGTGAGTGCAGTCTCCTCCTTCTGGGACACGTCACACCTCCCTCGTGATCAGCCATATCACCCTCATCCTCAGTCCCAACATCAGTTGAAGCCCATCGACGCCGGCTTCGCCTATGAAATCTCCTTAATATTGTGCTGAAGACGTGATCCTTGAGTTTGGTGTTAACCATAGTCGAGCCAGTACCACCAAATGAACCAGGTGTCGGCGATGCAAGTTCAGAGTGGAATGCCCTCATCTCGGGTCGAGTGAACAACTCCTCTCCTTCGGAACTGAAACATGGACGTATAGAACCAGTGGCAGAAAATGAGTGGGCAGGTAGAATATGAGCCGACTGACACGGGGAGTTTGCAGGTGTTGGTGCGCTCGTCTCCTCGTCTGAAGTTCTATCCTTTCTAGCAAGCGGACTGCGCCTGAACGCCAACTGACTCTGTGCCACCGAGCCCGTATTCAGTCCAAGGTCAGGACTCGAAGCCGTAGCACCGTTGAAGTGTAGCCGCTTCAAGTGTCTGTTGGATAGGCAAGATTGTCCAGCGGTGTAGCTGTGAGACATGGAACGATTGCGTGGATTGCCACGAAGCATCCATGGAGGGATGATGTGACGATTACGATCGAGGACTACTTCAGGCATTTCGGCTTCGGCTGGATCAGTGTCGCCCCCTTCATCCTCCTCTGGCACGCTAGTATTGGTAGGAACCTTAGATACGGATGAACTGGATAATTTGTAGGAAGGATCGCTGACAGATTGACGCATAGAAGGACGGGGCTGAGATGACTCAATAGCAGCGTGAGGTTTGGGAGTAGTCAATGATAGATCCGGACTAGGTGGTGTGGTTACTCCCTTAGGGACGCGCCTGTAGCTAACGAGCATGACACCTAAATATCTTGGGATAAATCCTAATAAAGGAGGAGCCTCTCGCTCCACTGCTTCGTAGAACAAATTTTCTCGTGACACAAGAGGCTACAGGTTATGAGATATCAACAGACTGAAATCTCAATGAGATGTATGCGTCGTGACAAACCTTACAGACCGCTCTCTTAGTGAATTTATAGATGGCACTATGCCCTCCAACCTGGTTACGGAATGGCCGCAAGGGAATATGGGGTAACGTCTCTTGCGGCTGATCAAGGCCCAAGGCCAGTAAGTCGTCGTCTTCGAAAGTGTTAGAGCCTTCAGGAGACTCTTCATTTTGTGGCATAACATGAGATACCTCATGATTTTCATCGTCCTCGTCACTGTATGTAGCGTGATATATTGAAGAATGCGAAGTTAATCGCAAAGGGGAGGAAGTAGCAGAGGTAGTGGATGTTATGGAACCAGTTTCCCAAGCGGACTCATCATCTGTGGACCAAGGAGAATAAGGAGCAGTTTCGAGAGCAGGCAACGACAGGGGAGGCAAAGTTATGGAAGTAGAGACATATGGTGATGCGGTTCGTATGGGTGTGGGAGCACTGGAGTAAGAAGGAGAACTACTCCGTGACTGGTTGAAATCTGACGTCAGACCCTGAGAATTGCCATTCAATTCCTGCGCAATGCCGTAGAAAGGGAATGATGGGGCACGGTCAAAGGGCGAATGGGATGGCGAGGGAGATGGTGGGTAGCCTCTGGAGGATGATGGTCGGTTATACGGAGATGAAGAGATAGCATTTATGTGAGTTTCGAGGGGTGCAGACGATGGCAAAGTAACACCATCGACTAATCGCATGTCAGCGTCGAAGTCTGGGGCCTCCGAAGCTCTCTCGCGACGCCTACCACGCCCAACTTCCTGCCTCGCTGACACCTCCTTACGCCATTGCGTTAGATCGTTGATAATGTTTTCTCGAGTCGACGACTTTCTCTCCTTTTCCCAAAAAGTGTCCGAATCCTTCAGACTAGCGTTTGTTACAATACTCTCCCGTGTTCTGACTCTTTCTAAAGCAGTAGAACTTCTTTCCCTTCTGATCGCGGCTGTCTCAGGATCCGGCCAGTCCGACCGCTTGAAAAATTCAAACTTGGTCTCAGCGACTTTATCTGGTTTCTGAGAAGAAACAGGCCTGCGTTTGGCGATAGACGATTCGGACTGAAATGTTTCTCGAGCTTTTTCTTCAGATGACGGAGGTGCAGCTGATTCTTTGAATAGCTCGAGCGTAGCAGCGACTTTGCGACCTACTCCTGTGCCCACTGCAGCCTGTCGTAGACGGTGATGCTGGTCATTGATTGAGGAGGAGGAAGAAGAAGAAGAAGAGGAGGACGAATGAGATGAAGATCGACAAGGTTTGCCACTCTTTGAAGCAGGTATAGTAAAGGGACGATCAACTGTCAGAGAACGAGAGGAAGACATAGTTAAAGCTCTCCCGTGTTGAGGTATGAGCTACGTTGCATTCCATCTGTTATTCTTCCCTCAATACAAAGCATCCTTAGACACTTCGTTTTCTAGTCTACTCTTCGCTTTTTTGCATCTTACATAATCCGAAATTCTCACACTCGTAGAGCAAACACTGTCTTTCACAAACAAGTTGCACTGCTGAACAAGTGGCAGGTGCCTTCCACACCCTAGTCTCGTTCCCGCCGTTGTGAGGGCATGATGTTATCCTAGAGCGGACTTTGAGGTCGGAGGCAAAAAAATGTAAGATTCACTTGTGGGATCATACCCTATAACGTCTGGTGCATTTTGTATAGAAAGAGGTACATCCAGTCACGTGCCCACCAATTACATATTTTTGCTATACATTTTTCTGGGCCAACCTTCCTCCTTTCAGTGCCCAAGCCCTTTCTTGGAATGGCCCCTGAACTTTCTTGTATCAGTTCTCATGAAAAGGACCCTTAAAAGATCCACTGAGGCCTTGAAAGAAGCACACTTGAAAGCCAAACAAAACTACAAGTATGACTCTGCATCATCAACATGGCAAAAAATATGTGAAGAATTGTTACAATTGACGTACCAGTACCTACTCACACTTTACTTTTTGTATACTTTTACTTTTTCCAAGTCACATGACCAGTCATGTGACCATTTACCTTACTTTTCAAATTTGGACCTTTCCTTTAATTTTCATTCTCCGCTTTAACCTTGTATTGTAGTTTTCGCACTGTGCCATGTGGCACTTCCCTTTTAGTTCAAACTCCACCTTTCTCGCACGGCACTGCCTTTATACTTATTTTAGCTACAAGTATCTCACACAGTGGAGCTGGTCACATGGGCTAGACCCCATGACATCAGCAGCCACTGCTTCTAGCAACTGTACAGTACATATGTACAAACAAACCTGTATTAATATATAAACCCCAGTAGATCTTGGGGAAGGACTCAGCAAGTCCTCCTGTTGTCTACCAACAACTAACTTGTTTCTACCAAATGGGTAACCACTCCCACCTCTTCCTCTTCTTTTGAGTGTTGTTTTCATTGTGCTCCAGTGCCCCAAGACTGTGTCTTGTTGGTGTTGTCACAAGAATTCTATGTGTGCGACAATGGAAAGAGCCCTTATGAATAGCAGCTTAATGTTGCAGAAGCTCTTGCCTTGGGTCTTGACTGCTCTGTAATTGCAGGCACAGGTGCGGGGAAGACAATGCCTTTTGTCATGCCGCTGTTTGCACATCCCAACAAGAATGTCATTATAATATCTCCGTCAAATGCACTAGAAGAGGATCAGGCAAGCATGATTTGTTAATATCACAAAGCATGTACTCACTTGTTGGCTATGGCAGGTGTTACAATTGACATACCAGCACCTACTTACGCTTCACTTTTGTACTTCTACTTTTATTTTCCAAGTCACATGACCAGTCATGTGACACATCACCTGACCAGTGTCTAGACTCATCATGTGACCGGTCACATGCTAGACATTGGACTTTGAACTTTATTTACAACTGTACAGTACCTCATGTATTTTAGTATATATACAAGACCAATACATGGGGAAGGACTCAGCGAGTCCTTCTGTTGTCTAGCACAACTAACTCACTGCAGTCTAAGGGGTAACCACTCCCCATCATCTTCTTTATAGTGTGTTCCTGTGTGCGCCGGAGTAAATAACTCTTGGTTGTTACAGCAGGCTCAGCGGTTCAGAGAAATGAAGCTTACTGCTGTTGCGGTAAATGGTGAAACATATAATCAATCTTTACATCAGGTAAAGAACCCTATGCTTCACTAAGCTGCCAGAAATTTAATTCTGGGTACCGTAACTGGAGAAACAGCAATACCAAGTGATAATCACATCACCGGAAATGTGTCTGAATCATGACCCCTTTCAAAAGGCCTTGACCTGCCCAAATTTTGCTGCCCAGATTGCTGTAGTAGTCATTGACAAAGCACATTGCATTCAGCTTTGGGGAGATAACTTCCGTAAAGACTACTCACTCTTGGGAGCTCTTTGTGCACTTGTACCAAGCTATGTTCCATTCCTTGTGACTTCAGCCACACTCCCTCCACTTGATTTAACTTATGTTTGTACCTGAAGGTATGCAAGAACAGATTGTCATCTATCATTCACGACAAAGCCCTGCAGCCAAGAATAAAATCTTGCAGCTATTTCAAAAGGGTAAAATCAAAATACTGTTTGCCGCTTCAGGGATGGTAAGTTATTCCATCTGGAGATGCTGGTATATTCTTTTAATTAGTTCTATTTCCAGGGTTGTGATATGCCTTACATAGAGCAATTGGTGCAATTTATGGTACCACCATCTGTCACGCTTGTGATGTACAAGCTTGGTAACAAGAGGGTTTCTGGATGTGGAAGTGGTTTCTGATAAGCCCGTGGACAACGGGTTTGAGACGTATTCTGAAGTAGCTGAAGGGTTTCAATATGGATACCAAGTTGCACTGTTGAAGCATACAATCATATTGGAGATGTTAACTACAATACAAGTGGCTATATATACTGTTCTACTTTAGGGTAGGTGTTTGTGTTGAACAAACAACAACGGGTGAGAAACTATAACGAGTAACTAGTGTGGGAAATAGTAATGAGTAGTGGTAGGTAGCTACTTAAAGAAGAAATGAAGTCCGTATGGGTCACAGTTTGTAACATTACCCCCGTTTTATGTTCAGACTGCTCCGAAGTCTCCCAATTCTCCGTCTACGTTGTACCGTGCGTCATTGTCCAGGTTGTTATGTATGTCATCCAATCCCCAACTATCCCGGGCAAAGGGGTAGTTGCGTCGTAGGTTACATTCATTAGCTCGGTGCCCTGGGGCATCTAACCCACACGTAGAGCAAGTATGGTGACGACAATAGATGGCGCAATGGCCATATTCTTGACATGCATAACAACGTCGAACACGAGGGCAGCGTCTTCGTTCCGAAGAGGATTGTGAATGAGTGGAATTGGAATAGTCTGATATGGGTGAGGGCTTTTTGC
The DNA here is from genome assembly GCF_000218685.1 of Serpula lacrymans var. lacrymans S7.9. Taxonomy (NCBI): domain Eukaryota; kingdom Fungi; phylum Basidiomycota; class Agaricomycetes; order Boletales; family Serpulaceae; genus Serpula; species Serpula lacrymans. Next base: position 820,161 of record NW_006763293.1, on the reverse strand, counting down.
TTTTATTCCCTGTGGACAAAGTGTCCCCTTCATTGCTCCTTGACAACCTTCCATCCGGAGATGTGTTGCTGGTCGATATCGGGGTCTTCCTCAGGCCTGTGTGCGGTACTCGGGGAGTGCGGCCCAAAGGGATGAGGAGTACCGGCTTGGGGCGCTGTCGGCATAGTCAGCGGGGGCAACGCGGTTGGGGAAGTTGGGGAAGGGGTGTCTGTGAGGCAACAATAAACTATAACAAAAACGAAACCTGTCTCCTTCTGCACTTGCAGGGAGTAAAGGGTTCAATGAGCTTGAGGTCAACAGACGCTAGTAAATATAGCGAGTAGAGGACTTTGAGAGGTAAGCTTCAAAGGTTTTCGTTGAGGAGTAAAGCGGGTAAATTCAGTAATAGAAAACTAAAGAGCCATACATGAATAGGTAAGGCTTTATATAGTGAACTGTTCGTTCCTCAGACCGAAAGGAGAATATACAAAAAGTGGTCTGAGGAATCAATCGACCAATAAGAAAAAGGGAGAGTAACTATCGTACGACTTTTAACTTGATTAATCAGCAGGTGAGAGACTTGTACTAATAATAGAGGATTGTCACGCATGTTCAGGAACCGTATCCTCATGATGAGGTACGATCCTGAATAAGGTGTTATTAGTATAACCAGGCTTTACTGAAGCTTGGAGCTGGTTGGCGAGATGCCTACCACCAGTCCTTACTCCGTGTGCTGGCTGGCTGGGAGCGATACCCAGTCTCTGATCTGTGATATAAAATGGTAGCAATGGTTAAGAAAGCCTGTGAGGGCTATGAGAAGTAAAGCGGCAAAGGATACCTCTAGCCCTAGAGCCAGAGGTGTAATGGGAAAGGCGTTGGAGAACCAAGACATAATGAAGATAAGAAAATAATAAAACGGTCCTTACAGCATCGTTGGTCACGTAGGAATCAATGTGTCCTGCAATGCGTCGACTACGTTGGGAACGGGGGTTATTGAGTCGGTTGTAGAGGAACGTATTGGGGATAGTGGAGCGGGCACGGGTAGAGCAAGATCTGGCGATGATGGGCGAGATGCTGGTGGAGGTGGTGGTGGAGAGTGAGGGGGGTGACGTCCTGGAAAGGTGTGTCCCGTGAGACCTGGTAGGGATAACAAATCTGGGGGAGGGGAGGTGAGGTATCCTCATTGGGCGAGAAGGTTCCTCGCGTCTTCGCACACCTTCTGGCCCCCTAATTGTAGGAAAGCCTTGACCGCTTCTTTCTCTCCATTCTCGCAGTTCTTCCTCAAGCGTTGTTCCAGGGATTCTATCTGCAAGTGTTCCATGAGCAAAGTCGCTCTAATACTCAATGCGGAATTGTTGTCCCGTGTAAGCTCATCTACTAACAAAGCCAGTGAGACGGTGACTGTGTGTAGTTCGTTGGCAATTAGGAATGATTGTTGCCAGCAATGGAACGTGTCCAGAGGGTAAGTAGCGTAAAGGCAATCGATGTTAGACTGATGGAATAGATAAAAGTATGCGCGCCTATCTGACATCAGTTCGGTGGCATCTACAACGTTGGTCTGTTCGCGAGTAAGGGCTAGTCGGTGTGCCCATTGGGCTTCAGTGATTACTGGTGGTTCAGTGAGATAAGGAGGAAACTGAGGGGGTTGTTGGTCAACAGGGGTGGTTTGAGACATCTTGTCTTGGGTAAGGATGTAGAAGTGAAGGAGGGAGTTCGTTGTTAGGGATGATTCTACAATTTGTGCCTCTTCTTATACTCTGTCAAGGTCTCGGAGGCATTCTGTAGGTTTGCTTCTTCTTCCCAGGAATTTTTGGCCGACGGGTAGTCCTTCCATTTGATTAAATATAGATATCCTTTTCTGTTCTTTTTGTGCCGTAAAATGGCTTCTACTTTGTATTCCTCTTGATCGTTGATTATCTCCACCGGTGGTCTTATGTAATTTTCTCCGTGGACTTTGGTTTGTTTGTATGGGGTTAGAAGGGTTGCGTGGAATACAGGATGGATTTTCCACGCGTCTGGGAGTTTTAGTCGGTAGTTAACCGGCGATACTTTTTCGAGGATGACAAAGGGGCCTTCTCGTTTCCAATTGAACTTTTGGTAGAGATCTCTGGGGTGGTATCCCATCATTAGATAGAATGGGGATTCGTTCCGTGCAGAATGGGGTCTGTGGTTGTGGCAGACATCAGGAAAAATGGGGGTAGCTATATAGAGCTCTATAGCACTATAAGTACTCATAAAGCTGTTATAGTGGTCAAACCTGTTATAAAACCTCTGCCATCTATAGAGCCTCATATAGCTCTATAAATGCTCTTATAGATGTTGGAAATTGTTGTGTGGCTGATAAAAATAAATTAACACAGACAGGATTTGAACTCTCAACCGGCTAGTCAGCTTTTGGGTGACTAAGCAACCTATAGCCACACATTACATTTATCCACTACACCATAAGAGCTTATAAAATGTATCATACAGGTGTTATATATTGATTTTTCATGGATTTAGATTTTTTTTTCACTCATTGTCACTACTTATATTTGGATAAATCATTAATCTTATTTTGTGAGTATCAGGAATACAAACTACTATTTCACTAATACAGGCTACATAATTAATTAATACTGGATGATTTATTAGCCCTTTTAAGCACCTTGAACTATATTATAACTATGATCTTTACAGCTATAGGAGCTATATAGGCTGCTATAGGCTATAAGAGCACTTATAGTACCTTGCCTATAATAATATACTTAACTCCAAACACTTCTGGCCTCTTTCTATTATTGAACAAGTTTATTAGATTAATCCAGAGTTTGAGGGAATTATAGATACTTCTCCCCTTGGTTAAAATTTTGCCTACTACTGTGCTATAAGAGCTATAAGAGCTATGATTGCACTGATAGTACTATAGTTTCTATGAATGCATTTATATATATAGGTGGTGGCTATATAGCGCTATATAGCAAAAGGGTTTTTCCTGATGGAATTCGGCTGTCGTGAGATATTCCATCCAAGAGTGTGGTAAATTATTGCAGAAGATCCGCAAGTACGTTTCTATCTCTTGGTTTACCCTTTTGGTTTCTCCATCAGATTGAGGGTGATATGCCATTGATAGATTAATTCCGGTTTTGAGTAATGTGGCTAGTTCCTTGGTTACTTCTGATGCGAATTGTGGTCCTCTATCGGATATGAGTTTATCATGTAATCCGAATCTTCTAAACACGTGTTGGTGAAATAATTTAGCCGTTCCTAATGCGTCAATAGTTTTCCTGCATGGTGATAGTATTACCCCCTTTGTAAGGCCGTGGTCCACCACGACCATGAGACTGTCATATCCGTTGCTTTCTGGAAGATCTGTGATGAAGTCGACGGACAGGTTTTTGAATGGTTCAGTCGTTTTGGGGCCTATAATCGGTTGAATGGGTACTTTGATCGGGTTTGTAATCGCCTTACTCTGTTGGCACGTGGCACACCCTGCAACATATTCTTTGATCATTTGCGTCATACTCGGCCAATAGTAATATCGTGTTACTAATTGGGTTATTTTCAGTTGTCCAGGATGTCCGGCTGTGAGTGTATCGTGTTGTTGTTGAATGCATGCTTTTCTGTCTATTCCTGTGGGAATGTACCGGCAACTTTTGTAGTAGACATCATTGTTTCTGATGGCCCAATCTGTGGGGTCTGAGTGCATTGGCAATTTGGTTCCATCGTGTAAACTGTCCTTTATGCGAGTGAGAAATGGGTCTGTGGTCGCTACTGCGGCAAAGACAGTTTTTGGGAGCAGTGGTGTATCTTCTTTGTCACCTTCCATGTATAGGTCCGGTCTTCTGGATAGATTGTCTGGAATTGTCATTTGTGTCCCTGGTACGTGTTTCAGAGTATAGTTGTACTGTGAGAGGAGAGGTTGCCAGCATCTTTGTTGTGGTGTCAATTTTCTGGCTTCTTGCCAGTATGTGAGATTTTTGTGGTCCGTCAATATCTCTATTGTGTGTGTGCTGCCTTGGATATAGTGTTTCCATTCTTCCAATGCTCTGATGATGGCCAGTAGTTCCTTGTCGTATATCTGGTAGTTCTTTTCCGCTGGGGATAGTGTTTTGGAGAAGAAGGCACACGGATGCCACACTCCGTTGTCATCTGGTTGGTTTAACACCGCTCCGGTTGCATGTTTGGACGTGTCCGCCGCAATTTGTGATGGTTTGTTAGGATCGGGTATCTGCGTCACCGGTGATTTGCTAAAGCGGTGTTTTAGCAGCGCAAATGCATTTTCTTTGGCCATTGTCCAGCTCCAAATTTTTCCTTTTTCGAGTAGGGCATTGAGCAGTTTTGCAAGTTCCGAGTAGTGGCCAATGAATTTTTGGTAGAAGTTGCCAAATCCGAGGAACTTCCATACTTCGTGTGTGTTGGTTGGGGTAGGCCAATTTTGGATTCCGGCTAGTTTTACTGGATCCATTTGTACCTGGTTGTGGCGAACAATCATGCCGAGATATTCTATTTTGGCTACATCAAAGGTGCATTTTTCCAGTTTTAAATATAAGTTGTTTTCCCGTAGGTGTTGTAACACTCTTTTTGTCCGTAGAATGTGTTCTTCAGGCTCTTTGCTGAATATGAGCATATCGTCCATATATATGATAAGCCACCCTGCATCTATCATGTCTGCGAAGAGGTTGTTCATCATGCGTTGGAAGGTGGCCGGGGAGTTGCACATGCCGAAGAACATTACCGTTGGTTCAAAGAGTCCTTTCCTAGTTTTAAATGCCGCCTTCCATTCGTCTCCTTCTTTTATCCGGACATTGTTATATCCCCATCGTAGATCCAATTTTGTGAAATGTGATGTTCCATGGAGTTTGTCTATGAGGTTGGGGATCATAGGTAGTGGATAAGGATCTCGGATGGTTTGTTCATTTAGTCGTCGATAGTCCTGGCATGGTCGTAGAGAACCGTCCTTTTTGTCTATGTAAAAGAAAGGGGAAGCCATTGGGGATTTACTTGGTCGGATGTATCCTTTTTGAAGGTTATGGTCAAGGAATTCTTCGAGTGCCATGTTTTCCTTGGGTGATAAAGGGTAGATTATACAATCCTTTGGTTTAAATTCCGGTTTTAGGTTTATGGCGTGATCATAGATCCTTCTTTTGGGTAATCTCTCTGAGGCCTTTTTGTCAAAGACCATTGCAAATTCTTTGTAGGTTTTGGGTAGTTCCGTTATCCGTTTCCCAACATTGTGTTGGATGGCTAGTTCCATTGTGGTGTTAGTTTTTGCAAAGGTCCGTGTTTCATGTACGTAATTGATCAATAGTTCTGATTGATCTGTTGTGGTGGTGCGAATCATGGATTGGTTGGAGTGATGTCGGATTGTGCAAATGGCGTGTTGGGTGTCTACACTTTTGGATGTCCAGTCTATAGTGGGGTTTACCTTGTGGAGCCATGGGTATCCAAGGAGAATATCTTCTCCTCCTAAGCTGGTGATAAGGAATTTGCATATAGTGTTCCTTCCTCCTACTTCTACCCGCTGATACGTGTAATGGGTGATCTTTCTTCCGTTGCTGACGGTTCCATCTACATTTTTGCATGTAATGGGTACTTCTAGTTTGTTAAGGGGATAGCGGTGTTTGATGGCAAACTTTGCGTCCATAAAGTCATTGGTTGCTCCCGAGTTGATGAGTGCTTTGGTTCCAATGGTTTTTTGTCGTAACGTGGTGTCAATTTGTAGGGAGTTCGAATTAATTGTAGCTATGGTTACAACGGCTATTCGGGACGGTACCAACATTGGGGTGGGTCGTCCTTTCCAAAACCCTCTTTTTCTAATTCATCAATGGCAGAGGCGCAATCGGCTTCTCCAAGTTCTCTCCACATTTTGAGGATGTGGGAAATTCCTTTTCCATCTTCTACCACGGTTTCTGTGACTTCTTTTCCTGTGACTTCGGCGGTACAAATTTTCCGTTCCGGCTGTTTTCCTTTTCTTTTATCCGGGCAAAACCGCGAGATGTGTCCTTGTTCTTTGCATATAAAGCATCGCCCTTCTCTTTTGAGCAAGTCTTCTTCATCTTTGGTTAAATGTTTTGCCGAGGATGATTGGCTTCTTCCTCCTTTTTCTTCTCTCTTCTTTTCACCTTTCTTTCCCCATTTTCCTTCGCTGATGCTGTTTGAATTTGTCTAGTTGGCATCGAGGCCAGCGATGGTGCTCATCCATCCTGCGATGTTCTTTGGTTAGGTGGCAGAATTGAGCACATTTTGAAGGAGATACGGGCATATGGAGCTTTTGTATACCATGATTAGTCCTTCGTCGTTCAAGCTGCTCTTTCCCGCTTCCACCATGAAACGGGAGTTAAACTTTACTGCCATTTCTCCTGTTTCCATTTTCATTGTCATAAGGGCCGCACTGGCCGCTCCCTTTACGTCCACGGTAATAAATGTTCCGTTAAAGTTGGTTTTGAAGTCTGCCCATTTCGGGTATTTGCCCGATCCAGTGTATTCCATCAGTTTAGTCTCTTTCCATGCTAGGGTGGCTCCCTTCTTCATGTGGGAGAGGGCTTCGAAGACCTTCTTTCTGTCGGAGTCGTAAATGGCGTCGTTTACGTCAAAGTATGCTTTGGCTGACAACATCCAGCCGTTGGCTCGGTCGGGCATTCCATCAAAATTGTCTATTTGTCCAAACTTGGTGGGTTTGGGTGCTGTGGTGTTGGACATGGTGCTAGTTGGTGGAATGGGAGATGGGTTGGGTGCAGGGGGAAGTATCTGAGGTGTGGGATGTGGTACTGTTGGCCTTCTGCGGCGAATTCTTCAAAGTCTTGTTTGTTGTAGATGTCTTCTTCCGAGACTGGGGGATCATGTTGGGTTCTGGGTATTAGCTGCAGGTGACTTCTCGCATAATACTATAACCAACGTGTTTTAGCTTTGATAAATGCGTCTGCTTGTTCTCTGGTATGAAGTCTGGTGACGTCGGGTTGGGGAAAAGGGGGTGGTGCTGCTGTTCTTTCTTGTCTTGACGATACTGGGGGTGTGGCTGTCTGAGTAGGTTCTGCTCTGGTCTGTGCCCTGGTAGTGGGTCTTCTTCCTTGCAACATTTTATTGTCTTTTTCGTCCCTTCGCTAGAAAGCGTGGGAATGACGGTGTAGAATACAATTGTTTTGTTACGCTTGTGATGTACAAGCTTGGTAACAAGAGGGTTTCTGGATGTGGAAGTGGTTTCTGATAAGCCCGTGGACAACGGGTTTGAGACATATTCTGAAGTAGCTGAAGGGTTTCAATATGAATACCAAGTTGCACTGTTGAAGCGTACAATTGTATTGGAGATGTTAACTACAATACAAGTGGCTATATATACTGTTCTACTTTAGGGTAGGTGTTTGTGTTGAACAAACAACAACGGGTGAGAAACTATAATGAGTAACCAGTGTGGGAAATAGTAATGAGTAGTGGTAGGTAGCTACTCAAAGAAGAAATAAAGTCCATATGAGTCACAGTTTGTAACACCATCACTGTCTGTTTGGATGCAACAAGCTGGCAGTGCAGGAAGGTCACCTGATTTAAAAGCTTGTGCAAATTTTCTTGTACTGTTACAACCAAAGTTTTTACACTTTGATTCACAGAAAGAACAAGCAGAGAGAAGTGAATGAGAGAGTGGATAAACTCCCTTAGGTTTAGGACCAAGTTAGTTGTGGGTAAACAACAGGAGGACTCGCTGAGGAGTCTCCTTGATCTATTAGGGTATTTATACTACTACAGACTATTTGTGCATGTGTACTATACAGTTGATGAAGGCAGTGGCTGATGATGTCATAGGGCATGGCCCGTATGACCAGCTTCACTGCATGAGAGACTTGTAGCTAAGAATAAAGAAATGCAGTGCAGCACGAGAAAGTGGAGTTTAAACAAGATGGGAAGTGCCACATGGCACGGTATGTGAAAACTATGAAAGAAAATTAAAGTGGCGAATAAAATTTAAAGGTCCAAAAATTGTGTATTGTAACAACAACCTTCTGTTTTTTAGGAAAAACATTTGAAGAAAACAAAGGAACCTGGAGAAATTGATCATACTGTATATGTGAAAAAAGTAGAGGAAGGATTACGCACTTGGATTGAGACAAAGGATTGTTGGCGTGAAGTAGCAGATGAGTATTTTGACAGTGGTGTGAGAAGAAAGTGTATGTTTGGCCTTTTACGTGTGTTTATGCTTGTCCTGAATATTGTTACTCCAGCAGCACCCACTGGCATTTGCTGTGACAATTTTAAAACAAAGCTCCTGGAGACATTCAATATACGTCCACAAACACCTGTGAACAATTCATCAAGACTACTCTCTTGCACCAGCAGTACTGAGTCTTCACCTAGCAAATCCCCACATCAAAACGGAAAGTGTCCTATGCGTCCTGGTAAAATTGATCCCATAGTTCCTCCTACACCTTGCCCCGCTACTTGCCATGGTGACCATCTCAAAGGTGCTAAGCAGCTCCTTGAGGAGTGGAGATACTCAACATGGATTGCAGATTATGCTGATTGTGTTCCTTATGGCGCTTGGGACTCTTATCTGATGCTATCCTCATGAAAATTGCAACAAGTTAGAGGCTGGATAGCACTGAAGCACTGGCCAGTGCAGGGTGGAGTTCTAGTTATGCAGAAAGGCACGGTGAGGATGTGATAAAGAGGCTGGCAGAGCTGGATAAGAGGTTTGACACTGACAAAAACAATGAGAAGGTTTGGAGAACTGATGAAAGAAAGCAGGAAACTGCTGACCAAAATGCAGCAAAGCGAGTGGCAGCCAAAGAAAAACGGGCTAGGCAAAAAGCCATCAGAATGAGCCAACCAAAAAAACCTTGTCCATTGCGCGCTAACAGGCCTTTAGTGCTAGAGCATTCTACTGTGCAAAACAATCCTCCTCATTCAGTTTTTGTTTTGTTTTTGGCTGGCCATGAAAATACTTTACTGCACCACTTCCACACTAGCAGAGAGAGCGGGTCACCAGCAGATTCTGATAATAAAAGCCTCAACCCCATTGCACACCAATACCCCTTGGTATATCACCAACCCAGCCCTCCATCAGGTCTCACAACATTTCAGCTGCATCCATCTTACTTCTCGTCACCATTTACATGTTCAGTACCTGCCACACCTTCACCCATATATTGTTCCCTTGCACACACAGCAAATCACTTGGCAGTAATACCTGTGATGTTTCCTCACACACCACAGCTGCACAATGCAAGGCAAATGCAGCCAGTTCCAACCGTCAATCATGTGCAACCGCAACCAGATTTGCAGGTATGTATTCTCACAAGATTCCATTGCACATATATTTTACCGATGTGGCATGTTTACTAGTACCTCTCTCCTATGCCTGCAGCCTCACCCTCCAGGAAACACTCCACGGACTTCAACTCTTGATCCCTTGCACCTCCCCAGACTCACACGCCAACTTTCCCCTCCTATTGGCTGCAAAGGCGCTAGGCTCTGAGCATTGGGCACTGAATCAGTATGCACAGTGTGAGGACAGTGTTGTGTATTATATTACCCTTCATATCAACTTCCTTTATCCATTGATCCCCTTACTTACTTTAAATATTCCGAGTTTCCATCACCTTACATAATCACTGAACTTTCCCACACTTACCCAAAAACTTGTCTACATAGCATTGACACCTCAGTCTTCTGCCTAAAGACTGAGGTAAGTCAACATATATTCAAACTCACTTTTACACATAGCTAACAACTATATCTTAGCTTATTTTTACTCTAGGTATATATCATCCTAATATATTAAGTCTTCTGCCCAAAGACTGAGCTTATTTTCACTCTAGTTCATAGAACTTAATAGACAGACCTTTGTGAATGGCTGTGGACACACTAGGCTCAGAGCAGTCAGCACTAACTCAATTTGCACAGTGTGCAATGGCCTTGTGATCTACCTTCAACACAGGCCAACTTGTGCTTGCCTTCAATCTCTCATGCCTCGTCCTTGCACTCGCCACAATCTCCTGCACATTATTTTGCACCTGCCATGATCTCTTGTGCCCCACCCTCTCCTCATTCTCTCACACCACAATTTTGCACCTCACCTTGCACCTGCATTGGTCTCACATTCACACCTGCCATGGTCTCTTATTCCCCGCCCTCTCCTCATTCTCTCGCTGTAAAATGCTAGAGGTGCCTGGGAGAGAACTGAGTATAGTCCTGATGTCCAAACACCTATGCATTGTTCAACCCACAGGGATCAAATAAGGGATTCAGAAGAAAGTACTGAAGACTACAATCGAGTGAATCCGCAGATGAGTCTGCAGAGTCCGCACTTTTGAGTCTAAACGAAGCAGATATATCACAGCAAGTTGTGGTCTTGCTGGAAAGGCGATAATACGAGTGTGGGAGTGATAATATGAGTTGAGGATGAATATAGAGTGGAGAATAAAACCCTGGAATGACTCCTGAGATTCCGTGTTTTGGGTCTATAGGAGCAGAACATCACAACAAGCTCAGTGCTTTGTTGGAAATTTGGTTATATGGCTGTGGGACGTCTACAACGACTCCGAAGCGACTATGGTGGCTTATTCAGACAAATTCTGAGTATATGGGGGATCAAAAGATATATATTTCTTCCTTTTGGAAGTATAGTTTTATAGTAGTACCAAAAAGGAAATAGCAAAAATAACATAAAACATTGTCCCTGCATAAGATTGTCTGCCATACTTGATGAAAACCCAACGGGTCCAAAGTGCAGATTATGCAATTTGAATGACATCAAAATGAGGATTGTGTGGACTGTATCTATTGGCAGTGTGGGTGGAGCAGGCTATATGGTAAATTGAGCATAGAATGTGTGGGCTGAATGACATATGATGAAGGAGTGGGTTGGATAGGAATGGTATTGGGAGTAGAAAAGTGATGGTAATGCGGACCCAGCCACAATAATAACTCTACATTGCGCCACAATCTTGCACCTGCCGTGATCTCTTGCACCTCGCCTTGCACCCGCCTTGGTCTCACATCTGCCAAAATCTTGCATCCACTGCCATCTTAAGCTGGCCTCAACCTTGCACCAATGTTTTCTGCTTGTCTGCACCATCACCCACCACCTCCAGCTCCCACACTTATTCACCACCATGCCATGTGCAGGCACTGCCGTCACTCATGATGCATATACCAAGGCCACAAGTATTACAATAATACACTTTCTATTATTGTTCAAACTCCACTTCTCGCGCTGCGCTGCCTTTTTTATTTTTAGGTACAAGTCTGGCCACGCAGTGGAGCTGGTCACACGGGCTGTGCCCCATGACATCATCAGCCACTGCCTCCATCAACTGTATAGTACATACCTACAAACAAACTGTAGTAGTATATAACTGTAGTAGTATATATACCCCAATAGATCAAGGAGACTCCTCAGCGAGTCCTCCTGTTGTTTACCCACAACAAATTCAGTCCTATTTAAAGGGTAACCACTCCCCTCACTTCTTTATAGCTTTGTCTGAGTTGTACACCAGAGTATACAAACTCTTAGTTGTTACAACAAGTGTGAACAATCAGATGGGGCACAGGCTGGCAATGCGCGGATAACCATGCAATGTGACAAGGCAGCAGATCAAGTGGCCTGATAGTGTTGTTGCATATCTGACACAGCCATCAGGAAAAACCCTTTTGCTATATAGCGCTATATAGCCACCACCTATATATATAAATGCATTCATAGAAACTATAGTACTATCAGTGCAATCATAGCTCTTATAGCTCTTATAGCACAGTAGTAGGCAAAATTTTAACCAAGGGGAGAAGTATCTATAATTCCCTCAAACTCTGGATTAATCTAATAAACTTGTTCAATAATAGAAAGAGGCCAGAAGTGTTTGGAGTTAAGTATATTATTATAGGCAAGGTACTATAAGTGCTCTTATAGCCTATAGCAGCCTATATAGCTCCTATAGCTGTAAAGATCATAGTTATAATATAGTTCAAGGTGCTTAAAAGGGCTAATAAATCATCCAGTATTAATTAATTATGTAGCCTGTATTAGTGAAATAGTAGTTTGTATTCCTGATACTCACAAAATAAGATTAATGATTTATCCAAATATAAGTAGTGACAATGAGTGAAAAAAAAATCTAAATCCATGAAAAATCAATATATAACACCTGTATGATACATTTTATAAGCTCTTATGGTGTAGTGGATAAATGTAATGTGTGGCTATAGGTTGCTTAGTCACCCAAAAGCTGACTAGCCGGTTGAGAGTTCAAATCCTGTCTGTGTTAATTTATTTTTATCAGCCACACAACAATTTCCAACATCTATAAGAGCATTTATAGAGCTATATGAGGCTCTATAGATGGCAGAGGTTCTATAACAGGTTTGACCACTATAACAGCTTTATGAGTACTTACACTTATAGTACTATAGAGCTCTATATAGCTACCCCCATTTTTCCTGATGTGAGGAGTCTCCTTGATCTATTAGGGTGTATATATACTACTACAGACTATTTGTACATGTGTACTATACAGTTGATGAAGGCAGTGGCTGATGATGTGATAGGGCACAGCCCGTGTGACCAGCTCCACTGCGTGAGAGATTTGTATCTAAAATAAAGGAAAGCAACACAGTGCTGTCATGCACCAAAAGTGATTGGTAGCATGGACAGGTGTCAATAATAAAGTGAATAT
>NW_006763293.1:696442-807441 GCF_000218685.1 Serpula lacrymans var. lacrymans S7.9 | reverse complement strand
GGATACATGCCAGCTGCTCTACCAATTGAGCTATAGGCCAAGGTTATACAATGTAGGATCTTAACATGACATGCAACCCACAGATGTCTTACACAGAATAGCTGCTGCATACTGGGCTGGCTTACAAATCAGAGGTATTATCCTAATAGAGTATTGGTATGTCAGAGTATATTCTTACAAGGCAGTGCCATGTGGAATAGTAATTAATATTGCTTTTTTGAACATGTGGCTGATCAGCACCCAGCTATATTAGGCAATCCAGTCGTGCTCACCTTTACTTTCTATTCAGTACTTTTGGCATTTAGGCATTTTGGAAATTTTTAACTGGCTACACATTGCGCCCTCACTTTCATCATTTCCCCCTACCCTTTTTCCTTTACTAAGCCCCACCATGGGCCCTTTACTCTCCTTTTTATTCTCACCTGACAGTCATTTCTGGGTACCTGTGCTAATCCACTGCTTCCTCACCTCCACCCTCCTCCTACTTGTCTTCCTTGCTCCTCCACCATACCTGATGTCACCACTTTCCATCCGCTTCCATTGCAGATCCGTCAACTACCACGTGCTATTTTTAATATCAGGAAAGCCCCGGTGGCCGGTATTGATGATGAGAACTGTTGTTAGAAAAACCACACACAAAAGCAAACTAACACACAATCCTCCCAGATTCCACGGAACTTGTTTATGGGCTTTTCCTCCTAGAACAGTGGGTGCTTTGGTTGTTCATGGGGTGGTATGTATGATGATCCTTCAAAGTCAGACCCAGAGATGTATGGTTGTGGGTTTTGAGGGATAGTTGAACTATAGAAGATAGGGGCTTTATGACAAGTATAGACAAGCACTACCATGCTAATTGTAGCACAAGGTAGGTTTGAGAACGATAAGATGATGAGGTGACGAGGTTCCCAGTGATAGCAGGCTCCTGACACGCAAACTGCAGTGCTTAAAAGAACCCTAATTGAAAGGGATGACAATGACTTTCAAAAGTGACGAGTGACAATGACAGCAGTTAACAGTGGTAGCAGTGGGAAGTGTTGTGACTCCACTGGATCACAAGTAGCAAAGTAGCGAGCTTGAGATTAGAGAAAAAGTCTGGATTGGAGTTCTTGTTGTTTTTACAAGGTAAAATACAGGGGTTTATATAGTAAAAGAAAGGTAGGCTATGCACAGTATAGCTGTGCAAAAAGAATGAGAAAGAACATGAAGGAAGGAATATATGCTGACAAATCCTGCATAGGTAGTACAGGATAAGATCATCAACATAAGGAAAAGAAAGGGATAGAACAATGAATGCTGTGTAAGTAATGTCACAGGTTTGTACAGCCATAAAATAAAGTCCAATAACAGAAAGAGAGCAAGAAAATCATGATATCATAGGAAGATGCAGTAAAAGAAGGGCAAGGCAAAAAATATCAGTATCAACACAGTTCCTTTATTGTCAGTCAGGCATTCTAAAAAAATATGTGTCCATAAAAATGATTCAATATCAAAATTAATTGCACTGTAAATGAATGTTCTGCTGAAAAAAAAGAAACTGGAGCCACCGGTCCACCACCTAGTTCAAATCCAACAGTTCCATGGCTTTACCCATGGACTGGTTGTATTGGACCACCTGGTCAAATAAGGGAGGGAGGGGAGTAGTTCCAATCTGGAACAATTGTGTCCCAGGCAGCGTGTGGTAGCTGTAGCTGTAGCTGTGACAATAGACGAAGGATAAATGTACCCAAGTGAATGGGACAGCAATGTACATAGGCAACGCAAGGGGATAAACCTTCTCCAGCTCAAAAACTACCCACCTACACTCCAACCAGGCGAGATGAGTGACAGATGATTTGATAGTATACGATGGAAGATCAACATCATGAAGATGGACCTGTTGCCTAATTTGGACTGGGGGGGCTTTGCTGATATCAGCAGTGGCACGTGGTGGTCAACGGATTGGCAACGGAAGCGGATGGAGAGTGGTGACATCAGGTATGGTGGGGGAGCAAAGAAGACGAGTAGGAGGAGGGTGGAGGTGAGGAAGCAGTGGATTAGCACAGGTACCCAGAAATGACTGTCAGGTGAGAATAAAAAGGAGAGTAAAGGGCCCATGGTGGGGCTTAGTAAAGGAAAAAGGGTAGGGGGAAATGATGAGAGTGAGGGCATAATGTGTAGCCAGTTAAAAATTTCCAAAATGCCAAAATGCCAAAAGTACTGAATAGAAAGTAAAGGTGAGCACGACTGGATTGCCTAATATAGCTGGGTGCTGATCAGCCACATGTTCAAAAAAGGCAATATTAATTACTATTCCACATGGCACTGCCTGTGTGGCGCAAAGGCGAGTCTTTTGAATATTCACTTTATTATTAACACCTGTCCATGCTACCAATCACTTTTGGTGCATGACAGCGCATCACATGACAACAACTCCCTCACAGTTGCAAAGGCGCTTGCAGGACCAGACATAGCCAAATAGAGCCAGGTGATGGATGATGAGATCAACACAATCAAGAAGCTACGGGAAATCATTGACCCACCATTAAACACCAACATGATCCAATCACATTTTGTCCTCAAGGCAAAATGAGACGAGAATGGCAACATAACAAGGTACAAGGCAAGGCTTGTAGCAAACAGTTATGGCCAATGCAAAGGACTCAACTACAACAAAACATTTGCGGCAGTTGTGAAACTGCCATCCATTTGAGCCATACTTGCAAATTCCAGAAACCAAGGATTGCATATCCATCAGGTCGACATCAAAAACGCATATCTCAATGCCACATTGCAAGGGGATGTTTACATGTCACCACCACCTGGCTACCTCAAGCACAAAGACAAAAACTAGGTCTGTAAGCTCAAGAAGAGCCTTTACGGACTCAAACAAGCAGGACATGAGTGGTACCAGACATCATCGAGAACTCTCCAAGAAATAGGATTCACAAAGTCAGCTGTTGACCATGCAATCTTCTATCAACACCACAAAAATCAATCTACCATACTTTCAGTGTCAACTGATGACATAGTTATAACTGTGAGGCAATGTTAAACTATAACAAAAACAATACCCATCTCCTACTGCACTTGCAGGGAGTAAAAGGTACAATGAGTTTTGAGGTTGACAGATGCTAGAGATTATGGCAAGTAGAGGACTGAGAATAAACTCAAGGGTTTCTGATGAGGAGTAAAGCGGGTAATTCAAGTAATAGAAAGCTAAAAAATAATACATGAGTATGTAGGGTTTTTATAGCTAATTGTCTATCTCTCAGACCGGAAATAGAATAAAAGGAAAAGTGGTCTGAGGATGAAACTATCCAATAAGAAAAAGAACAACTTATTGTATGACTTCAAGGATTAACCAGCAGGTGAGAAGATGTACTAATAATAGGTAGTGTCACACATGTTCAGGAACCCTATCCTCATGATGAGGTACGATCCTGACTAAAGTGTCTATTAATATTTCCAGGCACTGATGGGACTTGGAGCTAGTTGGCGAGATCTCAGCTACTAGTCCCCACCCATTGTGCTGGCTGGCTGGGAGTACTACCCAGTCTCTGATCTGCAATATCAAGTGGTAGTGATGGTTAAAAAAGCCTGTTAGGGCTATAAGAAGCAAAATGGCAAAGGATACCTCTAGCCCTAAAGCCAGAGGTGTAATAGGGAAAGTGTCTGAGAGTCAAGATATGGAACAAAAAGATATAAAAAAATAAGAAAATATAAATGGTCCTTACAATAACATCTGAATCTATCCAGACCACCAAAGAGTTCAAAGACGAGCTCTTGCACCATTACAAAGTATGAGATTTGGGAGAGATCAAATGGTTACTAGGATTCAAGATAGACTATAAATGAGAATTCTGCATCATCTCCATATTGCAAACAACATATATTAATGCTATGGTCAAACATTTTGGACTCAATGAGGAAAAACCAGTAGCCACTCCATTAGAACCTAGGCTAATGCTCGGAAACAACCAATCACCAGCCACACCTAAACAATATGATGAGATGTGCAACATCCCATATCAAGAGGCTGTAGGTTGTCTTACATGGATAGCACTCGGGTCGCGCACAGATATAGCCTTTGCTATAAATATTCTAGCTCAGTTCAATCAGAATCCAGGTAAATTTCACTGGGAATCAGTGAAATGAGTCATTTGGTACCTCAAAGGAACTCATGAGCTGACTCTCATTTCTGGACATGTGTTATTCTTTGCAGACCTCCCTATTTTTTGGGGTGCAAAGAAACAATCTATAATTGCCCTTTTGAGCACCAAAGCTGAATACATAGCAGCCACCCACACTATCAAAGACATATTCTGGCTACAAAGCCTCATCAGTGAAATTTGATCACCCATAGACAAAATTACAGTACTCTACTGTGACAACCTGAGTGCAATAGCACTATCAAAGAACAACAAATTCCACCCTTGAACAAAGCACATTGATATTTGTTATCACTTCATCCAAGAAGCTGTAGAGAATGATCAAATCACTTTATTATTTTGTCCTACAGATGAGATGATAGCTGATTTATTCACTAAAGCTCTACCTAGAATCAAGCATGAGAAATGTGTCGACATGATTGGACTATGCTATGATTGAAGGGGAGTGTTGGAGATATAGCAATCATCTACATAGACTTAGAATAATATTTCCGACTCTACGCTTACTAATAACACAGCCACAGCTTTGCCATGTCCGTTGCATCACAGCTCTGACTACCTCAGCTATTTGAGACAGTAAGAACTGTGAGTACAGATATTATAATCCCACATCATCTACAATACTAATGCTTCTGTAGATATCTTATTATTTCTTAGACTGCCAGTTCACAAGAAGGTGGTGGTTGCACACTTAAAGTGTGGAAAAGTAGAGTTCCTGGTCTTTTGGAAGGGCTATGAAGACAAGGACAGAATGTGGGAACTAGAAGCCTATCTGGACAATTCCTGCAATGCCGTTCACAAATTTTATTCTAAGAATCCTCAGCTCTTAGAAAGCTTAGAGCCATAGATTCAAAACTTTTTAATTATCTTTTTCAACCAATGCCCAAGAATCTGACTACTACCCACAGAATTTTATCTCACCTGGAAGTCAAACCATAGAAGGGGGGTAGTGTTAGAGTAACACAATTCTCAGGCACATCATTTTCAATCTTCTATTTGAACTTTTATTCTCTTTTAGACATCTATGCCAAGCAGCACTTTCCTCTTTATTTCAAACTCCACTTATACTTTCACTTCCTTGTGCTACACAGTTTTTTTATATTTCTAGTTACAACTATAACATGTGGTGTGACATCATTAGTCATTTACATTTATCAACTGTATAGTATATAAAATAGTCTGTAGTATAAGTACCCCAATAGATCAAGGAGACTCCTCATTGAGTCCTCCTGTTGTCTACCAAGAACTAAGTTGGTCCTATCCTAAGGGGCTTGTCCACTCCTACATTCACCTTCTCTGCTTCTTGTTGTTGTGTGCCAGAATATAAAAACTTTGTTTGTTACAAATATCAACTCCAATTTAAAAACTAACCCATTCACCCCTGAGCAAGTCCAGCATCCTCAAGTCCGTGCCACCCCATCCCTGCCTCCATCTCCCAATGGCTGCAAGGCTTGCCCACCTGCTCAATGAGACACAGTTTTGGTGAGGTTAAGAGGTGAGCCTCAAGTGTATGGTCATATCTTTGTTCCAGATCTTGCAGGTGAGTCTTTGGGCTTAATTATTTGAACTATTTGCTGATATTTTGCAACCTAAATAATTGGGTCTGTGAGTTGTGCAAGTCTGTATTTTTCCAGCCAGATCAAAACCTCAAGATATTACAATTGAGGCTTCAACATGATCATAATTCAACTCTTGTAGCTATTGCCACTATTAGTTCCTATCTCCTATTGTTCCCAGGGATTATAGATAAAAGATCCTTCCCTAAAACTGAGGATTGTTGTCAGGATCAAAGATGTAGTTGCTCAGAGGACAGGGCTGACACTCCCTTCATGATAGTAGCAAGGAAATATAGAGTAAATTCAACTTGTCCTATCATACTGTTATACATGGGGTTTATATACTAAATAGGTAGTGAATCTAGGTTCCTCTTCAAGCTGTGTTTGTATATAAGAGCCAATAGCATAAAGACCTCCAGGGTCAAGGACAATGAGGTATTGTCTAATAGGAATATCCTAGAAAAGTAGTAAAATAAATTAGGGGCATATGACCATAATATAACTACAAGGAGTATCCTTGTAAGAACTGTGATTAGCTGGTATAGGCTATGGCTGTGTGTCCAAGAAGGGAATGGAAAGATAAGATAATAGTACAAGAGTTGAAAGATAAGAGACAAGGTGGGAAGATATAATGTGTGAAAATACAATAGTGATAGGTGATAATTACTGGATAAGGAAATGTAGTCTGATAAATGAAAAGGAAAATGTTGAAGGAAAACAAGAGGCCGTAGGAATCCGTAACACAAGATGTGTGTTATTTTTTGGTCAACTCGGCCCCATTATTGTAATGCCAGTGTCATTCCACTGAGTAATATTGTATGCCCATGTTACCTTATCCCCTAAACGGGTGCAAGGGTCCTCACTGGCTGGTCAAACAACAATATTCTCAAGCAAGCAAAGATTTTAATTTTGAACCATTTTATAGACTTAGTATTTTTTTGCAGATTTGAAGGCTTGCTTGTTGGTACTTAGTGTGATGTAGACTACAGTAGACACTACTGTCATAATCCTACCCAATACCTACTGATATTATTTCAATACATACTGATATTTCTCAAAACAATCAAGTCAAACATCTTATTTCTCCTTATCTAATCACTTGATCTTATCTATGTATTTTGACTCAATCACGTGACCTTAAGTCACATAATTACTTACCAAGCACCATGCTGCAGTTTCATGGACATCAGTCAGTGCCTCAAGGTTGATACATGTCAATATATATATAAGTAGCTACTGTACTTCTGCATGTACATACTTCAGCTTTTGATTTCATCTATATACCTTTGTCTTAAACCACCTGCTTGAGATTGACAAGTTATACCTCCGTTAACTCGGTAAAGGGTATAGGTTGTTATATAATCAAAAGCTCATAACAAGGCACCTGGTGAATGATAGAAACAAAGGCTATCCTAATCATCACACTATTTCCCGCCATCGCCTTCACCCTATTCATCATACTAAACCTTTACTTCATACTCACTTGTCCCAACACCTCATCCTCACCTACCAACACCATCACCACTTTTATCCAAAACACTCCATCTTTGTCTTTTGAGACAATTCCCCTTTCACCTATCATCTGCCCTCACAACCCAGTACTTAGAGATTGTGATGACATGCAATTGTTGCAATTTTATTAGTTACATTTTTTACATACCTTTCTATTTTGTATACCCCTTACCAGGCCGCGCACTTGCATCCGCCAGTTGGGGAGGAACTGAGAGTTTAATAAGCCAGTTAAATCTGGACAACTGTCAGGACCCAGACTTAGTACTATACTTTTTACCGATAGCTTTTTGAACACCTTTACATACACAGTAGTAGGGGACAGAAGAGGACCCCTTTACCAAAAAAAAGAAACAATAGAGAAAAGGAACTTGCTATACAACGTGTAGATCCAATCTTATCAATTGGGGAACCATATATTGCTTGCTTTTTGCATTTGTAAAACAAGAATACTTCACACCAGAACTCTCCTTTGACAATGTTGTGCAACCCTTGGAGGGAAGCAAACCCACACATACTACCATTGACACCAGGACTGGGAATGCAAGACATAGTAGACGCATTACCAGTTACTATACAAAGAGAATCATTGCCAACGCCAGAATCCTGGAAAATGGAAAATTTGGAGATGATGATAAGAATGGCTGAAAATTTGGCAATACAAGACAACAACACAAAATGTGAACGGAGGTTCCTACAAAGAGATGCAGAAGTTGCCAGCTTGTGAAGAAGGCTTGCCGTGCAGCAGCAGCAGATGGCCCGGCCCATAGAACAAGGAGCAGGGTATCAAAAGACCGCATTGGCTAAACTGGAGCCATATGACGGAAAAAAAGAAGTTCTGGAACTTCTTTGAATCCCTACAGCTTTACTTTGGGGTTTATCCGGAATATTTTGCAATAGAAGCAAACAAGATTAACTCCGCGTTATCTTACATGACAAGTGGAGTGGCAGCTGCCCTGAAAACGGAATAGGTAGACAGAGAAATGTTGGCAGATGAAAGGACAGATATCGAGGAAGGAGAGCTACTGGAAAGTTGGGCCCATTTTGAGTCCATGCTCAAAGAGCACTTCCAAGATACATTCAAAGAAGAAAGAGCCAAGTACGAGATAATGTACTTGACACAAGGAACTCTCACAGCACAAGAGTATTTTGTTAAATTCAAAGCAACACGAAGACGTGCAGGATACAATATAAAAAGGAATGAACAATTCCTAATTACGTTAATCAGAAACAATATCAACGGACCCCTGATAAAACAAATCATTTACTCAGGGAACATCCCGAAAACATATGTCAAATAGAAGACAAGAATAGTGACGGATGATCAGCTCTGGCGTTGTCTTGTTGATAAAGTGTTTGATATGGGATAGCTACCAAAGCTTCTTTATCCTAGGGTTACCGGAAGTTTACAACCTAAGCTGGACAACAGGTAATAACCTAGTTTGTTTGTGGGGTGGAAGTTAATTATCCCTTTTGTTGTGAGTATGTCAATAGTCCTTGTGCTCTGGAAGACTGATATGACAATGGTAGATATGTCCTTGGTGATATAAAGGACAAGTTACCGTATGTGAATAAAAGTGTGAGGGTACATGTGAGTTTGAAGTCTTATGTGACTAGCTTTAAGATATAGCCAACACTAGGTGTGATAATGATAGTTCTTGCTTGTTGAGAGACTAATAGAATAAAGATAATAGTGTCCTACACTTGATAAAGGACAAGCTATGATACACTGATGGTCGATAGAAGGGTGAAGCAATACTCGACTATGCTTCAGTGACTGACTGCAGATGAGCTTACACCAGATCACACTTCAGTCACCCCTCTGGGACATACCTCTTAGCTTCATATATATTTATATACCTATGTACCTAAAAGGTCATAATATGCCGGTCTTCCCCGGTCTATCATAATTACTGGGGATGTCCCTTGGGCCAACTACTCTCTTGTCCCAGAGACAACTGCTCTGTGATCCCAGGGACAACCACACTATTATCCCCATAATATTTTAGATATTGTCCTATCTACTCAAACTCAATTCCCAGATATGACTCAGAATCCTGGTAGCTACCAAGTATCCTTGAGTATTGTCTCAAAAATATCTCTATAATTCTGGTACTTGCCATGAAACCCCCGCTTTTTTGTTTATATGTATAGTTTCTTGGGGTTTTGGTCTACTTAATATAAACTCAACTGCAAAGGGCCCAATCTATTTCTAAATATTGATTTTATTCACAGGTGCAGGTGGTGGGTCTTTCAGACCATTTCCCTTCTACAGAAGAGTCTCATCTGAAAGACTACTGCTGGCATTGAGAAGTGCTACCAGAGGTACAAAGACTATGGTCCCAAGAAGCTGAAAAAGGTAGAGTGAGACAAGTCCCTATAATTCTGGTTGTCATCTCAAAGGATGTCTATATCAATCCCTGGGAAAGTCCCTATTTGTTAGGGACTTCTGAAAGAATATTCCCAGTTTCACAGGTGTTAGTAAAATGGATATCTGTACATCTCTGGGACTTCCCATGGGATATCCCCATATTCTCATATTTTATCCCAGTGGGTGTCCCCATTTTCCCAAATATTATCCCAGGGGATGTTTCCATCATCCCAAGTGTTGGTACATGGGATGTCCCTATCTTCCCAAATGCTATCCCTGGTGATGTCCCCATTTTCCCAAATGTTAGTATATGAGATATCCCCATCTTCCCAAGAGCTATCCCTGGGGATGTCCCTGCCTTCCCAAATTATATCCCAGGGGATGTCTCTATCTTCCCCAAATTTATCCTAGGGATGTCCCCATCTTCTCAAATATTATCCCCAGGGATGTCCCCATATTCCCAAATATTATTCCCAGGGGTGTCTCCATCTTCCTGGATGTTATCCCCAGGGATATCCCTATCTTCCCCAAATTTATCCCAGGGATGTCCCTGTATGCTTGGGACTTCCCCAGGGACTTCCTTATCTTCCCAAAAATTATCCCAAGGGATGTCCCCATATTGCCAGTTTCTATCTCATGGGATATCCCTATCTTCCTGAGTGTTAGTACAGGGGATGTCCCCATGTTCCCAAATATTATCTCCAGAGATGTCTCTATGTGTCTGGTACTTCCCTAGGGATATCCCCATTTTTCTGTGAGTAAGTATAAGGGATGTCCCTGTTTTCACAAATGTTACCCCAGGGGATGTCCCAATATGTCTGTGATTTCCTGGGGATATCCCCATCTTCCCAAATAATATTCTAGGGGATGTCTGTATATGTCTGGGGCTTTCAAAATCTATCCCAAGGGACATATGTCTCTGTTTTCCCAAATTCTATCCCAAGGGATATCCCCACCATCCCAAGTGTTAGTTAGTACAAGAAATATCTAATAAATCTATGTGAAACTCAGCTGCTGCCCAAGAGGCTATAGAAACGATCGAGGTATTTCTATACTAAGTTCCCTACTACTTATAGTCGGAGGTGCTACTCGCTACAGTATAATGACTCCTAGGAGTACAATTGTGCTCCTAGGAGAACAATGGTGACTCCATGGAGTGGTGGCTATGCTCCATGGAGAACAATGGCTGCTTCGGCAGAGACCGGGTTTATCCAGTTTTGTCACTCCCACTCGAGTACAACCGTAGTCCCATAGCTTTAGAGAATTTCCAGTGTTTTTCATGAGTGAGGGGTTTAGTGAGAATGTCTGCAACCATATCTTCTGTAGGAACGTATCTGATTACTGCCTCTCCCTTTGATACTAAGTCATCTCGGATAAAATGATATTTCCGTTGAATGTGTTTTGTGCGAGCATGGAACTGTGGATCTCATGCAAGAATAATGGCTGCTTGATTGTCACAGTGCAATGTTGTAGGTCCATTTTGAGCATGTCCAATTTCTTCAAAAAATGTCCAAAGCCATGTAAGGTGTTGTCCAGCATTGCTCAATCCAATGTATTCTGACTCTGTGGAGGATAAAGCTACCATGCTTTGTCTTTTGCTTGTCCAGGAAATTGCTCCTCGGATGGTGATAAAAACAAAGCCTGATATTGATTGAGACGTGTCTGGGTCTCCAGACCAATCTGCATCTGAATATCCATAGAAATCCATGTCCATGGAGACATCTGTGCCATCATATTGTAGTTCCATGTCCTTGGTTGCTTTCAGATATCGGAGAACACGTTTTGCAGCTTCCCAGTGATGGCTCCTTGGAGCTGAGCTATGTCTGCTTAGTATTCCAACAACGTAGGCATTGTCTGGGTGGGTTCCGAGCATGGCATACATGAGGGAGCTTACAATTGAGAGGTATGACACTTGGCGCCCTTCAATATGCATCTCGTGTTGCACAATATCTTCCCCTGGAGCATTTGCGAGGAGTTTTGATCCATGGGCCATTGGTGTCCATACAGGTTTGCAGTTCTTCATTCCAGTACGCTCCAGGACTGTGTCAATGTATTGGCGTTGCAATAGGGATATTGTTTTGTTTGAACGATCACGTTGGATTTCTATTCTGAGGATGTATTTTGCTTCTCCAAGATCCCGCATTTAGAATATGGATTCAAGTTTGGCTTTTGTGATATTTTTGAATTTTTGGGATGAAGCTCCTAGGAGGAGGTCATCTACATAGACAACAACAAAGCATATTTGTTTGTTGTCCCGGAATACATAGAGACATGTTTCTGCATTTAGTCTTGTGAAACCAAGCTCCTGGAGCTTGCGATCAAAAGTTTTGTTCCATGTACGACCAGCTTGTTTTAACCCGTAGATGGATTCCTTCAATCTCCAGCAGTATCCAGGTTGGATAGGAACACCCCCTGGAGGAAGCATGTATAGTTCTTCTTCAAGTTCTCCATTGAGATAAGCTGTGGATAAGTCCATTTGATCAAGTTCTAGGTTGTACTTTGCTGCCAGGGCTAGAATAATTCGGATTGACTCTAAGTTTGCAACCGGAGCAAAAACCTCCTGGTAATCAATCCCCTCCCTTTGAGTAAAACCTCGTGCAACAATCCGGAGTTTGTATCTCTCAATGTTTCTGTTTTGATCAAACTTGATCCGGAACACAAGTTTTGATGTGATGGGTTTCACCCCCTTCGGAAGTGGAACAGTGTCATATACTGCATTAGTATTGAGACTTAGGAGTTCCTCCTCCAAGGCAGACTTCCATAATTCTCCATCCAGACATGATAAGGCTTCCTTTAGTGTCCTTGGAAGGTCTGTGTTAGATGGACCGGTACTTGCTATTCCAGCAAAGAATGTCTCCTCTGTATCAGATGTTTCTTCATGAACCTCAGGAGTGTTAGGTTTCTCCATGGAGTTGTCATGCTGCTCTTTTTGAGACTGTTCCTCATCTAGAGTCCTTTGATAATCTCGGTTTTTGTCTGCAGGACAGGTCTGGCGACTGCTTCTGCGTACTCCTAGGACTTTAGCAGGCATGACTGCTCTTTTAGGAGCTTGTGCAGGTACTCCAGGGAGTAGACACATTTGTATGTGTGTTGCCCCACTCACTCCTGAAGGTGTTGAATCACTCCTCAGAGGCATTGGATGACTCCTCGGAGGTGTTGTATGCCTTCCAGAAGCTGATCCAATGGACAGGTTGTCTAGCTGTATTCAGCCTTCTTCCACATCAGCTGGCTGTACATTGATGGGCTGTCCTCCCACTGACTGTGACTCTACTTTGGCTTTCCGTTCTGAAGATGGCCAGTGTTCAGGTCTTGGTTGTAGAGACTGTTGTGGAGGGTGTCTTAGCTGATCAGGTGCTCCCACTGCTCTCGGAACATCTTCATGCTGATATGGTTCCATTGCTTGTGGAACATCTCCTTGGAGATGTGGTTCCATTTGCAATTCATTTGGATCTCGGATCCGAGGGTCAGGATCATCCTCCTCCAATGTTTTTTGGTCTGGATAGTGAGCATTCTCTGGAATGAGTCCCTCCCACTGATCTGTGCTAGTGTCTGTGTTCCAGGGAGCAGTGTTGTCCTTTTGTACCTTCCGGATTCATTGAATATGACATGCCGACTGGAAAACACAGTTCGTTTTTCAGTGTCTAGGAGTTTGTAGGCTTGCTTTCCATGTGTGTAGCCAATCATTATGGCTTTGCACCCCTTGGAGTAAAACTTCCCTTGCCTTTTGTCTTTCAGAATCAAGGCATATGCTTGGCATCCCAAAGGGCAAAACAAAGTTGGATCAACTCTCCTTTTAAACAGTATTTCATATGGGGTCTTTCCATGGAGTCCTGATGCTGGGCTGCATGCTGTGATATATGCAACTGTTTGCATGGCATCTACCCAAAATGACTTTGGGAGCTTGGAATCATGGAGCATAGTGGTTGCTCATGTAGCCAATGTCTGATTCATGCGTTCTGCAATGCCATTTTGTTCCGGAGTATCTGCAGCTGTAGTTTCTTGGATGACACCATCTCCTCGGAGTTGATTTTTGAATGCATTGCCAGTATATTCTCCTCCCCCATCGCTCCGGAGGAATTCTGTGTACAGTGGAGTGAAGTTTTCTTCTCCCAAATGAGTCCGGAAAAATGTTTGGACATCTTCTTTCCATTGCTTGTATCATTCCAGTGCTTCACTTTTATGTTTTAGGAAGTATATCCATGGAAATTTGGAGAAATCATCTACAATGATAATCCAGTACCAAAAACCCTCCCTGGAAGTTGGTTTGATTGGTCCTCCAACATCTGTGTGCACAATTTGTATGGGGTGCTTGGCTCGGTTTCCTCCAGTGGACTTGAAAGGTAATTTCTTCATCTTTCCTAAAGCACAAGGTTCACAAAACTCCGGGGTTCCGGTAAGGGTGTCTATGTCCTGGAGCTGTCTTTTTGTAACCATTCGTTGCAAGCGGTCCATTCCAATGTGTCCCATTCTCCTGTGCAATAAATTTACATCTACTGCTGCAAAAGCTGACTCCGGGTTGATTTCAGGTTTTGCTTGGATGTGATAAAGTCCTCGCTTGTGTAAGGCAATAAGGATAAGTTCCTCCTTTTTCCGAACTTCACAAGTGTTTGACCCTGCTGGAAAAAGTGTTGATAACCCTGTTTTGGACAATTTGTGGACAGAAATGAGTGCTAAAGTGAAGTTTGGCACAAGTAAGACATTTGACAGTGCAATATTGTAGTCCTTTTTGTTAACACTTGCTTGTAGGATTACTGTTCCAATTCCAATAGCATTTACAGAGGATTCATCCCCAAAACTGATTGTCCTCGGAGGATGCAGAACATGGTATGTTCCTGGCTCAAACCAGGAGCGGTGAGGGACCATGTGGGATGTTGCTCCGGAGTCAATAATAATTGTTGTTTTGGTCTTATCGGGTTCCAACACAAGGTAAGCTTGAATGTGTTTAGCAAGTGGCTTGGAAATATGTACATGTTCCAATGCAATATGACTCTGTTCCTCCTTGGAGTCAGATCCAGATGATTGCTCCGTATTTGCCTTTTCCTTCTCTTTTCTTTTATCCTTGTGTCTTTCTTTTCCCTTTTTCATTTGACTTTTTCCAGCTGACTGAAGTGTTCGACACTCTGAGGTGTTGTGTGATTTGACTTTGTGGAAGTCACACCACTTCTCCTCGGATTTGAGTGCTGATTCGGAACCTCCAGGGGCCTTTCCTGACTGTTGTGCAACTTCTGCAGTGATCCGGATCTCAACTGCATCAAAGGTAAGTTTATTTTCTTCAATCGTGTTGATTACCGATGTGTGAGGATTCAATTTTTCTTATCGCATTCCCGTCATGTCGTGGTTAACAGACTCAATCCCTGTCACTCCTCTTGCCCTTGGACTAGAGATCACAGCAGGTGTCTTATTACTTTTATCCTTTTTCTTCTTATTCTCTATTCACACTCACGTCCTATCGTACTTACAACAAAGGAGACTTGTTGTAGACCCTCAAGAAGATATCCAAATGACATAGCAACAATCCAGTGCTATGTCTGGGAAAACTTCGGAGGGATATTGATAAGCGAAGAAGGTTGTGAGTCAGCACCTTCTCATGGGCTTACTGATACAGCCAATCACACACCCCTTACCAATACGTTTTCTCATACAATTAGTAAATACGATAGATCGGACCACCTTCTCCTTCTTTTCTTATTGGTTAGCTAGCTGGTCAGACCACTTTTTTAGTTCTTCCCTTTCTCGGTCTGACCATCGCCGTTCACTATATAAAGAAGTATATACTCGATGTATTATTCTCTAGTTCAATATTAGTTTGGATTTGCGCCTATACTGATACTCTTCAAAGCTCATACCCTGATTCACCGCCTTCCAACAAGGACTTGACCAGGCATTGTACTTTGTTATATAGCTTCGTATTCGTTGCCTGACACAATGACTGAAATATTTGCCATTCAGGAGTGCATGGGAGAGATTGGAGAAGAGCAAAGGCCATGAGTTTGGTATCAACTCCTAGTTTCATTCCGGAGAGGTGTGAATCAATTGTCCGGATTTTTGCAATGTGGTCCTGGATAGGTGATGTCCCATCCCAGGACAATTTTGTGAGTTGCTGGAATGAATAGAAGGCCGAGGCAATGTTGGATGTCTGATGGAGTGAGACAAGTTTATCAAATAACTCCTTGGAGCTGGTGAGGTCTCCAGTCCTCATTAGGAGGGCATCAGAGATGTGGTCCTGGATGATTCCATGTGCCTTCTCATCCTTAAGAATCCAGGTGATTTCAGGATCCTCCGAGGAGTAGGTTTTCCTGGTGAGGGCTTAAGCTCCTCTCCAGTAACAACCCAGAGAACTTTTTCCCGACATAGCTTTGAGATGATCCAGAGTTTCCATATCTGAAAATTGTTGGGTCCAGTGAGAACTGGACATGTGGATGTATTGTGCTGTGGTCATGATTCCGAGGTTTCCGTTTCAGATAAGAATTATTTCCTGCATAGCTTTTGTGCACCAGGGCTCATAACCTAATAAATCTATGTGAAACTCAGCCGCTGCCCAAGAGGCTATAGAAACGACTTTATTATTTACCTATGTGAAACTACAATTGATGTTAGTTTAAGGTGATCTCTAATAAATGCAATGTAACATACCTCAGCCACTGCCCAAGAGGCTATAGAAACGACTGAGGTATTTCTATACTAAGCCCCCTACTACTTATAGTCGGAGGTGCTACTCGCTACAGTATAATGACTCCTAGGAGTACAATTGTGCTCCTAGGAGAACAATGGTGACTCCATGGAGTGGTGGCTATGCTCCATGGAGAACAATGGCTGCTTCGGCAGAGACCGGGTTTATCCGGTTTTGTCAATATCCCCATTTCCCAAATATTATCCCCAATGATGTTTTTATGTCTATAAAAAAGGGGATCGTGGTCCCAAAATTTGCCACATGAGGAGCACATTTTTTCAGCAAGGTCTTTCCATATGGTTTTTGAGTTCTGTAGTGTAGTTAGTAGTTTTTTGTAGTGAGTGTAGTGCAGTGCTTAATCATTTTTAATACATAATGAAAACCCAATAACTGAACAGGAACACAGATTCCCAATGAAAATTATTATTATTTATGTAGCACAGACTTTGCATACTCCCAGTGGCAGAGCCACAGGTTGGAACTCATGTCTGGGAGTTTTCAAGGGATATCCCCATTTTCCCACATAATGTTTGTACATGTCTGGGGTTTTCAATTTTTATCCCAAGGGATGCCCCCATCTCCCCAAATGTGATCCCCAATGATGTCCCTGCTTAACTGGGATTTCCCCCTTTTCCCAAATGTTAGTACAAGGAATGTCCCCATCTCCCCAAATGTTATCCCCAATGATGTCCCTGCATATCTGAGATTTCCCAAGAGATATCCCCCTTTCCCCAAATGTTGGTACAAGGGGTGTTCCCATCTTCCCCAAAATACCTGGGACATCCCAAGGGATATTCCCATCTTCCCAAGTATTATCCCAAGGGATGCCCCTATAGGTCTGGGACTTCTGAAGAGATATTTGTGGGAATTGTCAAGGTCAAAGCCTGGGCCTTGTTAGACAACATTGTGCAATTGAGTGTTGATATCCATGGGCTGGTAGCTCAGTTGGTTAGAGCACCGCCATATATAGGCAGGAGGTCCTGGGTTCAATCCCCGGCTGGTCCAATTTGCTTTTCTGTACTCTTTGAGTCCACTGTGGATTATTACAATATTGTCATCTTCCCAAGTGTTATCCTAACAGATATCAATATATCTCTATATTTACAGTTGATATCTTAAATGAAGAGAGAAATCAATGGAGGGGGAAAGGGCGTGGAAGATGTGGAAGGCACCTGACCCCATAGTAGCTGAGAATAAGTACATGGCACATCATATAACATGTGATATTGCTTAGGAAGTATAAAACCTACATCAACAACAGTTTTATACACAGTAATAGCAAGTGGGTGGATTTGTGTGTGACCTATCATATATTCTCCAACATAAATTGTGCATGATAGGGTCCACAATCTGTAAATATATATCATATTATATTATAGTGACTTGAGATTTATTTTGCAATAGGAGATAGTTAAACTAAACTTAAATACTACAATACCCTATATATAATAAAATAATCATGTTCAGTATTCCCAGGTGTAATACCAAGGGATGTTCCTATCAGTCTGAGACTTCCACAACTTTTTCGAGGATGAATCACAAGAATATGTTCATTTTCCCAAGTGCCCCAGATTTTATCCCATTAGATAGCAATATGTGTCTCATACTCTATAAGAATATTAAATATACAATGTTTTGAAAATATCCCATATAAACAAAAACATTTTTAAGTATAATCAAAATATACAGCTGATGTTGTGGCACAAAAAAAATGCCAAAATATATTATCTGATTCCAGAATTTTTCAATTCAATAAAATTATCTCCTCATTTGTGTGTGTACTCTTTATGATATTTGTCACAGATCAACATCATAATCTTGTCTCACTAGAGACATCATTAGGTTTTATGCTTTGGTGCCAAAACTACAGCTATAAATAATATCTGAAAAATGGAGCACAGATAAAGAATAACCATCCAACTCTGTTAAGCTCATAAAACTACTTTGTAGTCAATACTAAAGTACATTCTGACTAATTCAATACAACCTTACCTTCTAAATTTTAGTTAAGGATCTGAAATGTGTTAAAATGACTAAAATTTCTCACTCAAGAAAAGACCAACACATTTACCAGCCTATAACTGTAAAAAAAACATCCAGGGCAAAAAAACAGCTATCCAAGGGACAAGAGAGCAACTGTCCCCAGGAATATCCCCAGATAGTATGACAGACCAGGGAAGACCAGCATATTATGACCTCTTAGGTATATAGGTATATAGAAATATATGAAGCTAAGAGGTATGTTCCAGAGGAGTAACTGAAGCGATCCAGTCACACTTTTCACATGCAAACTTATATTCAAAAACAATGTTTCCTATCTTCTTGAATGTTATCCCCAGTGATGTCCCAAGTGTTATCCCCAGCAATATATCACAACACAATGGGATCCGCACCCATGTACAGTGATTCTGGACCTTCTGGGCATGCAACCAATCAGTATGCTTTCCAAGTACGCCTTGGTAGCTTAGTTGGTAAAGCACCAGACCATAAAAGTGTTAGAATATACTCTGACATACCAATACCCCATAGGATAATACCTCTGATTTGTAAGCCAGCCCAGTATGCAGCAGCTATTCTGTATAAGACGTCCGTGGTTGCATGTCATGTTTAAGATCCTACATTGTATAACCTTGGCCATATAGCTCAATTGGTAGAGCAGCTGGCATGTATTCAGAAGGTTCCAGGTTCAATCCCTGGTCTGGTCAATATCCAATTTTATCAGAAAGCTGGAGTCCCAGGTTCAAGCCCTGGCCAATGCATGTTTTCTCATACTATAAACAAATGTCATAATATGTCACAATATCCCAAGGAATGTCCCCACACCCCCGGGATTTCCCATGGGACATCCTCATCTTCCCAGGTGTTATCCCCAGTGATGTCCCAAGTGTTATCCCAAGGGATGTCCCTATACCTCTGGGATTTCCCATGGGACATCCCCATCTTCCCAGGTGTCATCCCCAGTGATGTCCCTATGTGTCTGGGATTTCCTATGGGATATCCCCATCTCCCCAAGTGTTATCCTTGAACATTCCAAGTACAATCCTAATGGATATCCCTATAGGCCTGGCACTTCTGAAGAGATATTGACATCTTCTCAAATATTATCCTAACAGATATTCCTATATCCCTATATTTCCAGTTAATATCCCAATGTATATTCCAATATTCCCAGGTGCAATACCTGGAGATGATCCTATCAATCTGGGACTTCCTGAACTATCCCCAGGATGAACCACATGGATATTTTCATCTTCCAAAGTGCCCCATATCTTATTCCATCAGATTGTTACATGTGTGTGATACTCTCCAAAAGCATTGAAAGTGCAACATCTGAAGGATGTCCCATCAGTATGTACAAGTCCGCAAAATCTTGAAGCCTCCACTAATATCGGCGGGGCACGCAAAAGTAGCAATTTAATTCCTAGAGGAACTAGTTAGTAAATTAGGAAATTAGGATACCTTTTTAGGTGTCATCAGACCATATAGCTGATGCTGTGGCACAGGATGCATGAATATATTATTTCAATCCAAGAATTTTTCAATTTGGCAAAATCACTCCCTAATTAGTGCACAGTGCACTCTTTACTATACTTGTCACAGATTAAAATCTCAATCTTGCCTCACTAGAGATGTGATTGGGTTTTACACTTTTGGTACAAAAGCTACACCTAATATCTGGAACACACATAAAGGACAATCACCTAACTCTGTAAAGCTCATCAAACTGCTTTATACACAATAATTTAGTGCACCCTGACTAATTTGATGTAATTTCACCTTCCAACCTTTTAAAAATCTGGATTGTGTACAAAGAACCACAATTTCTTTCTCAACAAAGACCAAACATTTAGCACCCTATAACTGTAGAAGAAGACACCAAGGATAACAGAGCAGCTGTTCCAGGGATAAGAGAATGATTGTCCCTGGGACCATAGAGTGGTTGTCCCTGGGGACATCCCAGGGGACATCCCCAGCTATTCTGACAGACCAGGGAAGACCAGCATATCATGACCTCTTAGGTATATAGGTATATAGAAATATATGAAGCTAAGAGGTATGTCCCAGAGGGGTGACTGAAGTGCCAGATTAATAGATAACTGATATAAGTTTGAGACAAACTATAGAATACTAGAGCTACTTGTGGCAAATAATAAACAATCACAGACTGTAATCACACTTGGACTACTGTTATCTGTGACAGACGTGACTTGATGACTAAGCTTCCTAGGGTGGGCAATACCTCTTGTATGCTTCCTAGGCAAAAGCTAGTTGACTTCTGAGTGGTTGTCCACTTATGTGGGGACTGATTGTAAGTAAAAGCTTTTTTTTTATTAGGTGGAAAGTTGGCCTCCTTATATACCTTTTGGCTATAGGGGCTCCTTCCTAGTTGGTAATTACAAATGGTAGTACCAAAATATCTAATGGAAAATCAAAAGGCCAGAATCATCTATTAGGAATCTAGATGATTCTAGAGTGGTCTTTTTGAGACTAAGAATAGAAAAGTAATTTGAAAATGTGGAGCAAAATATGACTCAGTCAGGCACAGTGTTCTATTATAAGAAACAAATGCCAATTCAGCCTTCTCCACAGTAAAACAAGAATTTTGGAGAATTTCCTTATTTGGAAGCCCTCCAAAAGTATCCAGACTGATAGGGGCATGAAAGTATTACCTACTCCCCAAATGTAACAACCAAAAGTTAGTTACTCTGGCGCACAACTCAGACAAGCAAAAAAGGGATTACCAATCAACAGTATGTACCGTTGACTGGTCAGAGAGTAATGAAAGGGATCACCCCTTAGGTTTCAACAAGTTAGTTGCGAGGATACAACAGGAGGACTCGCTGAGTCCTTCCCCAAAATCTATTGGGGTTTATATACTAATACAGGTTTGTTTGTACATATGTACTGTACAGTTGCTAGAGGCAGTGGCTGCTGATGTCATGGGGCCTAGCCCGTGTGACCAGCTCCACTATGTGAAATACTTGTAGCTAAAATAAGAACAAAGGCAGCGCCGTGCGAGAAAGGTGGAGTTTGAATTAAAAGGAAAGTGCCACATGGCACAGTGTGAAAACTACAGTACAAGGTTAAAGTGGAGAATGAAAATTAAATGAAAGGTCCAAAAATGAAAAGTAAGGTAAATGGTCACATGACTGGTCATGTGACATGGAAAAAGTAAAAGTAAAGTGCAAAAAGTAAAGTGTGAGTAGGTACTGGTACGTCAATTGTAACACCAAAAACCGGAGTGATTGGTGAAGTGGTTGTTGAGAAAAAGGCAGATTATGTTGTGGGAAATTCACTTTCCCTTTTCAGAAACTGACCATGTGCAAGCCATGTGGTCAGATTTCAGTTTGGCTGCTAGTGGCTGACAGTAAGTGTGATACAAGCATTCTTGTTTGGCTCATATCTCCAGAACTAGCGGTCATCAAAATATAAAACCTTATAACATAGTAGTTTGGAATGTGTACTTCAAGATGAGGTACTTTTTGCAGGGTACAATATGTTGTGGAATGCCATGTCCATACATGAAACATTTTTCATGTATGACAGCATGATCAAGTAGAGAACGAGAGGATGATGAAAGGTATAACTGGCGGCAGCTCTGGTTCTGGTAACTGGGGACCCAACGGCAGATACCAACAAGGAGGCGCTTCAGAGAAAAAAGCCGAGTGTCAGGCAACGAATACGAAGCTATATAACAAAGTACAATGCCTGGTCAAGTCCTTGTTGGAAGGCGGTGAATCAGGGTATGAGCTTTGAAGAGTATCAGTATAGGCGCAAATCCAAACTAATATTGAACTAGAGAATAATACATCGAGTATATACTTCTTTATATAGTGAACGGCGATGGTCAGACCGAGAAAGGGAAGAACTAAAAAAGTGGTCTGACCAGCTAGCTAACCAATAAGAAAAGAAGGAGAAGGTGGTCCGATCTATCGTATTTACTAATTGTATGAGAAAACGTATTGGTAAGGGGTGTGTGATTGGCTGTATCAGTAAGCCCATGAGAAGGTGCTGACTCACAACCTTCTTCGCTTATCAATATCCCTCCGAAGTTTTCCCAGACATAGCACTGGATTGTTGCTATGTCATTTGGATATCTTCTTGAGGGTCTACAACAAGTCTCCTTTGTTGTAAGTACGATAGGACGTGAGTGTGAATAGAGAATAAGAAGAAAAAGGATAAAAGTAATAAGACACCTGCTGTGATCTCTAGTCCAAGGGCAAGAGGAGTGACAGGGATTGAGTCTGTTAACCACGACATGACGGGAATGCGATAAGAAAAATTGAATCCTCACACCGAGACGGTGGAAGAGAAACAAGACGGATAACCACTTACAGTGGAGCTGGACAAAAAATGGAAGTAGACAAAGCGAAGTATTGGGCGGAGGGCAGATGCTTCAAATATGGAGAGAAAGGGCATAGAGCCCAAGATCATAAAGAAGGATGCAGCGCAGCTGCAAAACCACACTTCAACCTTAGGGCCATGTTCAAAGGAATAAACAAAGAAGAAAGAGATAAGCTCTTAAAGGATTTTTAAAGAGGCCAGCTGCAATTCCTTGTCAGACTGAGCCTACAAACAATAGATATGCTTCCCTTTCAATTGAAGATCTTGTTGTCATAGAAACATGTATTAGTATGGAAGAAAATGACATTGCCTTAACCAAAGACACAAAAGATCTGAGATTAAAAGAAGCCATAAAAGAGGAAAACCTGAAAGGGAAACAGGTTGAAAAAATTCCCAAAGATGTGGTGCACCCAAAAGGGAAAAGTGCAGCACAGGAACAGATTGCGGTGCACAAGGTATCTAAAGGGGATAGAACCATGAAAAGCGCAGCAACCAAGGAGACAACAAGAACACAGAATACGGTGACTCAATTGGGCAGCACTGATGGTACTGATGTTTTGACATGCTCTGAAGAGGTCAGTCACGGTCACCGCCAAGCTCCGCCAAAACACGCAATCAGTCCTTCTCCTACCAAGCTATCATAATTCAACAAAGAGTGCAATAACTGACATATCTTACTGCAAACACGCTGCAGACAACATCAATCCAGAACAGTGGAATGTCGCATGCATCGCAGGCCATGTCGAGACACCGGTTCTAGCTTCTGTGGACCTAGAAGTAGACCGAGAAGGATGGCAAGATGACAAGTATGCTATGTAGCAGGCCTCCGAGAAAACGTCACACAGACATAGGCGGATAAAGAGGGCGTAAAAATAAAGCGATGCCTTCTAGCCTAAGCTGTCTGCTTATAGGGCTTCTGTTTTTGTTTCACAGCGGAGTGATAGGCATCCGTTCTCCTTTTACGTCCACTTCACTGTCACCCAGCATGGTACGATCACGTTTATACTTTAGTTGAAGGTGGTCGTCACTCACGGATCACTGAACAGATTTTGCCTATAGGAGACTACTGAACAACTACAGTGTCCGCTCCAGCCAGCGACCTCCTGAAAGTGGTCACGAGAGGATTGGAGAGGTATGTGTATACCGGATCATCACAAGGTGTCTCGGTCAACGCGATGGTAGTTTATAGGGTCTGACCAGCTTTGTGATATGGATCCTCACAAGATCGAGATCTGCGCCATGGTACAAGCCAAGTCATAGGTGCCCGACTTAGATTTGGTGTTGTTGTGACCTGAAAACTAGTATTGTCTGAATGCAGGGTAATGCTCCGTGTTGCCTTCTTATTCAGATCAGAGATTCAATCGTATTGACTGTAAACAGTTTGCAAAGTACGGTACACAGCTCTACTTAATTATAAACCTACATTCAGTTATGACTGGTTGTAGTGTGAATTGAAACGCCACGCCACGCGTACGGTGTAAGCCTCAGATCACGTGAACAAGTAACACGTCAGAACTCCAGTTTACAGCCTTGAGAAGGGGAGAACTCGAAAGTTTCTTAGATACATACTACCATGGTGCGGTCTACAATAATTGTGCGGGCGTCGGATGCTCTTCCATTGTCTGCCAGTGTAGACGACGAACAGGTGAGCCTGTCTGGACTTGTTACGGGCATACATTATAACGGATAATTTCCTAGACAGAACAAGTTCTTCAAGAGCACAAGCAACAATCCAAGCTCATTTTCAGACGTATAACGCCCAATTCAGAACCACGGTGCTCAATCGAGAGTGGACAATATACTCTACAGTATGTGCTTACTTTTATCTGTAAAGTTTGAGCTGAAACGACTTCACCAGTTACCTTATTGCAGATAATGTCGTGTACTTAACCATTGCAGACAAGTCATATCCTCGGAAACTTGCGTTCTCGTACCTAGACGAGCTATCGAAGGAGTTTGCAGTGTCGTATGGTCCTAAGGTTGAGACCGTGCGGAAACCATATGCCTTCGTTGGATTTGGTGAGTGGCATGTGCTCCACCTCACCCGTTTCTACCAGCGCTAACTTCTGGTTAGACACCTTCATGTCAAAAACTGCCCGATTATATCGGGACACGAGAGCAGCGAATCAAGGCAGCTCGAATCTGGACAAAATAAACGACGAGCTTCAAGACGTGACGAGGATCATGACCAAGAACATGGAAGAACTTTTGTGGAGAGGAGATTCACTAGACAGTACGTATTCTTGGTCTTCTCGATGGTCAGTTCTTGATCTCTGTTTTCACTAGGGATGTCGCATCTGTCAACTTCTCTCCGGTCCGAATCTGAAAAGTATCGTAAAGCAGCGAGAAATATAAACATCCAAGCTATGATACGACAATACGCCCCATTGGGAGCTATAGGGCTCATTGTTATCATTCTACTATGGTGGCGGTTTTCATGAGGGATTGGACGCATGTTGCATTCTACGTTATTATATTAACTCGTAGTATTCAAGTTGTCGTGGACCGTACTGGGACTTAGACGCTCCAGGTTAGTCAGCTGGCGGATAATATCGGTTAGCGTTGTTTCTTATGATGTTACCGCCACTATCATATCTCTGTACATTATCCAGAATGGTAGTTCTCTTGGCAGAATGCCTTGTAACTGAAGCTTGTGATGAAGTTCCTTAGGCAGTCGTGTGGCTGCTCTTGTATTGCATGTTTGATTTAGGCTGTTGACTGCTTATCTTGGTTTTTTCTCATGTTCCGCTTGTACTTTGAGCAGGCTTTGGATATCTGATTTTCCGCGGCGAAGTTGTGTAACGTTCTCAACATCGACAGCGCCTCCGGGTTCAGCTGGGATTCTTCCATGGTATGCGGGCAACTTGAAATCAACTTTCCATGGTTCTTACTTGATTGGTTCTTACCATGTGTTGGCGAATAGTATGTTTTTAGGAAGCGCCAATACTTCAAGTTGGACCCCACTATCTGTCATAGGCTCAAGGCAGTATCCTTGGAACGGCGCTGCCCCACCAGGCTTGCTTCATTGCACCAATATGATGTGCTACGGAGTCTGAGTAGAGTCGCCTGCTGACTTTATCCAAGCTAAACGTGAATGAAGCCTCGCTTATGAGGGATTCTCCAGATTCCAGCGACGTCTGTTGGGATTTGCGACTATCTTTCCATCGCTTCTGGTATCTATGTGCGTTATATTTTCTATTTTATCAAACTGTGATCAGAATCTTGTTTGGTCTCTTGTAGCACCCTTCAAATAAGCCATTATTGACATTTGGAAATAGAGTCACTCACTTGGTTTGAGTACAGCCATTTCGTTGAACTTGGCTTTGATAATTCCCTTACAGCCCGAGGATATTATGGACTTCGACAGCTTTAATTTCCGCGTACTTCTCGCCAGCTAGTATTCGGCAGCTCTGGAAGAATCACGCTCCCCTCGTATCACTTCACTTGTGGAGCCGCCACGTCAAACAACTGTTCAGCTAGGATATAGTTAACTATATACGCGGGAATGCTTGACCTGCTGGGAAACTATAAAAGGTGTAAAGCGCGTTCCGTCGACCGTGAAAACGCTATGTTTCTCGCCTCTTTTTGTCCGATCCACGAACTTTCATCACAGCATCTAGTAATGACACTCTCAATCAACTGGCTCGACGTGATTATGGCAGGGTTTGCGCTGTTCTTCGTAAAACAGCTCCTCAAGAAGAGGTCCGTTTGTCCACTTCCTCCTGGCCCCAGAGGGCTTCCGCTGTTCGGAAGTTATTTTGACATCCCTTCTGAACTACCATGGTTGACTTTTGCGAAATGGGGAGAACAATACGGTATTTATTTCCATGTCCAAACCTCAATCATCACTGGCATTTAATTCAAAAACGCTACAGGGGATATATGTTCCTTCAAAGAGTTGGGCCAGCGCATGATCATTGTCAATTCTGCATCTGTAGCCTTGGAGATGCTAGACAAGAAGAGTCGGCTGTACTCCAATCGACCACACTTAACGCTGGCAGGCGATATAGTGGGCTGGAATATGTCTTTGGTCCTTTTGCAATATGGCGCCCGCTTCCGTGAATATCGCAAGAATTTGAACCGCACCATCGGCACTCGTTCTAGTATGAATAAGTATGAAGCCCTTGTTGAGAATAGGGCCCATCATTTTCTACGGAATGTTTTGAACGACCCGGCAGCATTGTGGGCTCATCTCCGGATGTGCGTGAATGGTTTACTAAATACTCTATTAGACTTTGAAACATCGTCTCTCATAGGACTTCCGGGTCAATTATACTCCGAATTGCATATGGACATGAAGCTCTGGACGTCGCTGATCCCTACCTGAAAGCTGCCGATACTGCTGTTCATTACTTCTCGATCACTACGTATGCAGGTGCATTTGTGGTAGATCTAATCCCTTTTTGTAACATATATTCTCTCGTTTTCCGGCTTCGCTCGCTGATTATTAAAATAACCAGTGCAATACTTACCAGATTGGTTCCCGGGTGCAGGTTTCAAGACCGTTGCAAAGGAAGCAAAAGAGAGCTTAAAAATGATGGTCGACCATCCTTACGATGTTGCTAAGGATCAGATAGTAAGAAATCTGGACAGCATACTTTGTTTTGAGTTTATCCTGCTTACCCTCTATTTAGAAAGCAGGCACTGCCCTGCCTTCTTTCACTTCCGAGCTTCTTGAAGATCGAGCCATTTCCGCAGAGGAAGAATCCATCGTAAAATGGTCAGCTCAGACGCTGCACATCGGTAAGTTTGAGCATCAGCACATTGGGGAAAGCCATAACTTATACCAGTGATATTGGACATAGGTGGTGCAGATACGGTGAGCAATATTTTATGTTCGTGCCTTGTTTACATATTGAAACACATAAGACTGCTGGTACTCTTTATTCCTTTTTCCTCGCAATGACGCTTTTCCCCGAGGTACAGAAGAAGGCTCAAGATGAAATCGACAGGGTTATTGGCAGTGACAGGCTCCCAGCTGCCCATGATCGCGAGTCTCTGCCCTACATCAACGCCATAGTTCTAGAGACCTTGCGCTGGCATTGCCTCGTGCCCCTCGGTACGCTGACCCGCTCGTTGCTTGATATATGTCTGATCTGATTTAGGTGTGACTCATGTTTCTACGGAGGACGACATCCACGATGGTTACTTTATACCCAAAGGTTCTATGATTGTAACAAACCTATGGTTGGTATAAATACATTTCTATTTGCTCTTCTCAAAGTATTGAAATCGATTCTAGGAAGATGCTCCACGATCCCCGAATTTACAAAGATCCCATGGAGTTTAATCCAGAAC
The DNA here is from genome assembly GCF_000218685.1 of Serpula lacrymans var. lacrymans S7.9. Classification (NCBI taxonomy): domain Eukaryota; kingdom Fungi; phylum Basidiomycota; class Agaricomycetes; order Boletales; family Serpulaceae; genus Serpula; species Serpula lacrymans. The sequence continues at coordinate 779,544 of NW_006763293.1, read as the reverse complement.
GGTTCATTGCTACTGAAGGTAAACCTGCAGAAAGAGACCCTCATCACGCATGTTTTGGTTTCGGCAGAAGGTAAATCTCGTGTGTTATCTGAGTCTGTATGGGATCATGATTGACAATAAACTGCTTGATAGGATCTGCCCAGGTAGTGCTATTCGTGTGAAAATTAATGTGGCTGCTAACTTCTGTGGCAGGAATACTTCTAGCTGGGTTATCCATATTTACATCGTGTGCCATGACGCTGGCTGTGTTTGACATTTTAAAGTGCACCGAGAATGGTGTACCCATAACGCCTGAGGTAGGACAGACGACGGGGACCATAAGGTAGGAATACATTTCGAATTTGAACATTATTCATTTGACGACATGACTGTGCAGCCATCCTAAGCCATTCAAATGCTCCATCAACATACGTTCAGCAAAAGCATTATCACTGATTCAGCAAGAGGCATGAGAGATTATGGGACTTCTGATTCCATTCTATAATCGAAGAACCGCTTTCTATGTCAATGTTCTGATGCGCAACTTTTAGCTTGATGTTATTCTTGTTAACTAATCCAGAGAACTTGTCAGGGGGCATTGTACTTCATATATTTATATTCCGGCCCTCCAGGCAATGTTGACCAAAAAAAGGTATTGCTTTCCGGCGTGACTCGGCGCATACCCGGCCAATAACTATAAACTGGTTGTTTCATCATTTCACATAAAAAAACAAGTGATATGTATACTGAGATCTGTGTCACGAATACTCTTAACCCTTATCCACCAGGACAGCCTCAGTTTTAATGTCAGTAAACGATGCTCATCCAGCTCCAATACATGCTTGTTTCATGACAGCGGATCTTCAAGTCAGGCGTACACACATTCATGCAGTTAGGTTCAGCCAACCCTGGGCGGGCTTTCTTATCCGATGTTCCAATCTGAGAACAATTGACATGTCTCCGGAAATCAGCCCGGGCGCAGTGAAAGCCCATCGATGAAGTCTTGATAAGTATAGGCAGGCCACGAGGCATACCAAGTGGGGATTCAGCTGGGAAAACGGTTGCCTTATCATCAATCAGTTTGTCGTCTTTCGTTCTCATTCATTCTTATACCTTCTCGTTCGAAATTCACGATGAGCGGGACAGGCGGTTTTACAGTACCAATGCAGCAGCCGCAACCTTACACACCGCCGTCTGGCACTCAGATCTCTCCAGGATCAATCACATACACCACTTCCACGGGTTCGGATGGTCGAGTGATATACCATCCTTTCCGGTGAGAGAAAGACGCCTTGATCCTTCTGCCTGTGAGCTGATAACAGTCTTCCACATCGCAGAGCCGTACCTGCCAGGTAACTCAAATCTTATTCCTCAACGAGGACAATCTACTATCACACATGCTGATCAACATTTTCAACAACAGCTATGATACACCACAAGGCATTGTTCATGGAATCCAGTGGGTACCAGCAGAAGCCACCCAAATATTGCCCTCAGGTGCTCAGCCAGCTAACGCAGTAAGGGAGTTAATTGCACATGATCCCACATACCTGACGGATATTCATCTTAGGAATTTGCGGCATCATGGAATCGAGGTATGCTCAGTAGAGATGACGAGAAAGCACTTCATAAATGGTAATATAATTATTGAGATGCTTCTTAAAACCTAGTAATTGAACGTATTACTTAGGCAACGGGAGGAAGAAAAGCGCAGGAAAAGAGAAGAAAAGGATGCAGCAAAGCGTCTCTCTCGCATAGAGCACGAAGAACAAGAAATTCGCTTGGCAAGGGAAAGAGACGCTCTTCAGGAACGTAGAAGGAGCATGAATTATAGTCCCATTCCTCCCAGTGCTACGGGTTATCCAAACCCAGGTTCTGCGGCCTATGGTGCCTACACTACTGCAGACTTAGATCGTAAATTCACAGATCTCGCGATTGAGCGCAAGGAGCTCGAGAGAGAGCGAAGGAAATACTCTGATGTGGATAGAAACCGCAGAGCCAGCGGAAACTTTGGGGCTGATCGATCTAGCGTTTATAGTTCCCCTGGAGCAACATATACAAGCCCCACGGGTTACCCTACAGCTGGTTATAATCCGACTACTTCACCTTATCGCCCGGCTGGTGCATATCCAACGTCACCCAACGTTCGTTCTGCAGAATTCCCCAGTTCTATGACTGGGTACTCGTCGTCGACATACCCAACTGCGTCAATCCCAGCTGAGCCTATAGCGCGCGCGGCTTCACCGTATGCTAGAGCGCCTTCTCCCTATGCTCGCCCTCCTGATCGTGCCCCTTCCCCGTATGCACGTGCGGCTTCTCCTTATGCCCGTCCGCCTGATCGTGCACCTTCTCCGTACGCGCGTGCGGCCTCTCCTTACGGTCGCCCACCTGACCGCGCGCCCTCTCCGTACGCGCGTGCGGCTTCTCCTTACGGTCGCCCCCCTGACCGCGCACCTTCTCCATACGCGCGCGTAGCCTCGCCCTATGCCCGTCCACCTGATCGCGCACCTTCTCCATACGCTCGTGCACCTTCTCCTTACTCCCGTCCGCCCGATCGTGCACCTTCCCCGTATGCCCGAGCGGCATCCCCTTACGCTCGTGCGCCCTCTCCGTATCGTGGTCCTCCTACAGGCAGTGTCTCCGGGGTGTACCCTCGAGGCCACATTTTGGAGGGTCAGCCGATTCGTCCTGGCTCACGTGCACCGTCACCTATGCCCCCGCCTGGGACATTCCCTACTGCATCATTCACGCACTCCCCTCGTGTCCCTATGGCATCTGTGTCAGGAGAACAGCAACTTGCTGCACCAGAAGGATTTTCGCGCCCTCCCAATGCTGCACAGTCATACACCCCCTTCAATATCATCAGGATTCAGGACATGGAAGAATTCTATGATCAGATACCCAGGATGCCTCTAGTGCTTGATACACACGATGTATATCACGAGGACTGGATTAGATTCATGAACGTAAGTGCTGAAGTCGTGATCACATGTAACCTTCTCAAATTTCCTTCGTTATTTAGGACCTTGCCCTTGCTTGGGCCGGTAAGATGCCTATCCCCGAGTTTTCTCGTGGACCTCCCCCGAAGCGATCAGCTCTTGTCGCCGATCTTGTTGACTTGTGGAACTCGTCTTTCTTTTTGACTCGCCGAGCTGAAGCGGTGTTATATAAAGGTCGCGAACGTCGCTCGGGTCCTAATGCTGGGACAATAGACCACCACCTCCCTGCCTATGATCTCGATAATTTCTCTGATTCTTCCGATTCTTCCGAGTCCACTTCAGATGATGATTCGGAAAATGATAGATACCCGGTTTATGGCCGCTCCACCCCCATGCGTGATGCAGCTGAAGCCAAGCGCCGACGCAGGGAGAAAAAAGAGGAGCAGAAGAGGCGCAAGAAGGACAAGAAGTTGAGGAAGAAGGCCAAGGAAATAGAGAAGAGGTACACTTTGTACATCAGTTATGCGCCTCCTAGGGAGGGCACCATTCCTGGAGGTCTCGGTTTGTATGCTTGATGCAAATACTGACAGTTGTATGTTCGGCAAAAGATAGATAAAGTCAGAACTTGAATGTGTTAACTACGTTGTACTAGTATCGCCATGTCAGATTTCAACTGAATCGCTCTTGAATAAATTATGTTGCATGCACCATCGTGTTACATTATGCAGATGCAACCATGGTGCAGTGTCGTCGTGCTTTTAGACTTGGGTGATAAGATACAGGAAAGGAAAAACTAAAGACATCTCGAAAATATTGATAGTAGTGTATACCTATGTATTACCATCCACCTCGTCCTCTGCCTCTAGGAGCACCGTTATAAGCTCCTCCATTGTAACCGCCTCCATAACCGCCACGGTTCTGTTCCCCATATCCACCGTATCCTCCATATCCTCCATTTCCACCTCTGTTTCCGGCGCCATATCCTCCTCCCCCTCCCCCTCCTCTATTACTATAATTCCCTCCATAATTACCACGTGAGTTCGAGTTCTGGTAAGGTGCCTGCCCGTATGGAGCAGGATGAGAACCATAACCTGGAGGTCCGCCTCTAGGAGGGCCATTATATCCTCCCATATAAGGTTGTGGTGGCCGCCCGTTCGAACCATAGCCTCCGAAGCTCTGTTGAGGTGGTGGCCGGGATGTTGTCTGCGAGTAAACTGATGGATATGATGTTGGTTGGAACTGTCCGTTCGAGCTACCATATCCTCCTCGATCGTGACTATGAGAATTGTACGACGGAGGACCACCTCGGGGACCACCGCGTCCACCACGATCCATTCCTCGCCCCCCACCCCCGCCCCCACGGCCTCTGCGGTCTTGGTTTCTTTGGCGAGGGTCAGTATCTTGCCAAGAAAGTATTCGAGCAGGCTTTCGAACCCCCGGTAACAACATTGAATGATGCGGGGAGACTTGCTTTGGGAAGAAATAAAGCGCAGACAAAGACCGATCATTCGGTATATCTGGCAAATCCACGGTGCTTAATGGCGAGTAGTAAGTCGAACCAGGTAAACAGTCTGGATTGGGCAGAACGCTGCCGCTGATGCCTTTACTCAACTTCACTGGCATCGGCAAAGGCTAAACCAAGATCATTTAATCAGGGGTGAGAAGAGTTAGACGATCCTCATAGAATATACATACCTCCTTGTCCTTACGTTTTCCGTACAGGCCCTCAAAGAAGGGATAAAGTCTGTGCTCGTCTGAGACCAGCAGAACGTTACTTCCCCATCGATTTCGACGCTTCTCTTCTTCACTAAGCTTTTCGTAACCAGGCGCCATAGCTTCTAGGAGACGTTTTGGATCGATAAAAGGTAACAAAGCCACTCCTTGCCAAAGCATTTTCTTCCCATTCATATCGATTTGGAAAGTACTGGGATAAAAATCGATGATTGGCGAGTCATCATTCAGCATGAGATCGTGGAAAACTTCTGGAATATGTTTGCGACTGAAGGGGAGCATTGTCAATGCGATGAAATTAATAAAATATTAGACCATGTACCTGGAAGCAGGGAAGACGCCCATCAACTGTTCAAAAGGCTTAAAAGGTTGACCAAGTTCAAATTTGATTTCCATGGTACTGAGATCTTCGAAGTCTGACGCAAATGGAGCAAAATGGTAGGGATAATACCATTGCCAGGAAGGTGTCTATTGATTCATAATGAAATACCTGCATTGATATCGTGTGAAAATTACAAACCCCTTGATAATAATAATGCAGAACCCAAGAGAGGCCTTCGATATAGTGTTTTGTTAGTCTGCAGGAAAGTTTTATCAATATCTGAGTGGGTGTCATATTTTAAAAAACCAAGTACTCTTTTTTGAACCCTGCGTCGTCTGAAGTGACGTTGAATTTCTGTTCATAATAACGTTGTTTGTAACCTGGTTCATATAGTCTGGAAATACTTGTTAGTTTGCTTGACGGCAACCAGCTTGTCACATACCTAACGGTGTCCTCCTGTTCCACAGACCCATCAGGTTTCACTACTAAAGACAGAGACGATGGCAACGGTTCCTCTTCATCCTCTTCGATATTCTCATCTACTGCATCTGGCTCGTCACTGACTTCGTCAAGTTTTCGCTTCACGCCAACAACTGACGTCTCTGCCTCTTCAGCTGGAAAAGCATCCGGATCAGGTTCTCCTTCAGCATCTACATCGATGTCGTCTTCAGTACCATTCATTGTCTCAGTCATCATAGGTGGATTTCCTAGACCAGGCACTTCTATGTCTTCCACAAGATCCACAGTAGACTCAGCAATTGGCGGTGGCAAAGATACAGAAGGTTTAACGGGCAATGAAGCACTGGGTTTCACGGGAGTAAGACCAGCCAGTTCTGCTTTCAACATCTCAGCGGCGCTCATGTTCGCCATTCGTATCGCTGCTCGATTTGCTACTACATCACGATTGGAACCCGCTAGCGCCTGTGCTGCAGCTGGGACACTTTGCATGGACTGAACAGTAGGCGTAACACCAAAACCAATAGAATCAGCCTTTGCGGCGAAATCATGCATAGGACGCTGAGGAAGGGACGGATGAACAGGCGGAGCCATTGGAGATGCAGTTAATGCTATAGAAGGTGACGGTCCAGATAAACTTTGTATTTCGGGAGGTCTATCGTTTCCCACTCTACGACGTTTAGTCTCTGAATCTTGCCGGTGTTGTGCTGAATGTGTACTTTCAGTAAGATCACGTCAAAAATTGAATATAATGCCTTACCCTCTTGCCGCCGTCTGAAGATATCATCTTCTCTTCGCGCCAAACCTTCAAGTATAATTTGTGCACGAGGTAACTCAAGCTGGCCATGATTCGTCAAATAACCTCCCATTCTGGGTAGCTCATCTTTCCAAATCCTTAGCAAAGTATCAATAGCACCTTCTCGAATCTCAAGGGATGGTAGATGGGGCAAGAAATCGTTCCCAACAAAGAAGATAAGCAGTACCCAGTCATCAATCGCTTGCTCGAAATTGAAAGGGAAGGGTGCATATTTTACGTCAAGTTCGACTTCGAGATATTCGCGCAGAATAGCGACATCGAGGAAAATGAAGGGCTTCTTTTCGGTAGGCGGTTTTTTTATTTCTGTTTTTACCCCTGTACATTGAGCGGCATAGTGACCTTCTTCCCCACATATCCGGCACCCGGTGCCTTTGTCCTGCGAAAATACGTCTTCTCGAAGCACTTTGAAATGAGGCTCATGCGTTGCCAGCGCAAGCATGATAAGGTCAGCATCCTGGAAAACTCTGTGTTAATACTGAGGACAAGAAAAGGCTGGTTTTTTTCACCCACCAAACCATAAATCACGTGACGGGAATTGGGATCATGACCAACATTCGTACGCTGTCTCCTAATGAAATCCATGATTTTATGTTCCCCTTCTCCGGGAACACTAGCGTCAGATATTATTACTTGCAACTATAGAAAATAAATTTGCAAAGTGTTAGTGCCATATGGGTGTGTACAGAAAGTAAAACTTACATCTTTCCATCCGGGGTCCGTGTTCATTTTTTGAACAACCCAGTATCGAAGCGAAAGAGCAAGTAAATCCATGAAAGGTGTACCGGGCGTAATTGCGTTGGAGTCCCAAGCTACCTTATTCTTCTCATCATCACTGATAGTTTTACCCATGGCTAAAAGGACGGTTATTGAAGCCAATGTTAGCGAATATGCATACGAGCTTACCTTCCCACTCTGCAACAGCTTCCCTGCGGGCTTCTTCCTTGTCCTTAGCTTCTTGAGCAGACCTGAAACGCCTCGAACGCTGTTGATTCATCTTTGCACGGGGTGCGACACCATCTTTATCAACAAATGTTAGTGAAGTTAATTAAATCGTGTGAACAACATCCAAAGTCGACTTGCCAATGGCCATGAAAAGAACTTTTCGAGGTCTGACCATGTTGACAACCCGTTCAGTGTAACTGAAGATATCGACCATCATTTCCTCCTCTGTCTCCGGAGCAGGCTATAGTAATATGGAGTATATGATGAGTCCTAAGAGGAGTTCTGAGGGGCGAATACGGAAATACTGACCTTGTTATCAGGGTGGGTACAAGGGTGAACCTAGGTATTCAGGTCAGTACGAAAGTTCGGATGGTAACAGAAATATCCCACAATGCCATTCATATCAAGATACAGATTGTCAAATTCTGTTCCATTGGGATTCGGCGTAGCCATGTTGACCGGAACTTTGATGTTTATGCCCTCAGCATCAGGCATTTCAGTCTCTTCCTCCTCAGCGACAGACTGGACTAAGAAAGAGAAGAAAGGGTTCAGCATGGATTCGTGCAAACTGAATCTCTCACTTACCGATTTTCGGGTACTTCTTGCTGAGCCATCGAAATAAGGCGGGAACACCCTAGCACAAAATATTAGGAAAAGAACGAGCATATAACTAGATGATGTTCCCTACCATGATTTTCTGCCCAAATTACACCTTAAAGTGAGGTTTTATATGTTCAGAAGACCGAGTCAGCCTTATGTCGTAGTGGTTGCAGCGAAAGCTAGTAACTGTGCTCGACGGTGCCGCAAGAAATCGTGAAAACCTGCGCACACGATTGCCGCACAGCTTTCCAAATCCGGTTGCTGACATTATAATTCCCACGTTCCCCACACTATGACTCGGGCAGCCTTCCTGACTCGGAAGATATCACAAGATTTCTTTATGCCCTCCTCTCTTCCCAGGATCCCCAACTATCTGCTCCTTTCACCAGCTTTGCTCAACAGCTAGGCGACATCTTATCGCGCAGCTATCATGAAAAGTGTATTTCAGAATGTCACCGTCAACGGCGAGGCATCTGGATCACAGCAACCACCGAAATCGCAGAAGACGATGACCAAGGCAGAGAGAAGGGAGCTACAAGAGAAACAGCGCGCTGCTAAGGCTGTTTCAAAGACTCCGGGTGCTCCAGGGGGAGCCGCCAATGCTAAAGGAGGCGCGAAACCATCGGTACCCGCACCAAGCACTCCTACGGCCAAGAAGGTTAGGAGAGGTACCGATGCTGCTATGACGAAGCCAGCAGGAGCTGGCAAGGATGTACTGAGTATCGTTGGAGAAGATACAGCTCGTGGTCTCAGGATATTCTCGCATTTTGGGCTACCCAAACCCCCTGGCCAGGCGAAAGGAGATATACACCCTACAATCGTACGTCTAGGCCTTCAGTTCTCAGAATTCAAGATCTCAGGTGCAAATGCGCGGTGTATTGCGACGCTCACAGCGTTCAAAACTGTATGTTTGTTTATATTACATCTTAAGCCGAACAGATGCTGATGGGTCATTAGGTGATCCAAGACTATGTCACCCCTCCCAATAATACGCTGTCGAGACATCTGATGACTCATCTTTCCCCACAAATAACATATCTCGTTTCCGCAAGACCGATGTCAGTTACAATGGGAAATGCAATCAGACAGCTAAAGCTTGAAATCAGTGGATCCGATATCGATCTTCCAGAACAAGATGTCGGTACTGTTATCTTCGTATCATAACGAAGTCTCTGATTATTTTATCAGGCAAAAGATGCGTTGTGTCGGAAGATCGATAACTATATACGTGATCGCATCATTATCGCCGACCAAGTCATCCAAGAGACTGCTGGAAAGAAAATTAAAGATGGTAACGTGATAATGACATACGCTAGGTAATTATGAAAGTCACTTTTAATGTTTCTTTTCATGTATTAAACGTATATGTAGATCGTCAGTGGTAGAAAAAGTACTTCTTCGCGCTCACGCGGAAGGCAAGCAATTTTCTGTAATCGTGGTCGACTCGAGACCAATGTTAGAAGGTGAGGTCTGAAGTCAATGGTTGACGTACTCAATCTCATGCCATGTTATGTATAGGAAAAAAATTGTTAGCTGTTCTCTCGTCCGTCGGCATACCATGCACATACCTTTTATTACCGGCTGTCGGCTCCATCATCACGGAAGTATCGATCGTGCTAGTTGGCGCTCACTCATTACACTCAAATGGCGCCGTGTTTTCGAGGGCTGGAACTGCATTGGTGGCTATGATGGCCAAGCAGCATTCAGTACCTGTCGTCGTTTGCTGTGAAACCTATAAGTTTTCTGACAACGTACAACTGGATAGTTTCATCAAAAATGAGCTTGGTATGGTTTTTCCTAGACTTGAAAATTTATGTACCGATTTATATTTCTTATAGCTCCCGAAGGCGACCTCTTCTCATCGTTTCCCTTAACGCGACCCAAAAATACCTTGACTCTTCACGGTCAAGCAAATCTAGAAATCTTGAATCCTTTGTACGACCTAACGCCTCCCACAAGCATCACCGCAGTGGTGACAGAAGTTGGTGTCATTCCCCCTAGTTCTATCAGCTCGATACCTTTAGCCTTAGGCCGCACTACAATTTGAGATGAATCATTCAATTATACTGCTAAGTTACGATTAATTACACTGGACTTGGGGCATCTCGTATGTATGCTTAGACTTGTGTGGTGTACGTATGTGGTCATTTGCAAGTGTATATTGTTCGGCCAAGTACTACTTGTAACTCATAGCTTTGTAGCGTGCTTTCGAAACTCGTTTTAATTTATACAATCGCTTTGTTGTGTCGGAGTAGTTATATCACACAGGAAGTCTAAATGTGAGACATGTAATAAAACTGTATGTTTATTAATCCAAACTAACCAGCCTACACAGTCATATTAATGCAGACGATAGATAGCCCAGCTATAGTTCAGTTTTCTTGCTAGAATCCCGTTCCATAACTTGTTTTTCTATCCACTCAAATGCCTTATCGGTCACTTGTTCTACAGGATGGTCGAATAGATAGGGCAAGACAGGTACAATCGCAAGACCGGTGAAAGTTGGTCCCCACGTTTTGACACGAGTATTCTTGACGTTTGCGAACGCCTTACGCGCCTGTTTGACTGCGGTATGTATCGTGAAAGCTGGGAGAGCCCTAAACGAGACATGAAGGTTATTAGGTGAGCAGAAACCATGCGAAGAAGAAAGGAACCGAGCTAACATTGACGCTATGGATTGGAAGATCGCACGTTTGACACCTACCATACCTATTCTCGTGGGCTCGGAAAAATGGGCGGCTTCTAGGGGACTTGGGCCTCTTCTGTGAGCTTTGTAAGCTTCATAGCCTACATCACTGTGACGGTGTTAGCCCCACATCATGATGGATGGGGAAGTGCTTGGTCTGTGACGTACCCAGCAAGGTAAACCCAGGAAATACCGTACGCCGCAGTGACTATACTTGGGTGAACGACAGGTCGAAAGGCCTCGCCAACATCACTGGTCTGGGATGAGTCTACACCACAAAAAGGTAGGAACAGAGATATGAAATGTCTTACATATGCAATGTACCGGGTGCTTGCTCGGAGTGCGGTTCGCAGACGAGCACCGTAAGCCATGTAGCGCAGATCTGAGTCTGTTGAGTCTACATTCTTGTCTGCAAGGGTGGTGAGCTCGTCTTGAGCCTTTTCTACAAGCGTTTCGTTTCTAGACATATCTTCGAGTTGAAACTGTAGCAAGAGTGAGCCAGATCAAAATACTGAGACGCCGTAGCGGCCGTTACTACACGCTGAGCTGAGAGGCGTTGGGTCTGCCGAACGAACGTGGGCAAAGAAAGCCGGCCGGCGTAAGTAAGCGAGGCCGGTGGCAAATTCCGGGTGTGGCCGTGAGTCACAAGGGGGACGTCCGCCACTGTTTGTCGTCGTACCAAGCGTTCTCTAGTACTTGTACTTGAACCAAGTCTTCAAGACTGTTTCTTGTTTCTTATCTTATATCCTTATGTCGGAATCCATGGCTGTTGAAGGCAAGCCCCAGGACATCGTGCACGGACCCACCCAGGATGTGCCAGCGAAGATCAGCGCATATTACAGCCTCGTCTTCCCAAACATCACCTTTTATCTCCAGACCCTCAATGTCACCATTGGCCGTCGATGTATCCCAGCTGCATCTTCGTCGTCTGCAGAGCATACTCCCGTGGACGTCGACCTCGGGCCTCTCAAGAGCGTCTCGCGGCTGCATGCCAAGATAGAGTACGAAGAGGAGGAGGAGCGTTTCATTCTTGTCGTTGTGGGTAGAAATGGGGCTTGGGTCGACGGCGTATGGTCAGGCAGCGGAAGCAGGGTTCCCCTCACTGAACGGTATGTAGACACGTTTCAGCAAATGAACTCATGTCTCACTATTGCGTAGATCTCAAATTCAGATAGCTTCCCGGACATTTCACTTTGTCTTGCCCCCTCCTCCTCCACTTCCAGAAGACTCGCCCTCTCCTAGCTCCCAATCTTCCGCACAGAGACCACGTTCCCCATCCGTGGATATCACCTCAATCTCTCCGCCATCCTCTTTCATATCTCACTCTCCCCCGCCTATCGCTCCCCCTCCCGCCTTACCCCCGAAGCTCGCCCCTGAACCTGAACCACAACTCCCCAACTCTAACAGCATCTCTAGGGCTAAGAATTCGTCAAAGAAGCGCAAGAAATCCGACGTCGATATCCTGGCACGGCCAAAGCCAGAAGTTATGCCACCGAAGCCACAATTCACTTATGCCCAATTATGTTATCGCGCAATAAAGTCTATGGGAGGGAAAGCTACTTTACAAGATATATGTACTTGGATGATGGAAAATCACGATTGGTATCGCTACAACGAAGGCGCTGGTTGGGAGGTATATTGACCCTTTGTTTTGTCTTTATCAACAATGCTAAAATGTCAAATTTTCAGAATTCTGTTCGACATAATTTATCTTCCGGTCGTGCCTTTAAGAAGATGGAGCGTAGTACAGGTGAACGGGGGAAGGGTTTTTATTGGTCTGTGGATGAGAAATTCGAGCATATATTCGAGGAACAGGAAGCCAAGAGTCAAGCCTTGGCTGCACAAGTCAGTGGTGGAAAAGACGGCAAGTCCAAGAAGAAAGACAAAGGAATGCCCCTAGAGCCTGCTTTGAAGCGAAGCATCAAAGGTGACCTAAAGGGAACCCCGCTTCCACCGCCTCTTACCTCAGCTCCACTTGCGATGAAGTCTTCCTCCACGACTGCTGCACACCGTTCCGGTCTCTTTACTACTGCTCCCCTATCAACCCCATTCGGTACTGCACCTGCTGTGAAGATGGAACCGTCCGCTCCACCTCAACTCACACCCGCACCTCCAAATGTATCTGCCTCGGGTGCTCAGTCAGTGAATGTATCCACTGGAACTACTCCTCATGCATCATCTCCAGCTCCCCCTACCGGCTCGACTACGCTATCTAATGAAGCCGTCAAGTCTGTACAGCCGCCTCCTTCCATGGCCGCACTCCCTCCATCTGTCTGCTTGCCGATCATCGTCGGCCCTGTCCCTCCATCTCATCCATCAGCCTCTTCTAGCGATCCTACTGCCCAACAGACGCAACCGATCGTCCTCCACAACAACACACTCATCCTGAACCCGACTATATTTTCTCACTTGACTCCCGAGCAGCTGCGTGAACTAGAGGCATTAGGAGCACAGAAGGCACTGGAAATTCTACAGGGCTATATTGTGAGATTTCTCAAAGAAAGGATGAAGACTGAAGGGTCTCGGGGAAGGGGTCGCGGGAAACCGAAAAGAGGTCGTGGCGCTGGTGCTGGGAGAGGTGGTCCCCCAGTAGCAGGTATGGCAGCAGAACCGGGCCCCTTTACTAGCAATACTCTTCCCCTTCGCAATGCGCAGGCAAAAGATTCTGAACTGGATCAGCAAGGACAGTCTTCACATCCACCTGCAGCTGAGACTGTACCGGTATCTGTGAACGCGAAGCCACCTATTCCTGTTCCAATCACGCCTCCTAGCTCTGTCTCGATACCTCCTCGCGAAGACACATCTTCCCCGATTATCGTTGTTGATGATGGAGACTCACCAGTCGATGATGAACCGGCGATGAAGAGAAGAAGACTGGACGCAAGTGTTGCTAGTGGATGACACACGTGACACTCGATCGGTTTTCCTTTCACGATGGTCACGATAATATGGTGTCAATCATTTGTTTTCCCCCTCTTTTTGGTTATGATCCACAATTCATATCTTTAGCTAGTTTCTGGTATTGGCGGAGGGGTGTATGGGTTCCCTTCTGCTTCGTTGATTCGTGTGGTTACGAATTGATGATGTATAGCAGCCTTTTTTTACCACTTACATATGAATCATTATAATGCGATTTTTTGACGGATTCATGCCAGTTTTCATGGTGTGAGATGTCTTACACCAACGATTCATAGATTTTCCACAACAGTTGCTGTTGACCACGCACACGGAAGTAACCTAGAAATTAGACCAGTAATAGACATTTCAATATGTATTTCTGGATATAACAAGAGTACAACAAACGTAGAGATTATTTTGGGTATAGTGCAAATTTTGGAAACACGACAGCAATGCGATAGCAGAATATAAGTACAGCAATCAACATGTACGAGGACAGCAGTTTCAGTTTCATCAACAAGATCAAGCACTCCATACTTCCTAGAACTTTTTATAGTTTGTATTGCGGTGTGGACATTGACGTTACAATATCATGATCTTTCCGGAACAGTAACAGCAGCGGCAGCGGCACAGCAAACTGCTTATAAGTGGAACCGTTTGTTGAAAAACCGCTGGGCAAGGCAATTCAAGATCCCCTCTCCAATTTTCCTCGTCTCCCATTCTTGCACGGGGTCGCAGCTTAACGCTGCCTGTTTTATGTGTTTTGCAAGGCGGGACGAATGAATCTCTGAGTTGCTGATAATCCATTTATGGCGATCAACTTCTTTCAGCACATCTAACAGCTCTTTCTGTTCAATAATCTGTGGAATTATGAACTTTAGTCTATCTTTTTCTGAAGAAGTAGGAAATTTTCTCCACTCACCGGCACTGGGCCTCCCTGGGCCTCCTCGGATGCAGCTTTGCGCTTTCGATAAATCTTGGCCAGTTTATTAGACCACTCTAGCATTGTGTCATATAAGACGATCGCCTTCGCACGTTTGGCGGGGCGTGAGGTCTTTTTCTTGCGAGTTTCTTCCTCCTCCTCCTCCTCCTCTTCCTCGTCACTGGAGTCCGACCCCAACGAGTCGGCTTTTCTCTTGCCCTTCCAGCTGGAGGCCTTAGAGTATGAATTGCCGGAAGCTCTCCTTCTCTCCGCCCACTGATTTGCGAGTTCACTGGCACTACGAATATCTTCGGTTTGTCGTTGGACAGCAGGGCTGATGATCTCTTCGGGCACCGAGGATCCCGAAGATACGGGGCTGGACGCGGTGCCGACATCAGTTGTATGCTCTGACATCTCGGGCTCTGTGCCGTGCGACTGCACACCCTCCTCTTCACTGAAGTGTCCATGTCTATCCCCGAATATGTCGTCGGGATCAGAGTCAGAGCCACTGTCGATTATATCTCGCCGTACATCCGTCATCTGTGGTTCGTTCTCGTGATACTCGTGCTCTCGATCATGTCCTTGGTCATCATGAGTACGTGCGCTCAGCTCTGCTAAACCATCATCGTCCGAATCACTACTGATTTCGATAATCTCTCGCGGCCCGAAGAAATCATTATCGTCTGCTTTGTCTTCGACAAGGAGTGCTGCAGTTGATGGTTTCGGTATATTTACGCCTGCATCTCGTGGTGCACACTCACCATCCTCTTGGACTGAAGCATCCATCGTATAATCTTGCCAAGCATCTGCACCATCTGTAGGTTGTTCGACAATTGCTTCAGGTATAAGCTCGCTGCCCTGGACCTCATCCCTTAACTCTCCCACTCCTGTTTCGCCCTTGGGTTCGCTGCCTTCTGCATCATCCCTGAGCTCTCCAGCTTCTCTATCGCCGCTGGACTCGTCTATCTCTGGCCCATCCCTGAGCTCCCCTGCTTCTAATTCATCCCCGAACTCTCCAGCCTCTGTCACTACAACATTTGCAGGAGCTGCAGTTCCTGATAAATTGTTCAGCGAAGTCTCGCGAGCTTGTGAAGCCAGTTTAGGTCCTTGCTGCCCAACATCCACATCATCGACGAGGTTTGTGGTCTCTGCGACTCCCCGAACTGCCGTTTCCGAGGTATTAGCCGAACCGTGAGCTGTGAACGCATTACTGCCTGCCGGCAGTGCCGGCTCAAGCTCTTTCTGCGCCGGCGCACCTACATCTTCGACGAATGTTGCAACTCCTGTGTTAGCTGTAAGCAGCTCGTAAGGCGCGTTCAGCTGGAAATCCAGCATAAGTGACTTACCATTGTTAGCTAGTTCTGATGTCTCCCGGACAATTTCTTCCAGGTCCTGGCTATCTGGAAACGCCAGCTCAAGATCCTCGTCTATAGGATCTTCATCGGAGAGGGTGGTTGCGATTTCTAAGATCGGTGGACATAGATTAGCAAATAAGCATGGTTTCTGGATGGGTGTCGGGAACGTACCATCGTCTGGAACTAACGCCGGCTTGAACGTGTCTTGAACAGTTCGTTGGTGAATCGGCAACGTGTTAATTTCTGGTAGCGCCGGCTCTGCTTCTTTGTGTACCACATCTATGTGTTCAACGAGAGTTGCAGCTTTTGTGGCTTCGAGCGTAGCTGTGCACAAATCACTCGACAAACCCTGCTGCGAGGCAGTGACTGGATCTGGGGCCAACGCGTCCTGAACCATATGTTCCGTGTCGATTTCTGGTAATGCCAGCTCCAGGTCTTCTTCTTCTTCTACATCTGCATCATCGGTGATAGATGTGGTTCCCGTGGTCGTAGAAACTGCCAGACATGAAGTATCAGACGCGTTTGCTTCCGGTGATTTCAAGTTAGAGATTGTCGACGTACCATCGTTGGCCGGCAAAACTGGCGCTAACGCGTCCTCAGAAACCCTTGCAAGACTTTCGCCCTCAGCCTCAGTTACTTCAAGTTGCCGTTCATACGCTGAAGCTACAGCGGGAAAGCGAGAAATGGTGTGGCGCAATGAGATCTGAAGGGCTTCATGGCGACGACGAGCAACTTCAGGAGGTATAGATTCGTTGAAAGGCAAGCGCCGGTTGTGAAAGCGCTGAGGAAAATGATGGCTACGATCGGACATGGAAAATGAAGCAGCTCCAAACGCGTTCTGAGTCTGAAGAGCTCTAAATTTGGACGGATTGGCTGTACTGGCTGTAATCAAGCCTTCATGAGCATTTTGATGAGCAGGTTGGCTGTTTTGAGGGATATGGTTAGGAACTGAGCTATGACCAATGTCAATATCAGTCCTTTCAGCACCTGCCACTGCAGGACCAAGCACTGCAAGACCAAGGGCTAAATCCTTTTTGCCCTTTATCACCCTGGGGGGAATGATTTTGGTATGAGACAATGGCTCTGACCATTGGACAGACTGATTGTGAGCATGGGCCAAGGGTACACCACTTCTGGACTTTTTCAAGATAGATAATTTTTGCCCATTGAAGGACTTCAGTGCAATAGGATCTGAACACAACACCGCGCTTGGTAAGACTTTGAAACCACTTTTAATCAATAACAAACCATTACTATAACTCTCCAAGGTAGGAGAAGGAATAGTATATGACATGCCAGGACCACCATCAAGTGCATCACTAAGTGAAGAAGAAAGACGCTGAGAAGTCATAGTTATCCCACAATTGGTGGTGGAATATGCAGCTAATCACAGCTAATATAGCATTGTCAATCAAGATATGTATATATATAAACACAAGTATTGGGCTAACCTTGTTCACAGATGATGATGGTAACAGAAAAAGAGGGGTAGTTGCAATTTTCCCATCTGGTGCTGCTTATATATTTGGCAGCTGAGTTTAAATCTGGCTTTCAATTTTGAGCTCAGTATGATTATTGTCTATTTTAGGCATGGATCAGCCATATTACTCATATGACTTTGATTTATAATAATTTTTGTCATTCACAATTAGTCAGCATACTACAAATAATTTCACCCAAGTTTTTGGGGAATTTCTGGATTGCATAAATTCTGGATTGCATAAATATTGAAACTCAGCTTACTAGCATTAAAATTTTAAAACTAGAAGAGACAAGATAGAGGTTGTAACGACCAAGAGTTTCTTACTCTGGCGCACAACTTGGACAAGCAAAAAGAAGAGAGAAGGGATCACCCCTTCGGTTTCAACAAGTTAGTTGTGCTAGACAACAGGAGAACTCACTGAGTCCTTCCCCATGTATTGCTCCTGTATATATACTAAAATACATGAGGTACTGTACAGTTGTAAATAAAGTTTAAAGTCCGATGTCTAGCATGTGACCGGTCACATGCTAAGTCTAGATACTGGTCAGGTGTTGTTGGTCATGTGACTATGAAAAGTTGAAAATGTAAAGTAAAGTAAATAGTCACATGGCTGGTCATGTGACTTGGAAAATAAAAAGTAAAAGTACAAAAAGTGAAGCGTAAGTAGGTACTGGTACGTCAATTGTAACAGAGGTAGCATTAGTTAGCTTGATGTTCATATATTACTTGTGTAAATAGCACATGACTTTTATATAGACTGCTTTGTCTGTTTGACTAATCTGGGCTGAGTGCAAAATAGGAACTCAGAGTTGAGCTTTACTGCTATTTTCAAAACAGTTGATATAAATATAGATAAACATTCTGTAGTGTTCTATTGTATTCTATACAATCTTATCGCTGAGTAAGTAAAGGTATGATGTCATATCATTCATATTGTGTAGTCACATGGTGGGTCTAGACATTAGTCAAGTGAGGTGTCACATAATTGGTCACATGACTTTCAAAAGTAAAATTAAGTAAAAATATACTAACACTGTATAGATTATCCTAGTCTCCCCAGTCAGACCAAATTACTGATATGATAGTCAATATCAGTAAATACTGTAAGGTCTGACCTAAACTATGGTGCAGTTCACTTAGACACCACCTGTTTTGTGCAAAATTCCCACTCCTCCGAAAAAAATTCTGATTTTTATTTCATCTTGCAAAATCATTCCTTTTGATGAGAGGATCAATGCCCTAAGATGGATTTTTTTTTGGATAATATCCGACTGAGATAAGTTTTGGTGGGAGGTCAAGTTGGCGGGTAGGTATAAACAAGTTTCCCATCAGTCAAAAAGACGTGCTACGTTCTCTGGGACTTGTCTGTGTGACTTATACTTTGTAGAGCTGAACTGCTTGACCTGTAATTGTGCATCTTTTGTCCCCAGGCCTGACCGGTAAGCATTAATCCACCAGTGCATCCAATGCTCCCACAACCGTATTGTGCTCACATGCACTGACTCCAAAGCTTCTGGAAAACTCTCCTTAAGTGTATCAAACGAGTCATTGCAGTTGTCACGGAGATATTTGTTGACCCTCCCACAGAAGAACTCAATAAAATTAAGTTTGCAGTGGAACTTGGGCAGGAAAATGCACAGATGTCCTGCCTGCTCGATAGTCTCCTGGACAAGGGATATCTGTTTGAAAAAATCAGGCTGATGCTCTAAAATTGCTTGTTATAGCAGGCTACAATGCTAACAATATTTGTATCCTTCATAAATTTATCTGGGCCCAGAACACACTAAATGTAACAACCAAGAGTTAGTTACTCTGGCGCACACAGGAACACACTATAAATGTAGTGAATGGGGAGTGGTTACCCCTTAGGCTGCAGAGAGTTTGTTGGTTAACAATAGGAGGACTCGCTGAGGAGTCTCCTTGATCTATTGGGGTATTTATACTAATACAGAGTGTTTGTACCTATGTACTGTACAGTTGATAAAAGGAGTGGCTGATGATGTCAGAGGGCGCAGCCCGTGTGACCAGCTCCACTGTGTGAGAGACTTTGTGTTTAAAAGAAGAATAAAGGCAGCGTCATGTGAGAAAGTGGAGTTAGAACGAAAAGGAAAGTGCCGCATGGCATGGAGTGTGAACTATCGTAAAAAGGTTAAAGTGGAGAATGAAAATTAAAGGAAAGGTCCAAAAATTGTGTTATCGTAACACTACCCCCCTTCTAAGGCTCAACTTCCAGGCGAGACCAAATACCAGAGGTGGTAGTTAAATTTTCTCGCATAGTTTGAAAAAGAGAATTAAAAAGTTTTGAATCCATGCCTCTAAGCTTCCTAGGAGCTGAGGGATTCTTAGAATAAAATTTGGGAACAGCGTTGCGGGAGTTATCCAGATGGGCTTCTGGCTCCCACGTTCTGTCCTCGTCTCCATAGCCCTTTCACAGGACTAGGAACTCTAATTTACCACGCTTCAAGTGTGCATCCACCACCCGTTCAACTTCGAACTCTTCTTCACCTTCCTGGGTGACTACAACCGGTCCGGGGGCCGGTCTACACGCTGTCCCGGCAGCGGCCCTTTGTAGGGTTTCACATGACTAATATTGACCGTGGGTACTACCCTCATTCGTTTTGGGAGTTCCAGCGCCACTGCGTTGGGTTTGACTTCCTTAATCTGGTAAGGGCCAATCCACTTTTTGGTCAGTTTTCTAGACTGCCGATCTTTTAACTTTAAGTGGTCAGTATCTAACCAGACCAGGTTGCCAACCTTGTAGTCAGGGGCCTTAGAGCGTCTACGCTCTGCCCTGTCTTTCATCTGCTCTGCAGTTTTGAATAGTGCCTTGCGCGTTTCGTCTAAGACAGACTTCATGTCCTTGGTCATGTTCCCAGCAGCCTCGTTCTTGCTTCTGCCAGGTTCTACACCCATTCTGGGGAGGTACAATCTTGTTACCTCAAATGGTGCCTTTCCTGTAGCCGACGACTGTTTAATATTGTATGAGAACTGGGCTATCTTTAGCCACTTGGCCCAATCCATCTGCCTGTCACTAATAAATATACGGAGGTATTGTTTCAACTCCTGGTTTAGTCTCTTTGTTTGTCCATCAGTCTGCGGATGGAACACCGTTGATAACTTGGGTTTGATGCCCAGCATCCAGCATAATTCTTTCGTAAATTCGCTAGCAAGTTTAGGTCCTCTATTGGAAATAACCGTCTCTGGTAATCCATGGATGGACCATACGAAATCTTTAAATAAATTTGCCGTACCAGAGGCAGTAATAGTTTTGTTGGTGGGTATGAATACCACTTCTTTGTAGAAGCGATCTACTACCACCATTACTGAATCATACCTATTTGACTCGGGCAGATCCATTGTGAAATCAACCGATATATCTTGCCAGGGACCAGCTGGTATCGGATTCGGCATACATTTACCAGCCGGCGGTTGATAAGAATTCTTAGCCATGGCACATCTCAGACAGGATTTTACGTATTCCTGTACATCTTTGACCATGCCAGGCCACATATAGTTTCTGTTGATCCTTGCGGACTCAGGCACATAGATTTTGTCTTTAAAATGGAAGAGCCTGTCTTCCCATAAATAATTTTCATTGCCATCAAGGCGCGCCTTCTCTTCTGAGGAGATGTCTTTCTTGAAGACTTCCAGAAGATCGGAATCCTGCCCGATTCTAACATTGGCAACCCTTGATTGGTCTATCAGGGTAACACCTTTGTTGTCATCTTCGATGCTGTTGGCATGATCCTTTCTTCTGGACAAAGTGTCCGCTTTCCCCATAGAGCTTCCAGGCTTATGAATTAATTTATAATCAAACCTTGACAAGTATACCGCGTAGTGGGCCTGTCTTCGGTTCAAGTCTTGGGCCGTCATAAAATACTCCGGATTCTTATGATCGGTCCAAATTTCAAATTGGTGTCTAGCACCTTCTAAGTAGTGCCGCCAGTGCTCTAAGGCTCTAATGATGGCTAGCATCTCTTTGTCGTAAATTTGATAGTTGCACTCTGTAGGCGACAAACTATGTGATAAATAGGCACAAGGCCTCCAAAGATCGTCAGGACATTTAATTGACAAAACAGCCCCAGTAGCAAATTCAGAAGAGTTGGTTTCTAGCCGGAACTCTTTGTCTAATTCTGGAAATGCTAATATGGGCGCTGTTGTAAATGCCTGTTTAAGCTTATCAAAAGCTTCTTGTTCTTTGGCACCCCAGTGCCAAACAATGTCCTTTTTAGTGAGATCGTTCAATGGTCTCGTAATTCTTGCGAAGTTTTTGATAAACCTTCGGTAGAAATTTCCCAAGCCAAGGAAGGCCCTAACTCCTTTGACAGGAGTTGGTTCTGGCCAGTCCAATATAGCTTGAACTTTCTCAGGGTCTATCCTGATTCCATTCTGGCCTATGATTATACTGAGGAAGTCTATTTCCTTCACTTTAAAATTACATTTTTTGGGTTTGACGAATAGGTCCCGTTCCTGTAGGCGTCGAAGGACTTCTTGCACGATCCTGTCATGCTCAGCCTCATCGTCCGACCTCGTAAATATTAACAAATTGTCAATGTAGATGATAACACAGTTTTCCATATCCGCAAAGATCTCATTCATCATGCTCTGGAAGGTCGCCGGTGAATTGGTCAACCCAAAGAACATAACAAGGGGTTCAAAGGATCCTCGGTGGCACGTGAACGTGGCCTTCCAAGCATCTTCTTCTTTGGTTTGTACATTATTGTACCCCCATCTGAGATCCATCTTTGTCAAGATCTTGGCACCAGCCAATTTGTCTACTAGCTGACTGATCAAAGGCAGCGGATACGCATTTTTAACCGTGTGCTCATTCACGTAACAATAATCCATAATCATGCACTTCTTACCTTTTTTTTTAGGGATGAAGAACACCGGGGACGTCATAGGGCTTTTGGAAGGTCTGATGTAACCCTTCCTAAGTTGTTCATCTATGAAACTTGATACCTCATCTCTTTCTGGAGCAGAGAGTGGTATTATGTGTCCTTTTCTCGGTTTGAAGGTGTCCTTCAAATCTATAGCATGGTCCCAAGGCTTAGCCTCTGGGAAGCGCTCTGATGTATGTTTAGAAAAGACTTTCCAGAAGTCATGGTACTCGGGAGGTACCAGTTTCTTAATCTCTTCCTCGGGTTTTACCTCATCATTGTCATCGTTGATTTTTTCTAAAGATCTGAGCTCATAAACGTGACCAGCGTTTATCTTCTCAAGATGCTCATTGTGATGGACGTGATTTGGTTTACCCCAGTTCACACACTCCCGAGGGCAACGTGACAATGTGACAACCCCTGTCTGCCAGTCAATCTCAGGATTGTGTTTAAATAGCCAGGTCCAGCCCAAGATTAAATTAACCTTCCCTAGTTGGGTAGCTTCGGCGGTGACTCGTTCTCTGTGTCCTTGGTATTCGACAACAAAAGAACATTTTTGGGTGATACAGCCACCTGCTAGATACATCTAATTTTACAAGGGGGAGTCTAATTTGCTCCGCCCAGACCTGATCTATGAAGATTCCGTTAGCGCCTGAATCAAGCAGTGCGCTGGTTGGGTGTACTATGCCCTGGGCAAGGTTTTCCACACCAACGTCTAAACAGATCTCTTTTTGGAATAAATACGTGCACATCAACACACACCTTGGGATTTTGGGAAAGGGTGGCTCCAAAGAAGAGGAAGTATTGAAAGAAACATGTTTTTCTATTTTAGTTTTACCAGAATCAAGCACCCTAGTGTTTGTCTTGCCGGGGCCACACTCCAAGGGAGACGCTGGTGCAGCGGTAGTATCATAAATATTAAAGTTACAAGTTTTCATACAAGTACATATTTCTGGTAAATTTTGAAATTTATTTACAAATTGGGGAGCCATCCCCGTCTTTCCTTTATTGCTTGTGCAACACCCCGGAGCAGGGGCCACTTTGTTGTGGTTTACTTCATTGTTCATAGGAGCGAAGGCACCCAAGTGACCTAAGCTCCGAACTCTTTTCCCTGAGCCTTCATTTCAGCAGCCTGCTGATTGTAGAAGAAGGCCCGGATTTCGTCGTAAGAATGACTGGCCAAAGAACAAAGCCGATCGTCCGGTTTCTCGGTTTCTAATTGGCGCGCCTGGCGCCCTTGGTTATTTTTTTGTTGAGCGGCCTGCGCCCCGTTTCTGCAATCTCGGGACATGTGTCCCTCTTGGCCGCAATTGTAGCAGTTCCCCTTGAATCTGCGCATCTTTCCACCCTGGACTGCGCCAATATTCATAGGGGCTCCCTGCCCTGGTTGCAGCCCGAATGGCTTGAACCCGTGAGAGTGATTATGGTGGTTTGATGACCCAGGGCGCCTCTGGGATACATTGTTTTTGGTGGTGGACCCGCCACCTTGGTGCATTTGGTAGAGCTCTATGGCCCTACCTATTTTCCGAACCTCCTCTGCTGCTTGAGAGAGGTTCTCGTTTCTCATATCTTGCAGATAGAGCTGTTCTGCAATGTGGGGGTTCACATTGCGTTCCAGCAGCTCTACTGCATGTTCATTGCCAAGCCCTCCTTGGATGGAGAGGGCCAGGAACCGGGTAACATAGTCATCCGTCCTCATGTTTCCTTGTTTGAAAGAATGAATTTGCTGACGTGCCCAGTCACGCTCAGCTCGTGGTTTGAAATATTTTTTGATCTCTACCTTGAGATTGTCCCAGGTGGGCCACACTCCCGCAGTGTAGCACTCCTGCATTCTAACTTGGGTGTATCGACCTGCCACAGGTCCTTTTAGTCGAGACAGCACAGCTGTCGCTATTTCGAAATTGTCAGCAAACGCGTCCCAGTTCGCTTTGATCCAAATTTGGAGCTTGATCCACCATTCGGCAAATCGAGCCCTATCTCCTTCAAAAGCGCCAGGGTCAGCGACAATCTTGACCTTTTTGTTGAATTTTTGCTCAACCGTAGATTCTGCTGCTGGGGCAGCCTGAATCTCAGCGAGCTGGCTCGTCAACGCCTGAATCTGCGCACGCATGTTGTGCAGCAGGGCATTGATATCTGGTTGCGACAACATGCCGACTTGTTCTCTTTGTAAAGTAATAAAAAAAATGTAACTGGGGGTCCCCACTTGCTATCTGCGGATCTACCTCTTCCCAGCTGAGTATCGGATCTCAATCTCCGACTACCCACACTATAGTATTTGAAAGTTTATATAAAAGTTATAGTATCAAACCCTGGTCCAAACAGTTGTCAGGGGGTGGTCCGCTTGTTAAGCTGTCAACCCTTCTTCAGACTGGTGGAGGCAAGTGCCCGGCCTGGTCAGAGGTATTCAAAGAAGAAGTTTTGTATTCTAAAATCTAATCAACAGAGGTTCCACACCAACTGCTGAGCTATAGTACTCCCCTTAACGCTGGGGGCCGCGTATCAAAGGTTTTGGTTCTTCTCCCAAAGCACTACAAGGCCGTCGCAAAGAGCGCACCTATCTGCTATGCGGGATATTCCCAACCAATAACCAAATCTCCTTCACCCTGGAGTCCGGGTGCCCAATGGGACTTTTTGCACAATGTGCGAGAGAGTAGAAGAGCGAGTCCTAATGTAACAACCAAGAGTTAGTTACTCTGGCACACACAAGAACACACTATAAAAAGGATAATGAGGGAGTGGTTACCCTTTAAGCCGCAGATAGTTTGTTGGTATACAACAGGAGGACTCGCTGAGGAGTCTCCTTGATCTATTGAGGTATATATACTAATACACAGTGTTTGTACTTATGTACTGTACAGTTGATAAAGTTAGTGGCTGATGATGTCATGGGGCCTAGCCCGCATGACCAGCTCCACTGTGTGAGAGAGTTGTATCTAAAATAAGAAGAAGGCAACGCGGCGCGAGAAAGAGGAGTTTGAACAAAAGGGGAAGTGCCACGTGGCACCATGTGTGAAAGCTAAAGTGTACAAGGTTAAAGCGGAGAATGAAAAAGGAGGAAAGGTCCGAAAATTGTGTTATCGTAACATAACCACTCCCTCTCATTACTCTTTTGCTTGTCTGAGTTGTGCACCAGAGTAACTAACTCTTGGTTGTTACAGCGGGGGTTTTGGTTTTTTCTGTCCAGGGAATGTAAGTTGTTTATAGGGGTGTAGGAGTTTTTTATTGAAGACCAGATATATGTTCTTCCATTTTCCGGGAAGTTTTAATTTGTATGCTGCCAGACTAGTTTTCTTTTCAACAATAAATGGTCTATGTCTTTTGTCATCTAGTTTTTTTGATGGCTGATCTGTTGTTATATGTTCGGCTTCAACATAACTTTATCCCCTGGTTGATATTTGATACTCTCTTTTTTGTTTTTATCATATGACCTCTTCACAATCTCTGCTGCCTTTGCTAGAGATTTTTCTGCCTCCTTTCTTGTCTTTTTCATTCTTTCTACAAATTCCTCTGCACTTTTGCTTTTCACTTCTTTCTTTCCTCCTATTTCTACCTTTGGGTGTTGGCCATTGTTGAGATCAAATAGACTGTACCCGGTTGTGGAATGTTTTTTATTATTAAAGAAGAATTCTGCTAAAGGTAACCATTCTGCCCAGTCACCTTGTTTATGGTTGACAAATATGTGGAGATATTGTTCTATCTCTTGATTGATTCTTTCTGTCTGTTCATCTGTCTGAGGGTGGTATGCTGTTGACGGGTTTCCTTTTATCTGTAATAGAGTGTAAAGATCTTTCATGAAGTTTGAGACAAATTGTACTCCACAATTGAATATCATTTTTCCGGGTAGTCCATGATACCAGGATACAGTGTTTCTAAATATCTTTGCCACTCCTTCAGAGTTTAACTCGGCGTGTGTGGGTATTAGTTTGATCATTTTTGAGAATCAATCTACAATGACCATTATTGTATTGTAGCCCTTTGATTCTGGTAGTGGTCCAATGAGATCTGTGGATATAATCTGCCAGGGACAGCTTGGGATCTCATTTGGGTGTAACAGTGCTGCCTTTTTCTGATGATCAATTTTAGTTCTTTGGCAAGTTTTGCATCCTGTTACATATTCTTGGATGTCTTTGTCCATATATGGCCACCAGTACATTCTGGTAATTGATTCCTTTGTTTTATACTGGCCTGGGTTACCAGCAACAATAAAATCATGATAATCTCTAATGATCTCTTCTCTTAGCTTTTAGTCCTTTGGGGCATACATTCAACCTTTGAAGTATATGCGTCCTTTGCCAGTCCACCAACCGTCTTGGCAGTTTTGTATTTTGTCCTTAACCTTCTTTACAACTTTGTCAATGTTTCCCATTCTTTTTCTGATCCATCTAAATGTCTCTATCGCTTTTTCGTCTGCTTCAGTTAGTTCTTGTCTTTGTTTTCCTGTTAGAGACATATTGATTTTAAATAGATCGGGCCTTAGTCCGGTCATGTCTTTGTTATCATTTTGTCCTTTGTCATGGTCTGGTTGTCTTGATAGTGTGAGGACCATTTACATTTTCTTATCTTTTCATTCCATGTCTTGGTTCTCAGACACTTTCCCTATTACACCTCTGGCTCTAGGGCTAGAGGTATCCTTTACCATCTTGCTTCTCATAGCCTTAACAGGCTTTCTTAACCATTGTTACGATTTCTATTCTCTTCTATGGACTACTCATTTTCCTTTACTCATCGGTTATACCATTGGACTGATGTGTAACAACCAAGAGTTAGTTACTCTGGCGCACACAAGAATGCACTATAAAGGTAGTGATGAGGGAGTGGTTACCCTTCAAGCTGCAGAGAGTTTGTTGGTATACAACAGGAGGACTCG
This sequence comes from Serpula lacrymans var. lacrymans S7.9, assembly GCF_000218685.1. Classification (NCBI taxonomy): domain Eukaryota; kingdom Fungi; phylum Basidiomycota; class Agaricomycetes; order Boletales; family Serpulaceae; genus Serpula; species Serpula lacrymans. Next base: position 752,667 of record NW_006763293.1, on the reverse strand, counting down.
CTAAGGAGTCTCCTGGATCTATTGAGGTATATATACTAATACAGAGTGTTTGTACTTATGTACTGTACAGTTGATAAAGTCAGTGGCTGATGATGTCATGGGGCCTAGCCTGCATGACCAGCTCCACTGTGTGAGAGAGTTGTATCTAAAATAAGAAGAAGGCAACGCGGCACGAGAAAGAGGAGTTTGAACAAAAGGGGAAGTGCTGCGTGGTACCATGTGTGAAAGCTAAAGTATACAAGGTTAAAGCGGAGAATGAAAATGAAGGAAAGGTCCAAAAATTGTGTTATTGTAACACAATGACTCATTTCCTTCACATATATTTCTGTTCTCTTCGCAGTCGCATTACTTTGTATAGCACTTAGTCCTCAACGGACAGACCAGCCCTAGATAAAACCTAACTTCTATCACCAATTCTATCTCCTATAAATATGCTTGTAACAGTAGGAAGAAGACCAACTCTCATTGGAGAAAGTCTATTCAGAACTAAATTCTCAAACTTATCTTTGGATAAGTCTCTTCAAAACCTTGACGAACCCTTAGACTTTGTTAAGCACTTCGTGCGTAACAAAAGAATTGTATTCCTACCAGAAGTCCCACCTATTTAGGTTTGGGAAGAAAAAGTCAACAAGACATCACAACAACCAACAACCAGATCTCAGAGAGCAGGAAGAAGCTCAGAAGATTCACAAACACAGACAGCAACACCCCCAGTATCATCCAGACAAGGAAGGACAGCAGCACCACCTCCCTTTCCTCAACCAGACATCACTCAACTCCACACTAGAGAGCAGGCGGACATATTCTAAGGAGCCAGAACATGTTGGCTACAGTTTTACGCAGAAAGCCACCCACAACTAATACCCAGAACACAACACAATCCCCCAGTAGTTGCAGCAGATGTCTACAACAAAAATGATGTTGAAGAATATGCAGCAGAAGGTGAACCAATACCCCCTCCCACATCACAGATACTTCTCACAGCACCCAATCCATCTCCTGTTCCACCAACACGCACCATGTCTAATGCCACAGCATCCAAACCCACGATGATCAGAAAGATCAATGACTTCGATGGAACCCCAGATAAGGCCCAAAGATGGATATCATCCACTAATTTACACTTCATTATCAATACCGTCATTTACACCTCTGACAAGAAAAAGGTGTACGTGGCCCTCAGCTACATGAAGGATGTAACCGCCGCCTCATAGAGCAAAGCCAAGATGATCAAATACAAAGAGAAGAACGCCTACCCCATGTGGGTAGACTTCATGAAAACCTTCACAGCCAGTTTCAGAATGACAAACGTCAAAGGAACAGCCTCGGCCGCCTTGATGAAAATAAAAAAGGAACCAGGAGAAAATGCAGTGACATTTAACTCAAGGTTCATGCTAGATGCCAGAAAGAGCGGCATCAACAATGAAGCCATGATCATGGTTTATCAGAAAGTGATCCGCCCTCCCCTCCTCCGCGGAGCACTCACCGGAAAGGAACTGGTCACCATCAAAGATTGTATGAACACAGTGGCAAACCTAGACACCAACTGGATCAGTGCCAACGCCATCTCCGAAGGGACTTGGGGTACCAGAAACAAGGAGAAACAGAACGACAAAAATTGCAAAGATGGACCATCCACCGGGGCAAAGAGACTGACCAAAGACGAAGAAGAAACCCAAAGGAAAGAAGGGAGATGCTTCATATGCAACAAAGAAGGGCACACAGGAAGGAATTGTTGGAATAAAGGAAAAACTCCCGAAAAAAAAGGTACGTCAAACCGAAACGGAAGATGACACCAAAACAGTGGTAGAAGAAGACAAGGTCCATAACATCATGAGAATGCGGAGGGAGTTAGGGGAAGATCAGCGAACAGAAGTGATGAAGGAATTGGAAGACGGGGGTTTTTGAAACGACGGACTACCCCAATGTTAGTACCATTGGAAGTGGCAACTGTAACAATAGCAACAATCAATGCCAACTCTTTATGAATCAATTGCTTATTAAAACAGAAAACCATCGGAATCAAAGCCCTGATAGATTCAGGAGCTACAGATGACTTCATGGACACAAAATTTGCCATCAGACACCGATTCCCCCTCCAAAAGCTCACAACCCCTATAACGTGTAAAAATGTTGACGGAATCACGAACAAAAATGGAAAAGTTATGCATTACACCTATCAAAGGGTAAATGCAGGAGGACAAAATAGGTTTACAAAATTCCTATTAACCGGACTAGACAGAGAAGATGTACTACTGGGATTTCCCTGGTTACAAAAAGTTAATCCAGTCATTAACTGGAAAAACAAGGAATTACCAAAACCAGACAAACACTCAATCAGGATAAACCAAACAACTACAGAAACAAAGATCAGGACAACCATGGTAGATGAGGACAAATACAAAACCATTCATAGATACACATCCAACCAAACACCCTATCTTTGAACCACGATTAGATTAAAGGTCAACACAGCAATGGAACACGCACAGACACACAGAAAAAAGAAGGAGCATATCCTCCCAGACAAATACAAGGAGTATTCAGATGTTTTCAATAAATAAAAGTCAGAAAGACTCCCCAAACGACGGGAATATGATCACATAATCAACATAAAACCAGAATTTATACCGACAGATTGCAAATTATACTCATTGGCACCAAAAAAAGACGAAGTGTTAACAGAATTCTTAACGGAAAATTACAGAAAGGGATACATCAGGCCGAGCAAGTCACCACAAGTGTCCCCCTTCTTCTTCATTGGCAAAAAGGATGGATCACTCCGACCGTGCCAAGACTACAGAAAACTGAACACATATACCGTGAAAAACCCCTATCCACTACCCCGGATACCCTACCTCATCAAAAAATTGAAAGGAGCCACTGTTTTTACGAAACTAGATCTATGTTGGGGCTACAACAACATAAGGATAAAAGAAGGAGACAAATGGAAAGCTGCGTTTAAAACCAGCAAAGGAGTGTTTGAACCAACGGTCATGTTTTTTGGCATGTGCAATTTGCCGGCAACATTCCAAAGACTGATGAACAACAAGTTCAAAGACTACATTGACATAGGATGGATGATCATATACATGGACGACATCCTCATCTTTGACACCAACATCAAAAGACTCCGAATCCGAACAAAACAGGTTCTACAAAGGCTACGCAATAATAACCTATTCCTCAAACTAGAAAAGTGCATCTTTGAAGCAGAAACCATTGATGTTACAATTGACATACCAGCACCTACTTACGCTTCACTTTTTGTACTTTTACTTTTTATTTTCCAAGTCACATGACTGATCATGTGACCATTTACTTTACTTTTTCGGACTTTTCATAAATCACATGACCAATCATGTGACACATCACCTGAGCAGTGTCTAGGCTCACCATGTGACTGGTCACATACTAAACATCGGACTTTAAACCTTATTTACAACTGTACATTACCTCATGTATTTAGTATATATACAGGAGCAATACATGGGGAAGGACTCAGCGAGTTCTCCTGTTGTCTAGCACAACTAACTTGTTGAAACCTAAGGGGTGATCCCTTCCTTCTCTCTTCTCTCTTTTGCTTGTCTGAGTTGTGCGCCAGAGTAAGAAACTCTTGGTCGTTACAATTGAATACTTAGGAATGATCGTTTCCCACAACCAAGTATCTATGGACCCGGCCAAACTTGCTGGAATACGCAATTGGCCAACCCCAAAAGACACCAAAGGTGTACAAAAGTTCTTAGGTTACGGAAACTTCTACAGGAAGTTCATTGGTCATTACTCTGACCTAGCCAGACCCCTGAACACCTTACTAGAGAAAGACAAGAAGTAGAACTGGACGCAAGTCGAAGATAACGCCTTCGGATTAATGAAACAAAAATTCCTCAAATCCCCTGTAACACAAATCCCTGACTCCTTGAAACCATCAAAAATAGCAGTGGACGCTAGCAAACACGTCACTGGAACTGTATTAATGCAACCAGACGACCAAGGACAATGACATCTGTGCGCATTTTTCTCAAAAACTCTATCCCCCACAGAAAAAAACTACCAAATCTACAACAAAGAACTTTTAGCAGTAATAAGAGCTCTGAAGGAGTGGAAACACCTGCGTTTAGGAAGCCCCACACAATCCAAATCCTAACGGATCACAAAAATCTGACATATTGGCAAGAAGCTAGAAAACTCACACCATGACAAAGAAGATGGCAGCTAGAACTGTCACAATACAATTACACCTTAGAGCATGTACCAGAAACCCACATGGTGGTGCCCAACGCACTCTCAAGAAGACCTGATTTATATGTCGACAACGAGGAAGGCAACAACAATACACCAATGATACCAGCATCAGTGTTCTTGCATCACGCACGAACGATAAAAGACATAATAGAGCAAGCAATGCTCACAAACAACAACTATCCTGGAAGAATGAAAAAGGAAGATTGGAGCAAAGAAGAAGGACGGTTTTTCTATCAGAATAAACTACTAATTGACAAAGCAGAAGAACAAAGAAAGATCATCAAAGATCACCTCAACTCCCTAACTGCGGGATACCCGGGCAGGCTAAAAACCTACCAATTGATTAAGAAGTCCTATTGGTGGCCAGGAATAATGAAACAAATAGAAGAATACGTGAAAGGATGTGCAATATGCCAACAAGCTAAAGTAAACATGCATCCAACTACGGTACCATTAATCCCGAATCAAACACCAAAAACCACAGAACCAATGAAGTATCTTTCTGTGGATTTCATAACCTACCAGAATCATTAGGATACGACAGTATAATGGTCGTGGTAGACCAGGGACTTAGTAAGGGGGTAATCCTCTTACCTTGTCATAAAACCATTGATGCACTTGAAACCGCACGAATCTTCCATGATTCTGTCTTCAAACGATTTGGATTACACGATAAACTCATATCCAACAGAGGACCACAGTTTGCCTCCAAAGTATCTAAAGAACTCCACAAACTCCTGAACATCAAAACCGCACTCTCCACAGTGTATCATCCACAGACGGATAGACAGATGGAACAATCCAATCAAGAACTGGAGATCTACCTCTGCATCTTCTGCCAGAACCAACTGCACAGCTGGGCAAAATACCTTACAACTGCTGAATTCTGCCACAACCATCGACCACACTCCACAAATAACCAATCACCGTTCTATCTCCTCATGGGATACCAACCCCAAAGAATCCCGACTAAATACTGGTCCACAAATATCCCATTGGTAGAAAAATAATTATCCAAACTACTTAGGGCAAGGGAGAACACCCTAAAAGCACACAAACAAGCGAGAAGCAAGATGATGAAACAAACAAACAGAAAGTTCACCAGATTCTCTGAAGGACAAAAGGTGTGGCTAGAAAACACCAACCTATGGGAGAAAGCTACCAAATACAAAAAGTTCAACATGAAATGCATTGGACCTTTCCACGTCCGTCCCTGGTAAACTACCAATTATCCCTGCCTCCCCATTGGAAGATACACAATATTTTCCACGTATCCTTCTTAACCCCGTATACCGAGACTGACACTCACAGTCCGAACTTTACCTGACCACCTCCTGACCTTATCAATGAAGAAGAAGAATATAAAGTAGACAGTATTCTTAGACACAAACCCTGGAAATGTGGACGTTGTTACCTGATCAAATGGCACCATTACCCTCATTCTGAAAACTCATGGGAACCGGAAGAACACTTAACCAATGCTGCAGAGATACTGGAAGCCTATAAGAAAGACTACAAACTGCGTACAAGAGACAATCACCCCCAATACCACCAGTCCTCTGTCTCTCAATGCAAATATGTCTACTTCCCACTCCACTGGCTTCCCTATCACCACCTACTCTGTACCCGGCGGAGCCAACATGCTAGCCAATGAACAAGTGTCTTTTGCTTGTGGGCAACGACACAACCAAGCTGATGTCTCTGATGCCATAGAACTAATGTCAGCTAGAAACACCTACATCTATCTACTTTACGAAACAGAAAAACACTACCCCCATGTGTATCATGCCCTTTCTTGGAAAGCAAGCATTCGCTGCTCAACAGTCCAGACTCGAGTATCTGTTGGGCACTCCAGATGGAAAAGTTAGTTTTGGAATCTTTGGAACGACACTTGAGAATGAACTCCTCGAGTGGGCAGATAGACGCGGCAAGGGCATATTTGGAATTAGGTGGGAGGACCTTGCTAACAAAAGTGTGCACGCTGTCATGCACCAAAGTTGATTGGTAGCATGGACAGGTGTCAATAACGAAGCAAATATTCAAAAAGACTTGCCTTTGCGCCACACAGGCACAGTGCCACGTGGAATAGTAATTAATATTGCCCTTTTTGAACTTGTGACTGATCAGCACCACCTCTATTAGGCAATCCAGTCACGCTCACCTTTGCTTTTCCATTCGGTACTTTCTGCATTTCGGCATTTCAGCAAATTTTCGCGTTGCCACTGGCTACACATTGCATTGCGCCCTCGCTTTTGTCGTTTCCCTTACTCCCCTTCCTTTGCCTAGCCCCACCATGGGCCCCTTCCTCTCCTTTTTATTCTCACCTGATGGTCGTTTCTGGATCCCCATTCTAATCCACTTTTTCGTCACCTCCACCCTCCTCCTCCTCATCTTATTTGCACCCCCACCATTTCTGATGTCACCACTTCCTATCCGCTTCCGTCGCCGATCTGTTGACTACCACGTGCCACTGCTGATATCAGCAAAGCCCCGGTGGCCGGTTCAAATAGGGCGACAGGTCCATCTTCATGACGTCGATCTGCCATCATATACTATCAAAACATCGGTCGCTCGTCTTGCCTGGTTAGAGCGTGGGTGGGTAGTTTTTGAGCTGGAGAAGGTTCATCCCCTTGCGTCGCCCATGTTCATTGCTGTCCTATTCACTTGGGTACACTTATCTTTTGTCCATCGTCTTCGCTACAGCTACACCTACCACACGCTGCCTGGGACTCACTTGTTCCAAATTGGAACTACTCCTCTCCCTCCCTCGTTTGACCAGGTGGTCCAACACAACCAGTCCATTGGTAAGGCCATGGAACTGTCGGATTTGGACTAGGTGGTGGACTGGTGGCTCCAGTTTCTGTTTTTTTCAGCAGAACATTCATTTACAGTGCGATTATTTTTGATTTTTGAATCATTTTTATGGACACATATTTTTTTTAGAATGCCTGACTGACAATAAAGGAACTGTGTTGATACTGATAGTGTTTTGCCTTGCCCTTTTTTTTACTGCATCTTCCCATGACATCATGATTTTCCTGCTCTCTTTTTGCTATTGGACTTTATTTTATGGCTGTACAAACCTGTGACATTACTCACAGCATTCATTGTTCTATCCCTTTCTTTTCCTTTTTTTGACAATCTTATCCTGTACTACCTACGCAGGATTCGTCAGCGTACATGCCTTCCTTCATATTCTTTCTCATTCTTTTTGCACAGCTATACTGTGCATAGCCTACTTTTCTTTTACTATATAAACCCCTGTATTTTACCTTGTAAAAAAAACAAAAAGAACTCCAATCCAGACTTCTTCTCTACTCTCAAGTTCACTACTCTGCTACTTGTGATCCAGTGTGGTCACAACACTTACCACTTCTACCACTTGCTATTCCAGCAAAGAATGTCTCCTCTGTATCAGATGTTTCTTCATGAACCTCAGGAGTGTTATGTTTCTCCATGGAGTTGTCATGCTGCTCTTTTTGAGACTATTCCTCATCTAGAGTCCTTTGATAATCTCGGTTTTTGTCTGCAGGACGGGTCTGGCGACTGCTTCTGCGTACACCTAGGACTTCAGCAGGCATGACTGCTCTTTTAGGAACTTGTGCAGGTACTCCAGGGAGTAGAGGCATTTGTGTATTTGTTGCCCCACTCACTCCTGAAGGTGTTGAATCACTCCTCGGAGGTGTTGGATGACTCCTTGGAGGTGTTGTATGCCTTCCAGAAGCTGATCCAATGGACAGGCTGTCTATCTGTATTCGGACTTTTTCCACATCAGCTGGCTGTATGTTGAGGGGCTGTCCTCCCACTGACTGTAACTCTACTTTGGCTTTCCGTTCTGAAGATGGCCAGTGTTCAGGTCTTGGTTGTAGAGACTGTTGTGGAGGGTGTCTTAGCTGATCAGGTGCTCCCACTGCTCTCGGAACATCTTCATGCTGATATGGTTCCATTGCTTGTGGAACATCTCCTTGGAGATGTGGTTCCATTTGCAATTCATTTGGATCTCGGATCCGAGGGTCAGGATCATCCTCCTCCAATGTTTTTTGGTCTGGATAGTGAGCATTCTCTGGAATGAGTCCCTCCCACTGATCTGTGCTAGTGTCTGTGTTCCAGGGAGCAGTGTCATCCTTTTGTACCTTTCCGGATTCATTGAATATGACATGCTGACTGGAAAACACAGTCCGTTTTTCAGTGTCTAGGAGTTTGTAGGCTTGCTTTCCATGTGTGTAGCCAATCATTATGGCTTTGCACCCCTTGGAGTAAAACTTCCCTTGCCTTTTGTCTTTTGGAATCAAGGCATATGCTTGGCGTCCGAAAGGGCGAAACAAAGTTGGATCAACTCTCCTTTTAAACAGTATTTCATATGGGGTCTTTCCATGGAGTCCTGATGCTGGGCTGCGTGCTGTGATATATGCAGCTGTTTGCATGGCATCTACCCAAAATGACTTTGGGAGCTTAGAATCATGGAGCATAGTGGTTGCTAATGTAGCCAATGTCTGATTCATGCATTCTGCAATGCCATTTTGTTCCGGAGTATCTGCAGCTGTAGTTTCTTGGACGACACCACCCCCCCGGAGTCGATCCTTGAATGCATTGCCAGTATATTCTCCTCCCCCATGTAAGGACCGTTTATTTATTCCCTTATCTTCGGTTCTTGAACGCTTTTCCCATTACGCCTCTGGCTCTAGGGCTAGAGGTATTGTTTGCCGTTCTACTTCTCATAGCCCTCACAGGCTTTCTTAACCATCGTTACCATTTTATATCACAGATCAGAGACTGGGTATTGCTCCCAGCCAGCCAGCACACTGGGTAGGGACTGGTAGTAGGCATCTCGCCAACCAGCTCCAAGCCCCAGTAAAGCCTGGTAATACTAATAACGCCTTATCTAGAATCGTACCTCATCATGAGGATACGGTTCCTGACCACGCGTGACAATCCTCTATTATTAGTACAAGTCTCTCACCTGCTGATTAATCAAGTCAGAAGTCATACAATAGTTACTCTCCCTTTTTTCTTATTGGTTGATTAATTCCTCAGACCACTTTTCGTATATTCTCCTTTCGGTCTGAGGAACGGACAGTTCCCTATATAAAGCCGTACCTATTCATGTATGGCTCCTTAGCTTTCTATTACTGAATTTACCCGCTTTACTCCTCAACAAAGAACCTTTGAAGCTTACCTCTCAAAGTCCTCTACTTGCTATATTTACTAGCGTCTGTCAACCTCAAAGCTCATTGAACCCTTACTCCCTGCAAGTGCAGAAGGAGATAGGTTTAGTTTTTGTTATAGTTTATCGTTGCCTCACACCCCACCGCTCTGGAGGAATTCTGTGTATAGTGGAGTGAAGTTTTCTTCTCCCAAATGAGTCCGGAAGAATGTTTGGATATCTTCTTTCCATTGCTTGTATTGTTCCAGTGCTTCACTTTTATGTTTTAGGAAATATATCCATGGAAATTTGGAGAAATCATCTACAATGATAATCCAGTACCGAAAACCCTCTCTGGAAGTTGGTTTGATTGGTCCTCCAACATCTGTGTGCACAATTTGTATGGGGCGCTTGGCTCGGTTTCCTCCAGTGGACTTGAAAGGTAATTTCTTCATCTTTCCTAAAGCACAAGGTTCACAAAACTCCGGGGTTCCGGTAAGGGTGTCTATGTCCTGGAGCTGTCTTTTTGTAACCATTCGTTGCAAGCGGTCCATTCCAATGTGTCCCATTCTCCTGTGCAATAAATTTACAGCTACTGCTGCAAAAGCTGACTCCGGGTTGATTTCGGGTTTTGCTTGGATGTGATAAAGTCCTCGCTTGTGTAACGCAGTGAGGATAAGTTCCTCCTTTTTCCGAACTTCATAAGTTTTTGACCCTGCTGGAAAAAGTGTTGATAACCCCGTTTTGGACAATTTGTGGACAGAGACGAGTGCTAACGTGAAGTTTGGCACAAGTAAGACATTTGACAGTGCAATATTGTAGTCTTTTTTGCCAACAGTTGCTTGTAGGATTACTGTTCCAATGCCAATGGCATTTACAGAGGATTCATCCCCAAAACTAATTGTCCTCGGAGGATGCAGAACATGGTATGTTCCTGGCTCAAACCAGGAGCGGTGAGGGACTATGTGGGATGTTGCTCCGGAGTCAATAATAATTGTTGTTTTGGTCTTATTGGGTTCCGACAGAAGGTAAGCTTGAATGTGTTTAGCAAGGGGCTTGGAAATATGTACATGTTCCAATGCAATATGACTCTGTTCCTCCTTGGAGTCAGATCCAGATGATTTCTCCGCCGTATTTGCCTTTTCCTTCTCTTTTCCTTTATCTTTGTATCTTTCCTTTCCCTTCTTCCTTTGACCTTTTTCAGCTGACTGAAGTGTTTGACACTCCGAGGTGTTGTGTGATTTGGCTTTGTGGAAGTTACACCATTTTTCCTCAGATTTGAGTGCTGATTCAGAACCTCCAGGGGCCTTCCCTGACTGTTGTGCAACTTCTGCAGTGATCCGGATCTCAACTGCATCAAAGGTAAGTTTATTTTCTTCAATTGTGTTGATTACTGATGACCGAAATATTTGCCATTCAGGAGTGCATGGGAGAGATTGGAGAAGAGCCAAAGCCATGAGTTTGGTATCAACTCCTAGTTTCATTCCGGAGAGGTGTGAATCAATTGTCCGGATTTTCGCAATGTGGTCCTGGATAGGTGATGTCCCATCCCAGGACAATTTGGTGAGTTGCTGGAATGAATAGGAGGCCGAGGCAATGTTGGACGTTTGGTGGAGTGAGACAAGTTTATCAAATAACTCCTTGGAGCTGGTGAGGTCTCCAGTCCTCATTAGGAGGGCATCAGAGATGTGGTCCTGGATGATTCCATGTGCCTTCTCATCCTTAAGTATCCAGGTGATCTCAGGATCCTCCGAGGAGGTAGGTTTTCCTGGTGAGGGCTTAAGCTCTTCTCCAGTAACAGCCCGGAGAACTTTTTCCCGACGTAGCTTTGAAATGATCCGGAGTTTCCATATCTGAAAATTGTTGGGTCCAGTGAGAACTGGACATGCGGATGTATCGCGTGCTGTGGTCATGGTTCCGAGGTTGCCGTTTCAAATAAGAATTATTTCCTGCGTAGCTTTTGCGCACCAGGGCTCATAACCTAATAAACCTAAGTGAAACTCAGCCGCTGCCCGAGAGGCTATAGAAACAACTGAGGTATTCCTATACTAAACCCCCTACTACTTATAGTCGGAGGTGCTACTCGCTACAGTATAATGACTCCTAGGAGAACAATGGTTACTCCATGGAGAACAATGGCTGCTTAGGCAGAGACCGGGTTTAGTCCTGATTTTGACCATCCTATAGTGGGATTATGCTTCTTTAGCCATTCTTGACATAAGAACATCCTTCCGGTTCCAAGATTGGTTACAGCCAGTTAGAGTCTTTTGGTATGGTTGTCAATTTCCACTAATAGTTTGATATATTCTTTAATGCTTCTGTCCCAATTAAGGGTGCCATTGGCATTATAGATTGGTATAGGTCTTGGGATTCTATGCCTTTCATATCCCTGTTATTCTGCGAATTTCCCATCTATGCGACTTTCTGTACAGCCGCTGTCTAGTAACACATTGATCGTTGTTGATTTATGTGTTGAGAGGTCTGTTAATCTGCAAGTAATGTTCATCTGATTTCCTTGAGTTCCCTAATGAATTATTTAGGGTGTCCCAATTCTTCTAATGCCAATACTGTTTTGTGTATTGGTAACACATTTAATTCTTTAATCATATTTTTGTCAACTTCTTGCCCTCTTTTTTTGTGCATCCAGTTATTCAAGATACCAAAGGATCTTTCTTCCTTTTGGTCTCGAAGTCTGTCCACAACCCATGCAGCTGTCCATGGTTCTTTGTGATCCTTTGTTTCTAGGTTTTTATTAGAGGTGTGCCTTGCCTCCGCGGTAGAATTCACAAGACCGGATCGGCCGGCAAAGGTAATCCGGCATCCTTGTGATTTGTCACACTGGCAATGGACTGCAGTGCCATGTCCGGAAACATTATAATCGGAGATGAGCCAGTGATGCAAGGCTGGCTATCATTAACACCACCACGACAATGGCCTCCTCGTTATTCGATGTGCGCAAACAGGTACGCAGCTTGTTCACCGGCCTCGAAAACCTCATTTCCATCTCGCTAACAGAGATACCGCCGGCTTATTAGCTTACTTTTTACGGTTCCTACCATTCCCATCCAGTGAACATCATCATCCATATATTTGGTGTCCCATTACTGCTATGGTACTCACCTTTCGTAAACAACGGCCAAACTTTTACTGAATCATCAATGATTTCTTAGGAGCGCTTGGGTTCTCGGAACTCTCCTGCCTGTGCCTGTTTTCTTACCCCAAATCCACCATGTTTTCAACGAGTGGCTCATATTTGACCTCAACGTCCCTGCTATTACTTTTGTGTTTTATCTAGCTTATTATCTCTTGTTAGACCCAATTGCTGCGGTTCGTAACTTAGTTCTTTCCAGAGTTCACTGACTGATACATATGACTTAACCCCTAACTAGATACTCTACGCTCCCCAGATGGTCTTGAGCTTGTTGACAGCAACCGCTCTTTCATACCAGCCAGACGGGATAACAAAAGCTGGAGTTGTCCATGTTGTCTCCTGGATTGCACAATTCCTCGGACACGGACTTGCAGAAGGTCGGGCCCCTGCCTTGCTAGATAATATACTTGGAGGTCAGTACACCAGTTCGACTATTGATATCAAAATTCACCCAGTATGGATTGATATATAGCATTTGTTTTGGCTCCCTTTTTTGTTCATCTGGAGCTACTTTTCAAGTTGGGCTACCGACCTGCGCTTCAAAAGCAACTTCAGAATGATGTTGGTAAAGAGATAGCTAGGATTAGAAAAGAACAGGGCGACAAGCGTAGGTCAAATAAGAAGGCAACTTAAATTACAGCATGCTCAAGGACTGAACTGGTGGGGTTCTTTTGGGATGACGAATAAGGTTCGGTTATATACGCACAGGTAGCACTGTAAGATACGAACTTCCCCTTACTTTTCATTATCTTGTATGGAATTTATTCTATCACAATATTGTTTTTATGATAACCTAATCGGTTGCGAATAGAGTCTTATTTGGTCAACCTTGAGCACATACGAGCGAATCAGCACCGTAATAAGGATTATACTTGACTGAGGATAATTATTTAAGCTTTAAGTCCTGATCTTAGTAAAATCGCCTTGGTTTTTGGGAATACGTATTCAGTTACAGTTCAGAGAGCTTCAGTCATTATCTGGTATCTTTACTTGCTCATGGAAAATGTTCTTACACAAGACTTGCAGGGGGTGGTAGCACCGGTTCTCCGAGAGGAGTCACGTAGGCAGAGGTAAGACCTCCGTCGACCTTGAAATCCGTCCCCTATATCACGTACAGCGTCAATGTGAGACTAGATTTCTAGGAAAATTGAAATATACCGTCATATAGCTGCTTTCGTCGCTGGCCACTTGTATTTAATATAGGTCAGAAACTGGGAGGTATGAAAGAGCAGATAAAACGCACAAAACAGGGCTGCTTTTGCTAGCTCTACAGCCTCACCAAAGCGACCCATCGGAAGATGAACAAGACGACGATCGCGTTTCTCAGGGGTATTGAGAAAATCCATTAATAGTGCTGATATGTGACACGGAGACACATTCATAAGGGCTTTGCGTTACGAATTCGCTAAGACTCACGCGTTTTCAGAGGGCCGCTATGGAGTGAAGTGAGATTTTTAATCATAAACGCATGGGAAAATGAAGAGATAGCTCACGGGCAGAGAGAGTTGATTCGGATACCTTCTCTGGCATGAACCATAGCCAATTCCCTAGTCATGGCAAGGACACCACCCTTTATTAATGTTTAGCCTAAGAGTATTTAAGCATGTCACTTCAAGGAAAATTCACTTTCGACGCGGTGTCTACCAAATTAGTTGATCGTTGAATTATTACTTCAACAAAAACAACCACTGATTGGACTTACAAGCTAGCTGAGGAGTCGCTGCACCCATTATTGCTACGAAACTGGCAGTGTTAATAATGCTGCCTCCAGTGTGAAGTCCTCTCGCTTCATCAACGGGGTTCTGGCGCATTGCGAGGATTGCATACTTGCAGCCCCACCAAACACCCTTGAGGTTGATTTGCATGGTGAGGTCCCAGATGCGCTCCTCTGTGTTCAATGCATTGTCGTCCTCAGGGTGCATTATTCCTGGATCAAATAAAATAAGATAAGGATCAGCCGCCCAGATACGTTTACTTACCAGCATTATTAAACTTAGTTAGCGACCCTCAGAACTTTAGCGCAGATGAGCAATCTAGTGGTCATAAAAGCGTACCATGACATCCAACCTTCCAAACTCGCTAACCGCTAGGTCTACGGCTGCTTTAATATCGGCCTCCTTCCCTACATCGGCTTTCACAGCTAAAGCCTTGATGTTGGGGAAACGCTGTTGAACGAGTGCTGTCGCTTTCTCTACTGCAGCAAGGTTGATATCAGCCAGCAGAACGTTGGCACCTTCCTGAGCAAAAAGGAGAGATGATTCGAGTCCAATTCCACTGCGAGGCACGAATCAATCATCATAATCTATAGACATCTAGCAAACACTTACGATCCAGCACCAGTGATCAGCGCAGTCTAGAGAAAAAGAAAGCATTATCGAAACGATTCTGTGCGATTTTCATGACATACATACTTTACTTTGGAGTCTTCCAGACATGATAGTGGTTGAATAATAGCAAGAGTTGAGGATTCGGATCTACCTCATCCGTATCATTGCAGATCATTGGTATCAAGAGGCCGAGATAAGCCGGGACGCGGAACGGTATAATAGTCACGTCAAGTAACGCTCACCTGACGTGACAGACCTACTCATTTGCTCGTCACAGTGCATTTCTCAAGTTTTCTATCTCCATATCGCTACTTCGGTGTAATCTCTCATGTGAAGGGGGAATCGCCGCCAACATTTGGCTCGTCGAGGAGTTTGAGTTGTTTCTGTCTGCTTCATTCTCGCATTTTCCAAGCTTTTGCCGAAGTCTGAGAGAACGTTGACTGACATGCTAGTGCAAAGGTTTGGCGCACACCTGATGTGCCGAGGTATGAACGTTTCTTGGTTTACACTCATCTAAATAACAAATAACGATGCTCTATTAGTTTCCTACAACCATCCAAGTATTCCGTAACAGCTATATCGGTTAGGCCTCTGTCCCTCGTCCTTCAAGCTTCAAGGCTTATAATGAACATACCCCAGGAGTGAATGGCAATGGTGTCTACATTGATCCATCCTGTCATGTAACAGTCCCAAATCATATCATATTCCTGTCAGTGAGTTTGTCATTTGGTGGTTTTATCATCACGTATTTTTGAATGGGCTTTTACTTCAAATATTCGATCCCATTGTTTGGTCGTGTAAACAATAATCATGGCGGATACCACTTTTCTGGATTGCTATGTATCTCTAGGAGATGAGCTGTTAAAAAATAGCAATAACTTGCAGTTACCCCTACAGTCAGAATCCATATAACAGATTGGCCTGTCAGATATTTTCACAATTTTGGTGCCTTCCTTCTTGGATCCTACTTTATACGTGATAGATTCGTGTTATTCTCTTTTTATTCTCACCATCTACTTTGTTTTGAAGCCCCCCCCCCCCCCCTTTTGGCGCGACATTCTCTACTAAACATGGATCACTTGAAACCAAAAACTTATACTGCTCGTTTTCCAAGATGGATGGTTGGAAAACGCTTGCTTTATGCTTCCTCTGCTCTGGCTTCCTTAGGAGATGCTATGTTTGGATACAGTCAAGGTATCATAGCCGCTGCGCAAGTACAGCCTTCTGTCATGAAAAGGAGGACAAGTAGTCACCCTGGATCAGGTTCAAGCAGGAGATACAGGCGTAGAACCCTTCACCCAAGGTTAGTATGGATCAACAATACGGACTAGCACCACTAGAATTGACACGATATAAATCCAGCCATTACAGTAGCTTGCATTAACATTACGGCTCTTCTTGCCTCTTTCGGAGCAGCATATGTATGCGACATCCTAGGCAGGCGTATGTCTGTGCGCATTGGAGCTATCATCTACCTCATAGCGGCTTTCATCCAACTTTTTTCTCCAAACCTTGCTGCTCTCATTGTTGGTCGTTCTATCCAAGGACTTGGGGTAGGTATGCTATCAATGACCGTTCCCATACTACAGTGTGAAATAGCTCCAGGCCACGCACGCGGACTTTTCGTCAGCATCGAGTATTTTTGCTTGAACTTTGGCTATGCTATCTCCGCCTGGGTTGGTCTTCTTCGCTATCCCCTCGGAAATATCTTGGCGCGGTCCTTACATCGTTCAAGCAGCCTTTGCTTTTGTTCTGGTTGTCTGGACGTTTTTCTTACCAGAAACTCCTCGCTGGCTTATAAGAAATGGTTTCAGAAAAGAAGGTCTGGGCGCCCTTGCAGATCTTCACGGCACGGGTGACATTACGGACCCTCACATCCTCGCAACATACATCGAGATCGTTGCAGCTATCGATTTCGAGGAGACCATGGGCGAGGCCACCTGGCGTCAATTATTCACACAGTACACCCGCCGCTCTATCGTGGGGATAACTTGTCATATGTTTGCGCAGCTAAATGGTATCAACGCAATACTTTATTTTCTGCCGGAGAACTTGACTCGCGCCGGTTTCACTATAAGTCGTTCTTTGCTATTCTCAGGCGCCTGTGCGTTGATCTACTGCTCTGGAACCATCCCTACGATGTTCTTAATACATAAATGGGGTCGAAAAACTTTTTTAATCACGGGTAGCCTAGGCTTAGCCGGGTCTCTTGCGATTGTTGGTGGTTTGCAGTTTCACGCTGATAGTCTTCCTGAAGGTCCAGCAAGGTTGCCAACTGCTGATGGCCTTTTTCTTTGGTTAGCGGCGTTACCTCTTCATTCGTTGGGATTAATGGTAGAATCCCCTATTTATTTATTTTTCCAGGTGTTTGCTTATATCTATTCTTCTTCGGTGCAACGCAAGTTTTCGCCATGTCTTACTAACTTGCATACTGACCCTAATTTCCTGATGTGCAGCTGGGGTCCAACGCCTTGGCTTCTTGGTGCGGAAATTTCTCCTCTCCGTGCTCGTGCCAAAGGAATGTCTCTAAGTACCAGCACAAACTGGTGAGCACATTATCAGCCACATGACTGTTGTTTTGACTCGAGTCAATAGGCTCTTCAACTTCATTGTGGCCTTTATCACACCTCCCCTGTTTTCTGCCATTACAGCCGGTTACTATTTCCTGCTTCTTGGCTTCTGTCTCATATCTGGTGCCTTCGTATGGCTTGTATACGTCGAGACCGCCCACAGAACGCTAGAAGAGCTCGGAGAAGTGTTTGGAGATCGAGTCATGGATGACGAAAAGCTAATCGAAGAAGCAACAGAGAACATGCGAAGGTCCCCATCAGGCCTGCCTGCAGACATTGTCACATCCCAAGCCGTAGACTCACAGGCGACACTCATGGCTAGCATAGAACGGGTCAAGACGAAAACCTCCTCTACGAAGCAACTTCAGGGGGATTGAGTATAGTAGGTAATGCATTTAAATTGCTACATATGTGGCTTGGGAAACGTACTTATGATACAGAACTAAACAAGACCGTAACTACTATGATAGGGGAAATATAATATGCATGCACGATCTTACTCATCAACACCTCAATGACTCTGGGAAATCGTCCGGATAACTGCCATCACCTTGAAACATATCAAGAAATTCTCTAACCACCATGGGAGCCGACTCTGGAGTCTCTGTATAAGGACGTCTTCTTTCGTCGTATACGAAACTCCCCGACATGCTTGGAGCAGCACCACCTCGCATCAAATCGCAGGTGCTCCCCACATAAGTATAGGGTGGATCCTCGATGTCTCCATCGCCGCGTTCGTCCATTTCCACGTTCCTGGTAGTCCTATCTCGTCGTTGGCTCCGAGCGAGACTCTTCAAACGAGATCGTCTGTGACCGAGCCCCGCAATGGATTGCGGATTCTCGACATCAGATTCCGGTTCTGTTGAGGAGTCGTCGACTTCTCCTAGTGAAGTCTTACGTCCAGCAACCAAACTTTTTTCACCATCTGATTCTGGCTCAGTCGCCGAATCGTCCTCATGGAAAGGAATATTGTTCAGACCCGCTGAATGTTCGATTTGTCCCGTAGAGCCTGTCCTTAGATCACCCCGATCCTGGGTAGATCTTTGTGAACGAGGCGAACGTGTTGGCGACCTAAACAGCCTGCGTCTGACCTCCCCATTAGGGCTAGCATGAAATGAAGGCTGGGATGCACGCCTGCTAGCTGGCGATGCTGCAGCAGATGCACGTAGCTGTTTGCGTAGACTGTGATTGCGGCGAGGCGTATCCCTTACAGAGGGAGGCGTACGCAGAACCTCCAGTAATATAACGGTGGTACTTTAAAAACAAAGTATAAATGATAGTAAGACATAGTAAATGCAAAGCAAATGGTATAATCTTACTTATCAATATTTGCTTGATTTGATTTCGAAAGCTTGGCAGGCGTCGAAGGTAGCGACATCGACGGTGTAAGTTCTCTTTCCTCCGGACTCTGAGAGGTAGGAACAGTTTCACTAGGCTTCTTCCTCGATGAAGAGTTGCAAACAATAGAGGTTTGTGCGGTGAGCTTCTTGATCCGCTTACGCTTCGGGGTGGCATCTATAGAAAGTAGATATTGACTTTGAGACGACGGAACCAATGAAAATTGTGAAGAATTGATATGAATGTAAGGGGAACGAGTTTGCAGGGCTGGAGATGATGGACGAACTGGGCTGGTCAGCTGGTGCGACGCCACTTTGGGAGAAGGAGGCGCTGAAGAAAGAGACCTGCGTAAAGAAGTTAGGTCATCTCCCTGGGGCGAGGGTAGTGCCATAGTGCCTTGAACGGGGGCGGCAAAAGGATCATCATCGTCCTTCGACGAAAGAGACAGACTCTCTGAGCTAACCCCAGCCGATACAGGAACAGGAACATTGTCAGGTGTTATACCCCTACCACTCGAAGTTCCCCGAGCATGGGTGAGCTTTAAAGCAGAAAGTTTGTCGATAGGTGGACTAGATGATGCATTGATATTGCGTGTATGCCGCGATATACCAGGTGCATGTGTTAAACTAGGCGACGAATTCGATACCAAGAGCGAAGGCTTAGATGGTAGTGTTTGTCTGCGTAAATTCGTTACAGGAGTTGGCAACGAAGTCTGATGCGTCGGTGCGGTAGTTGCTGGGAGAAAGCGTGACTGATCCTGAAAGGAGGTACTACTGCTCGCTAATATCGCTTTCGTCGATGCACGCTTCTTGATTAGATCGCTCGGAGGTGGAGTTACCAGAGACTGAACGGCAGTCATGCGACCCAGTTTTTTCTTTGAACTACCCGCTTTTTCAGACCGTTTGGTTGGTGTCTTCGCTGTCAAGTCATTTATTTCATGCTTGCCAGCTCGCTCTTGGTACGTGGATCCTGAGGCTGGTATACTTTTAATCCCCACCTTCCTAGCAGAGGAAGGCACTCCTTCAGACTCGCGTGAAGCATCTCCCTCGCTCTCTCGTGAAGCACTCCTAGACCCCCTTGACAACGCACGTCCGACACCTATCAGTGTCTTCAAGGTATTCTGCACATAACTCTGGGCATCCTTCAACACACTCTTCTTTGGTTTCTTCGACTCACGACTTATATCCACATCTACCTCTGAGTCGTGGATTGTCCGTTTCCGCTTCCTTGACGAATATGTTGTTGGATTATTTTCTTTCCTCGCTCGAGACCAATAGGCTGTCAAGGGAAGCTCTTGCTGTGATAGATCGAGTTGGGACATACTGCGGTGGATATATGCGTCTAGTGGATAGTGTAACTAAGAAGGAAGTGGAGTCATGTATACATGGAACCAAATGTCGGAGTTTTCACGGTTTCGATCTCAGTGCGACGCGACGCGAGCGAAAAGTACTTTCATTCTTTCCATCCGCAAGCTCTTCTTTATGGCCAACTCTCCCCAGCTCAAGAAACGAAAAATGTCCAATGCATCAGAAACACAGGACGCTCTTGCCCCAGTTTCTCAGCTTTTGATAAAAAGGCTATCTGACAAAGCCCGGCTTCCTACGAGAGGCTCAGCACTTTCAGCTGGTTATGACTTGTACAGGTGAATGTCACGTCTTTTCACAACTAATTGACAATATTAACGCGCAGTTTATTGCTAGTGCAGAGAAAAAAGTGATACCAGCACATGGGAAGGCTCTAGTTGACACTCAGTTGTCAATCGCGGTGCCTGCTGGGACATATGGTCGTGTCGCGCCTCGTAGTGGATTAGGTTCGTCTTGTCTATTTTACGCGTGTTCTTCAGCTTGTTCAACCTGTATTAGCTTCCAAATTTATGATAGACACGGGTGCAGGTGTTATTGACGCGGATTACCGCGGCGTGGTGTTTGTTCTGTTATTCAATCTGTCTGACAAAGACTTTCAGGGTACGTGTTTAAGTTTCTCAACGCGTAGTGATTCTCATCCCAAACCGCTGGCCTTAGTGGAAGAAGGTGATCGGATAGCACAACTTATCATGGAAAGAATATACACTCCCGAAGTACTCGAGGTGGAGGTAAGACGCGAATCCATTTTCTTTCGTGCTGAGCTGAGCTCTACCCAGGACCTTGATGAAACTCTTCGCGGAGCAGGTGGTTTTGGATCTACCGGAGGTCACGGATCGCTATGACACGTCAATTGATACTTTCAAAAGACGACGAATGGCATGTAGAATTTTTGCGATCTGTATTAATGTATTATACTACTTTATTGCATGTTCATTAGTACTGGCGACCTACGACGGCAGCCCAAACACAGAATGTACCCTTGTACAGTTGAGCCCACACCGGCCATTTCAGATACAGACTGAGTTGCTTGTTAATAAGTTTTCCGATTCTGCATAGTGAATCCCATACCTTATTCCTGGTAAGTTGATAACACAATTATCTGGACCGATCAGTATCGACGACGTATAAACCGTCATCTGAGACCCGGGCTGCATAAGACAGCAGCTCGCGACCTTCCACAGGTTGCTTTCCTGGAGGTGACTGAGTGAGCGGTATGCCTGTTCCTTCAGCCCACACCCGCCCATCTGGAATAGCACCTCCTTGTTCCCCTGTATCTTCCACTTCTATTAATTTAACAGCTTCAACCATCCTAATTAGTTCCTCGAGTTCTTTCTTCAGCACGTCATGCTTTTCCGTTCCTTCTTCTGGAGGTAGGAGGGCCGATAGTTCGTGCAGGCGCTTGAAAGTGGCGGGTGTGATAGAGGGCGTTGGGTACGAAGATAGGAGCTCTTTGACAGACCATGTCGGTTTGCGTGGTATACCACAATCATCGAATTCCGTATTTGCGACACGGACAGAGTTTTTAAATCCTCTCTTCGATGTACGCAAAAATACGGCTGCTTGGGCAATAGGCTTAAGATATCGTTGGGACATAGGTGAGCGTGGGAATTTCGAAAGACCCGCCTTGGGCAACTTGAGTACGGAACATTTTGGAAATTACCATTTGCAAGCTTTGGTTTGAGCTCTCTGTCTTCTAAACCATATCATGAATACCGCAGCTCGTGCAGCTCGTGCCATTCAAGGCTTACTTCCCAACAAATTACCTCCATCTCTAAGGACCACTCCTGCAAATTTATATCAGGTGCTCTCTCGCTACCCTCAAGACGGCGTTGGACAGCGGGTACACCAAATTCGTTGGACAGAGAAGGGAATGCAGCAATGTTACTGGACGGTAACAAAAACAAGACTAAAACTTGAGGGTAACCATGGAAAGGCTTGGGGAAAACTATACTGGAAAGGTGAGCATAGATCAGACGGGCATACGCGCGAGACTTCTATCGTGTTCTTTTCCTTGCATTGACCCAAATAACCAATGCAGGCAAACGTATAAGTGAGCACGAGGAGAGAATAACAGGTTCGTTGAAGTACAAGTGGAATTCTGGTGCATCATAACAGCAGATAATCGGAAGGTGAGTTATTCAACTCTTTGACTTCTTGTCCGTTCAATCAGTTTGTCAATTACCAGATTCCCTTTCCGGAGCTTTCAAGGTGTACTCTCTGTGATCCTTGACCACAGACACTTGGAAGTGGTACAGTGTCTTTGTTAGAGAATATGCCCGAGGTAGATGTAGACGAGCATCATCCTTATGCTTCTGAATATCTCGAATAATTATTCCGGATGCATAAAATTTTATTAAGTTTCCATCTTCTGATCTAATGCAGTGTATTAATACAGTACAAAGGCCTTCGCTACTGTAAGGCTGTTACCTCGCATTCGATCGTAATGGCCAAAAACGTCGTTGTACAGCTTTCATAGCGGCACTTGAACTCTGCCAGGCAATTCTCAAAGAGCTGGTCCTGTTTTAGCTTATGGAAGGGGTCGTGAGCTCGGTGTAGCAGAGCCTTCATACTCATTACGGCATGAGCGCTTACTTTGGCAAGATATATCTGTGCAGGGTCACCTTGTCTATCAACAGTGACTAGTAACTCCCCATCAACTTGGCGATAATTGCTAGTTTTCCTCAGGTCTTTTTTATCGTCCCTCTTACTTTCTTTTCGCTATCATTTCTAGATAAGCATTACCAGAGGCTACTTTTATTGTTATTTTCAGCTGGTACACAGGGATGTTCACGATGGACGACAAGGGACACATTGACGCCCAATCCAACCACCCTGCGGTAGCCTTCCAACGTTGGTTCAGTGATATTTTTATGGTCTAAGCACTTATGCAAGTTATGTAGTTCCGCCGCGGCTTATCCCCGAGCCTACTTACTCACTGTCAGCACCAACTCTCTACCCTTCAACACATTCTCACGGATCACCTTACGAGGGTTCAAATTCTCCATCTTCACAAGAAAAAGATGCACACGCGGGTGGGGAGGAGAGCTCCCAGCAGCCGTCTAGCAGAGACTCCGAGAATAAGGCTGGAGAATCATCTCCGTCCTGGGATCACTCGGCTCGGCCCCAGTCTTCCACGTCGTCTTCTCCTTCACAGCCAAATGTGACCCCATTTATGTATATGCCCTCTGTGCCTAGTCCCCCCGGGCCACTAGTGCAGAGTTCATCCGCCTTTTCCCCTTTTCCACATCCGACCTCCAATTCTTTACCTTTGGACTTTACTCCATATTTTGGATACCCTCCATATCTCCCTTATGGTGGTGGACTTCCACGTTCGTCTGACATGGCTTTCTCAGGTAGACCTCTACCTTCACAACGGCACGAGATGCTCCCAGCTGGTTTTGTAGGATACTCGCATCTCTCTGATACTAGGTACCCGGTGGTTCCTAGGCAGCCCCAACGATTCGAGGCGTCCCCTGGTAGTGGTACTTTGAGCGGATACGCACCTATCCCCAGTGTGATGTTCACAGCACAAAATACTCCACAGCTCTCTCGTCCCACACTGGAACACGCCGTCGAGGATATACAGGCTCACCTTGCAACCATATCTGGGCAACTAGACCAAGTTGCCCAAGCTGCTCCCGCGCAAGTGTGGATTTCCCCAGGTCCATCCACACCAACAGTACCTCCTTCTCCGCTGGGTAGAAATGGCTCTTCGGACAACGATGCTGACGGTCTTGAACGGGATCTAGATGACATGGGCATGTGGTCTCTAGTTCTTAGCCCCCTCTCACGAACTGTGACATCTTTGAAACAACTCACCTTCTTGGTGCGCGGCAAGAATGGCTCCTCGACGCTGATTGTCGTACGGCGGTTGTGCCTAGACATTTCATTTATGCTGGCCATGCTCGCAGCGGCGAGGATGTTTTTGGGAAGGATTCATGGACGGAGAACAGAAATTTGCGCCGCTCTCACTTTGTTGTGGCATGCTATCGCAGGTTCGTCCACGAAGGGGCGAGTCCTGACACACCACAGAGTGTAGTTCGTGGAGGTTAGAGGTGGAACTACTTTTCGGTGGTCCCGGGACTAATTCAACAATGAATGTAGGCAAAAGGTGTAAAGTGACATGCAGTAAAGTGACATGCAGAAGAATGTGGAGATATTTAGACTTGAAAATAAATGGAACACCAGCACAAGAATTATTATCCAAGGACTTCATTTTTTCCGATTGCCGAGTTTCCTTCGTCGTGCCTTCATAGACCTGCCCTACCAGCCTACCCACAGGTGCAGTCCGAGAAGCGTCATATTCATAGTTCTAGTCCTTTGTGTAGCTCTGCATATCAGAATGCTCTATTTTCGATGGAAATGCTGTATTGATCCAGTGCAGACTCGGATAAATACTGTGTCCAATGATAATTTTGGTCTTGTGCGGCACTGCAATGTAAAAATGTGCGCGTATATACGATCGTGACATTTTCGACGGTCACGTTTTTCTCAGTGCATCGTTCCGTCCGCCTACCTCGGCTCACCTCCATTCCATCCGCAGGACTGTTGTTCTCAGATACATTTTTCTTATCGTTGTCCTTGCCTCTTTGCTTTTTCTGTGATTGTACAAGTATAATAAAGACTCTGATTTTCTCGTCATTTGCAACCTCACAAGAGTGCCAGCAATGGATTCCCAAGGACTTATTGACGCTCAGTTCGACCGTGCTGTAGAAATCGTGCAAGGCCTACCAAAGACAGGTGCAATACAAACAGGGTACGAAGAAAAGCTTACAATGTATAGGTATGCTGTCATTTGACCAACGTCGCTGAAACGCTCATCACATACGAACGGTTCTTTAAGTCTCTACAAACAAGGTGTTTTTCTATCTCATTCACAAATTCACATTCAGTGTGTTGACCTTTTCCCTTATCATCCAGCCACTGTTGGAAATGTTGAATCTCCTAGACCTGGCATTTGGGACATGCTTGGACGAGCAAAATGGTAGGTCTCTCGTTGATTCTTCTCATGCATAATCACGTGTTAACCGCGCTTCACGGCTATCAGGGATGCGTGGGCGAAGCACAAGGACTTAGATCCTTTCGAAGCAAAGTGGCTCTATGTCGATGCTCTCCTCAAGGTGCGAATATGCTCTTTAGTTCGCTATTCTCGTCAACTCTAAGATCCTTTAAAGGTTTTGCGAAAATATTCCGACAAAACTGTTGCTAGAGACCTTGTACAAGAGTTGGAGTCATTTGGAGGCGACCCCTCTAACCTTGTTCTCAGTCGTAAGCCTCAAGAATGCATATATAGTATAAATACTTACTCAATAAATATAGATACGCTGTCCAAGTCTAGAGGATCTAATTCTTCTGGATCTACTGCGTCGCGAAATTCTGTCCCAGGCCAATATCCTCAGGAGCCGCTGTCACCTTCGTCTCAACACATACAAGATGCAACTGCAAGCGACGAAAGCAGTGGAGACTCGTCTAGCAACGAGTCGGAAGGTGAAGCGCCAGAGATTCCTGCAGCTCACGATCAAAGTCAGCCGATCCGACCACAGTCCTCCGTGTCATCCCACCGCTACCGCACTCCCGTTGCGAGGTCCCTGCTGATGTCACCCCCACCCATGCATGGAAGCATCCCTGCCATGCAACCTCTGCCCAGCTTTGAAACCCAGTCTGCTTTCGCAGAGCCTTTGTCGAATTCAATACCCCCTACTTTAAACCCTCCATCTGACCCTTATGCAGGCAGATATCCATCACCTTTCCGTGGGACGGCAACACCAAATATTCATCACACTCACGTCAATGTCCGGCCCCCAACAGCCAGTATTCCACCACCGCCTCGACAATACGGAATCCCTACTAGACCTGCCTCCCGTCCAACTTTGGAACACGCTATAGAGAACGTACAGATACATTTAGCATCCATAGCCGAACGTCTGGATGTTCTCGAAGCAGCGCCCACACAACCCCGAAGGTCCAACCTATCTCTATCTACAAAAGGTTCTGTTTCTCCTTGGCGCAGGGGTAGCCCCCATAACATCGGTAATGATGATCTTGAGCTTGAATGGGACATAGACGATATGGGGTTGTGGTCTCTGATCCTTCACCCTCTCTCCCGTGTTGCTGTAACCTTCAGACAACTTGCTGCCTTCTTCGCACACAACGAGAATCGATCACCAGTACTTATCATTGTTCGACGGTTATGTTTGGACATTTCGTTTATCCTCGCCATGCTTGCGATTGTACGGACTTTCTGGAGAAGAACTCATTCACGGAGACAAGAAGTCAACGCCGCCCTCGTTGTGTTGTGGCGTGCTATCACAGGTTCGAAGCAGGGGAGAGTCCTAGCGCAGCGAGGGGTGTAGTTTCTTGCTCTTATCACATAGAGGTCAAAACAGATCCTTGCCATTTTATCAAATCATCTTGGAAATCTGGTTTATTTCTTTCAACGTATAAATCTTAGTATTTTCTTGCTGTATCAACCTGTTCCATTGCTTTTATTACAACTTTGAATCTGCAGTGCCATTATGGATACATATTTACACATCATCATTGTTCAAAGTCTTCCCTCTAGTCAAGACATGTCAACCACACATCGAATACAATCCCCGGCCTGAACCAATATCAATAAACCATCACAAAATCTGAGGGTAAATTACTTACATGCATATCATCAAATCCCTCGTTGATTTCTTCGAATTTTCGGTGGTGTGTCACATATTCATCGATCTTCAGGTTACCTTGCAAATAGTCTAAAGGAAAGCCCAAGCGTTAGTGAGAAGATGATTGCAACCTGCGTCGGCACTACCTTCGACTAGGCCTGGCAGCTCAGTCCTCCCTTTCACGCCACCGAACGCACTTCCTCGCCATGTTCGACCCGTTACCTACAAGTGTGACATCAGTAATGATTCCCAGATATTTAATCACAAAAGAGAGGTATACCAATTGGAAACTGGTTTGAAGTAAGGGTGAATGGCTAGTTATATATCACAGAGAAAGGAGAAAACTTACGGACGAGTAGATATCTCTTGTCCCGCGGCAGCAACGCCAATGACAGTTGAGACACCCCAACCTTTATGGCAAGCCTCGAGTGCAGCGCGCATAACATGGACCTGTGTTACACATATTGTCAGACGGGGAACATTGTTATGCAATACAGTCTATACTCACATTACCAGTTGCATCAAAGGTGAAGTCCAAGCCTCCATCAGTAATTTCGACAAGGTGATCTTGGATCCGCTTGCCCTCGGGCAGCTTCGCGGGGTTCACGAACTCTGTAGCTCCCATCTTCGTTGCCCACCCCTCTTTGTTGGGATTGGTGTCGACGGCGATGATACGCGTGGCGCCTACAATCGAGGCGGTGGAGATGACGCCGAGGCCAATGGCCCCACAACCGAAGACGGCGACATTGGAGCCCTCTGACATAGTTCATTGCATATCAAGTTAGATAAATCGATTTCGAAGGCACTTACTGATTCCTTGTTGTTTCACAACGGCGCCCCAAGCGGTGGTAATTCCACAGCCTAACAAGCAGACTTTCTCGAGAGGGGCAGCTTTGTTCACAGCGACTACAGAAACATCTGCAACTACTGTGTATTTGGAGAACGTCGAAGTACCCATCTTCGAGCAGTTCGGTGTGAGGCCGATGCATTACATACCATGTATATGATAGGATAGGACTCACGAAGTGGTGGATCTTTTGGCCCTTGCATGTAAAACGGCTTGTACTATCTGGCATGAGGCCTTGGCCCTGTGTAGTCCTCACTAAAGAAAATGTCAGCATGGTGGGTCTCTCAAAGCAGTGCTAGCACTAACCTTTGCCACACAGATTGGTCTTTCCACTTTTGCAGAATTTACATTCACGACATTCTGGGTACAAGTTAGAGGGAGGGACCGAAAGATCAGAAAGCAAGGCGCACCAGCCGTGTATAATGGAACGACATGGTCGCCCTACATGTACGATCGATTATTGATTACTACTGGCACTTGAAAACCGAATGCTAGTAGCCACTTACTGGTGCGACATTTGTGACACCTTCACCCACAGACTCAACCTTGGCGGTATATGAATAAGCATTCATCGCTGGGGGCTAATAACCACTCACTATTCCACCACCTTCGTGTCCAAGAATAACAGGGAACAAGCCCTATAAAGGACACCACGCTGAGGTGGCGAACTTGAATATTCACGGCGACGTCACAACATACCTCAGGATCTTTGCCACTACGAGTATATTCATCAGTGTGGCATATCCCTACGATAGGCGCCTTAGTAGATAAAGGGAATGAGATAACGACATATCTAACCGGTATGCAAGATATGAATCCGGACTTCGTGTGCTTGAGGCGGCGCGACTTCGACCTCTTCGATTTTGAGAGGTTCGCCTGCGCCCCAGCATACAGCGGCTTTGCATGTTATAGTCTTCCCTGCTGTGCTAGACATGATAAATGTGAGAGGGAGGGAGAAAGGGTAAAGTGTGTGCCGCCTTACGCCTTGGTCTCTTTTATACGGACCGGAATATTAATGTTTGATAATGTGACTTGTCTAAAAACACAACTGGAACCATCGATTCTCTATAAGCCTGCGAGAAAGATCAACCTCTGATAAAACCCAATCCCTCGGCCTTTTTCGCTTATAAGCACTAGTGGGGGCGTGGAAGAACTTGAAGACGAGATAGATAAAGCCAAATTTATTGACTTGCAAGTGAGTGCATCCCACTCGACTACGATAACAAGTTTCATTGGCGATAACTATTCCAGAAAAAATACACCATGTCTTTTCCAAATCTCTACTACAAACGAGTGTGTCTTTTCTGATTTCCTCATTTTAACCGTGTATTGCGTACTGGAACCCATTCTCAGACTACAGCAACTGGTAAAGCCTGCTACATATGCTACAAGCCAACTACGACCGTTCTTGCCACCGTCGACACCACAGACTTTCTGTACACTTGCACGAATCATCTTGTAGACCGTGGATTTGCCGACCGTGTCGTTGACGAGAATGAGACTAAGAAGACAGGATTAAGTCCGGAGGAGATAGCAAAAGTCAAGGAAGAATGGGAGGAGAGACAGAAGAGGAAGAAGGAAAAGGAGAAGGAGAAGGCTGCAAAGGAAAAGGAAAAGGTTGAGAAGGATAAGGATAAGGACAAGAAAGACGAAAAGAAAGACGAAACAAATAAGAATTCTGAAGAAACTGAGAGTAAGGACTCTGAACCAGACAAGCAACCACCTGGTTCGTGGACACCTGGCAGTTCAGCATCTCCCAAGCCAACGCACGAACGATACATCCTCCACCGCGATATATATGCACTACGCGTGTCTGAGCATAGGAAACGCAGACAGGCTGCTCAAGCAAAAGACCTAGCTCCCCGACTGCCAGGCATTCCTCGAGGAATATCATGATAGTGATCCTGACTTTCACACCGATCATGGAAATAATCATGACCTCGCCAATTCTCTATCTAATATGCTCTATTCGCAGTGCTATCGATACTATGTTATGTTACAGGAAAACCCGTTGAATATACTACCGTCGACCTATTACCCAGATGCTATACAAATGCATTGTTACACCCTCATTTCGTAAAGGGGTTACAGTCGCAGATTGCAGCCCTTACTGCAAAGCTCGCCACGCTTCCAACCGCCAGGCCAGCTGTGAGACAGAAATTAGCCACTGTAGCGGCAACATCGACGTCCTCTCGTCCCTTTAATCTTGGATTGTGTTCCAACGACGGAGCAGCTATCATGGAGATACTGGAGACATATCCATTCGTCACGCCAAACATGCATAGAATGAGCATGTACAGAATGTCTGACGTGATAATCGGTGTAATGACATTCGTTGAAGACTGTCCCTGGACGTTGCACATAAGGAAAAGTGGAATAAACAATGTCCGCAGTGCTGCCAAGGTTACTTGCCGCCGAGCAGACCAGATTATCAGGCGAGGGAAAGAGCATATGTATCGTCCCGCGAAATCTCCAATATTGAAGATAAGGAAATGGAAGGCAGTGAACAGCAACGGGTGTATTTTCGGATTGGTGGCTCCAATGGAGATTGTTATAGGTGGAAATACAGCCTACATGAGTGTTTTTTTTCGTCAGAAATAACTTTTTAGTACGTTGAGCACTAACCAGTGTAACGACAAAGACATAGAAAACTGTAAATTGATAAATGAAATTGGCCTTGAATACACGTAACACCTGAGCGTTGCTGTCGGTTGATGCCATAATCGGCCCAGGAGATACTACAAGTCCTTGAAGTTCGTCTGAATCACTATCAGAGGTGATAGGGGACCGTTTGTGCTGCTCTAGAACACCAACTTTGGCCTTGTATGCCGGAAGAGTCGTCATCCATGAATGGGCCATGATAGTTGCGACGAGAAATAGTGCAGATATGGACAGGAATATTGATGCAGATCTTTCCTCCGCTGCGCCATACTCGGCCATATTAACATTTTCTGGCCCCTCTCCCCAAACGGATGCAATGGAACTCATGACCTGAACACTACTCACCACCACTGCGACCGCAGCTTGACCTGTCATGACCGCTTGTAAACATGCTGGACCAAAAAGAGAGGCTCCTGCGTAGAAAGCGGAGGACAGGTAGACCACTGATCCTGCTTGACAAATGCCATTGAGGATGACAAAAGTGAAAAACCATCCGGGAGGTATGTGTATGAAAGTGCTGAGCACGAGGAGAGAAACCAAGACTGCGAGGATACTCATCGCGCGAGAGGCTCTCCACGAAGGAGAAGACTAAGAGGTGGAGCCAGAATGAGTTATACTAATCTGCGAAAGACGACCGTCTGACCTGTTTGACAGTAGCAGTTGCACGTGCCAGGGACATTAATTGAGTAGCGGTAAACGTCATAGACAGATATGAAGTAAAGCTTTGCTGTAGGGGAGATCCAGCCAGCCTGGTAATAAAGAAAGGCGTGGCGTTCATCATTGCTACAATGATCCTATTCATGTCAGCTATAGGGTGAATATATCAACAACGTGCGCACCATTCCATGGCAATAAACCAGCAGCGCCAAGCATGAAATAGACCCAGCGTATTCTCGGATCCATCGCAGACGATGAGACTAGCGTATTAACATCGTCTCCGACGCTGGTATCGTCGACAGTGAGCTGATCATGGTTATCTGGCAATTGGGAAACAGGTTGGTATGGTGCTTCAAACTCTGATATCGACGATGCTGGACGCCTGTGGGACATGATTGATCTAAACAAGCGATGCTGGCGGGTGAGAACCAAACTTGAGCTTGTGTTTCGTTATCGCCTGGTATATACTCTTGAAGTAGCAAGCCTTGTGTCAAAGGGTCCCCAGGTTGGCAGTGTGAAAGGACCGAGCCGACTAAACTCGGACCCGGACCAGCACAAGATATGCACCGGATATAGCCGTAAGAGTACCCGAGTCTGTTCACGGTCATTCAAGTGGCCTCCGAGGCTGAGTCGGTCATTGCTGTGGCTTATACAGCAACTCCTCACCAACGAAGATAACCACACCACTTTCCTATATAATGCGCTTTATCCTTTCAGTATTATGTTATGTTACAGGAAACAACCGCTCGATACAACCGTCCACATATTGTTACACCCTCATTCTGTAAAGGGGTTACAGTCGCAAACCGCAGCCCTTACTGCAAAGCTCGCCACGCTCCCAACCGCCAAACCTGCTGTAATACAGAAATTGGCCACTGTAGCCGCAACATCGACGTCATCTCGTCCCTTTAACCTTGGGCTTCGGTCCAACGACGAAGCGGCCATCACGGAGACACTGGAGACGTAGCCATTCGTCATGCCAAACATGTACAGAATGAACATGTACAAAATGTCCGAAGTGATAACCGGCGTAATGATATTCGTCGAAGACGGTCGTTGGACATTGCAGATGAGGAACAAAGGAATGAATAACGTCCGTAGTGCAGCCAATACTACTTGCTGACGAGCAGACCAGATTATCAGGCGAGGGAAGGAGCATACATATCGTCCCACGAAGTCCCCGATATTGAAGATGAGGAAATGGAAGGAACTGAACAGTAATGGGTGTATCCTCGGATTGGAGGGTCCGATGGAGATCGTGATAGGTGGGAATACAGCCTACATGATAATAGATCTTCGTTAAGTATATATTGCTGTGTGCAAGTGAATCACTAACCAATGTGACAACAAAGACATAAAAAGCGGTAAACTGATAAATAAAAGTAGCATTGAATACGCGGAATACCTGCGCGTTATTATCGGCTGAAGTCGTAATCGGTCCATGAGATACGAGCATTTCAAGTTCGTCTGAATCACTATCAGAGGTGATGGGAAACCTCTTATGCTCTAACACGCCAACTTTGGCCTTGTATTCTGGAAGAGTGATCATCCACGAATGAGCCATGGCAGTTGCCACGAGAAATAGCAGAGAAATCGACAGGAATATGGATGCAGATCTTTCCTCTGCTGCACCATTTCCGGCCGTGTCGATGCTTTTTGGCGCCTCTCCGAAAACGGACGTGAGGGAGGTCATGACCTGGACACTACTCATAACCACCGCAACCGCAGCTTGACCTGTCATAACTGCTTGCAAATACGATGGACCAAAGAGAGAGGCTCCTGCGTAAAAAGCAGAGGACATGTAGACTGATGCTGCCGCTTGACATATACCATTGAGAATGACGAATGTGAAAAACCATCCGGGAGGGATGCGTATGAAAGTGCTGAGCACGAGGAGAGAGACCAAAACGGCGAGAATGTTCATCGTACGAGAGGCTCGCCATGAGGGGGGAGACTAAAAGGAACCGTCAGAATGGGTTGTAGTGGTCTACAAAAGCCAAATGTCTGACCTGTTTTACAGTAGCAGTCGCATGGATCAAGAAAATAAATTGGGCACCGGTAAATGTCATAGATAGATATGAACTAAAGCTCGATTGAAGAGGAGATCCAGTCATCCTGGTAAGAAAGAAAGGTGTAGCACTGATCATAGCTATGTTATTCAAGTTCATGTTAGCTGTAGAGTGAGAGTGGTTGAATCGACTGTGTACGCACCATTCCATGGCACTAGACCACCACAGCCAAGCATGAAATAGACCCAGTGTATTCGTGGATCCGTCATAGAGTCTGACACCAGTGCACCAGCGCCGTCGTTGATGATTATATCGCCTCCGATGAGCTGACCATGATTATCTGGCAACTGGGAAACGAGTTGGTATGGTGCTTCAATCTCTGATATCGACGATGCTGGAAGCTTGTAGGACATAAGGGGCCCGAACCAACGAGACTTCAGTTGGTGGGAAGAACCATACCTGCGTTGAATTATCGCCCACGTTGAAGTAAGCTATCGCCAGGGTGTAAAAAGGGTCCTCACGGTAGTAAGCAGTGCTAATCTCGACGAATGCACGCAAGCCAACCAAACTCGGAACAGACGAGATACCGGGTATTGCCGTAAGATAACACACTTACTCAAATCAGCAACACTGGCGTCGGGAGACATCAATAATATCCAACAATAACTAATCTGAATGCCAGATGTGTGTGCAGTGAACATAAAATTACCATAATCTGGTCTATCTCGTACGTATCATAGTCAGTAAAGATATCGGCATCCAGTTGCACAGCTAGGGGCAGCTACCAAATCTACCGCTCTTTTGATCGTCCAGGAATAATTTGGTTCGGCTCCTCGCGCAAAACGAGCTGGTTCAGCTTTTCGTTATGTCTCGCCTCTTTCTTGTCCTTTCGTTTCCTCTTCCTCTCCATACTAGCTAGACGCTCCTTCGTGAGCCATCTCCTCTTCTTCTCAGCCTTCCTATCATCCTCCAGCTTCTGGCGGTACTTCCATGCAGCTTCAGCCTTGGCCTCGCGTACAGATCGTCCTCTCAAATCCCCTATCTCTTTCGCAATAAACCGTTTCAATAACTCAACCTTGCTCGCCTGAGCAGCTTGCCATCGTTTTTGTTTCTTTGCACGTCCATGGGGATTACTCAGTTCTTTGGCAAGATGGACTTCCATTGGGTTCGATTCGTCAAAATGCATAGGCCGTGGGTGAAACAGTGTCTTGATGTACTCATCCTCAGAGGCAGGTTTCGGTGTGAACTGACCAGGTTTTGACGGTAATTTGGGCGGCTGATACGTGATTTCTTCAACCGCTGCCAGGGAAGTATCGTAGGTTGGGTTAGCTGTTAATATGATAAGTTCTCATTTGACTATAGGGAAGGTGTGAGATATACATACCGTCTGGTAGTTTGCGAGGTTCAGGTACAGGCCAAGGTATAACCATATCTTCATCGTCTACCTTTACCCGTGGTTCAGTTGCAACGGCAATCCGGTTCCATTCATAACGATGACCTGTAGGTTGCCAATGAGGCTTCCTTACCCCTACACGGCGTGCGAATACGCTACAAGCAAACGTTGAGTTGGATGGAAATATTTGAGATCGCAGAACTCACGGTAACAGCAAAGTTGGCCCATTAGGATCTTTTTTTGACGGAAATTCGAAATTGCCAATGTATAGTTGACACCGAGAGTAGTGTACACTCTTATTCACCGCCATCTTGCGCTGGTTTCCATCCTAGAGTAATAAATTCAAGCGTTGTTAGTACTTTTCGGGTAGAGTATGCCCAAGACCAAGGAAATCCAGACACGTACGATCACAGACCCTTTCAAGTACACACGATTGCTGAATCTATTGATACTGAGCACCTCGTGAAGAGTTTCCCTTGGGTCCCCTCGTATACGAATTTGATCTCCTGGGACAACATTCCAATACTTGATTCTGTCTTTGACAGGGACGACCTTGAGTCTGGGGTCAAAGAAAGAATGCCGTTCTTGCCAATACTTTGGAACAGGCTTTAGATGTCGAAAGTCCTTGGTCCATGGTAATGTCGTCGTCGACTTCAGCAGTTGCAAACGCGTTAAAGACATGTTGTTTTCCGTTGTCCTTCCAAGCCGCGCAGAATAATGAACACGGAAAACCGCAAGAACGCGGCAACGAAGGTCAGACTGAAAATGGTGGCTGAGGTAAGCAAGTGGTTTGGCTTCGCACACGGTTCAGCTCGCCGCTGCATGGCAAGAATATGTACGAAATTTGACAACTACAGTGTTCGGTCCCCAAGCGGAGTATTACATGTTCTACGTAGAAGTACAGTATTTTAATATTCTGAAAAGGATAACACAGCTTTGCCCGAAAAAGATATCACTGTACACTATCCCACAGAAACTGCAGCCGGTTTCACCCCAGTCCAAGCAGTCGAAGTCGAACTTGGCTCTTCAGATTCAAGCGTCTGCAGTGCACCCATGGTATAAGCCAAGTCATCTCAAGATAAGCACAGACCTTACCTCGAGTAACATTCCGAGAACGTGGTCCACCTCTGAAGGAGGCACCCCGCCACATCCCGCTCCTATTAATCTGCGGTATTCTCCCATCCGTCCATTCGTACCAGCTTCTGCCTGGAAAGATACGAGTCCGTCGAACGTTGCCTTTCTCCGCTTCCTATGTTGCGTGAGTTCTTCCCTCAACGCCTCGCATGCAGTTCGTAACTGTTCTGGATCCGTGGTTACACTGGCGAATAGTTCCAATAGGTCCGTGATGTCCTCTTCTTGAGGCAGGACTTTCCGCTTGCCCTTGTTTTTCTCCTGGTCTTGCTCATCCTCGATTTCTATATCATCATCCGTCCTATAGGGCACGGTCGCAGGTGTAATGGCCAGTTCTCCGTTTGCCGCATCACGTATTGACTTTTCCCGGTTCTCCTCATCCTTAACCCATTTCTCCCAGCCTAATCGGTGCCTTCGTCCCATCTTTCCCAACAGCTCGTTTTCCAGCTCGCTTAACGTCTGCTTTGCCTGCTGAAGGCCCTCGGCCTGTGTTTTAAGATGAGATACCGCCCGCTGACTTTCCAATATTTCGTGTTGGATGTTTTGTAAAAGCGCGTTAGCCTGAGTCATATCGCGTTCCTTGTCTTTAAGCTCTTGATCAAAGGAAGCAGCAAGGGTGTCCAGCATACTCGCCATGTCATTGACACACCTCGTGCTCGCCTTCTGGCCGGCAACTGAGTAATGGAGCGGTGGCCGATCGCCATTGGCTGGTGCAAACGCGTAATTAGGGAGGGGTTGTGACGTAGGAAAAGCTGCATGAGCATTACGGAAAGACATTGCCGCGAGACGCGAAGATGGAACGGGAGACGAACGGAAGCGCTCGTCCTCGAGTATGTAGTCTTCCGTACTTTTACCATCATTGTTGACAATTTTGGGATCTGCACCATGGTCAATCAGAATTTTGACCAGTCGTTTACTTCGACACCTTGCGGCCATCGTGAGAGCCGTTTCGCCATCCTCGTCCTGGAAGTTGATCACGTCTGCCAATTCTTTCGGATAATCTGCAAGTCGGGTAAGCACAGTCTCCATATAATACCGCGCCGCGTGAGTTTTGCCCTTTGACATAGCGACATCCACGATATGGTGGAAAACGGTACGGTTATAATTATCGATATTGAGTGTAGAACGGTGCAATAGCTCGTATAACTCTGGGAACTTGCGCACGTCATAGTTATTTGCGAACATGACACTCCGCATAAGAGCGGTCTGGCCAGCCTTGTTCACTTTGAAGATATCTGCTCCTGCTGTGATGAGCAGCTTAACAATACGAAGACGGCCCATTGCGCATGCCCAGTGCAGCGCTGTGTGCCCGTCATCGTCGATAGCCATGTTGGGGTCAAAGTCAGGGGGTGGTACAATGAGAACCTGTGGCACTTGATTCGTATCTGAAATAAAGTATTCGAGGATTTGGTCACTGTACGCGCGCGTATCCACAACGCCGTTTGGCTTTGAAGATGGTTCTCCGTCCGATGCGTCGTCATACCGATCATCCGCAGCGCGCCTAACCTGTTTTCTACGTGTAGAAACATGTGCTGAGGATGCAAGGTCTTCGTCAACTTCTTGCGACTCGTGAGGTGAAGGGTCCGCGATGGGTGAGGGTGTGCGCGAGCTTGACGAGCCACGCGATGGTGAAGATGTCATGGACCCATCTTCTGATCCACGTACAGAGACCGACTCGACTTCGGACTCTTCTTCCACGACGTCAGGAACGTGACGTCGCGAACGTGTACTGATAATCGATGGTTCTGGTACCACTGCGCGGCGCGCTGGACGGGCGACGGTGGTGGCAACTAGATGTTTGGGTGCCAGTGGTGGACTCTTCGCCGCCGGCTGAAATTCAATGATAGGCCGCAGGATATTATCGCAATTATATTGCTTTGCAAGATTGAGTCCTCGGTCAAGGGGTATCCATGTACCTTTCAAGATTACGATAACGTCATAAGTATACCCACGAGAAAGACTCGTGGACATACCTTGGTACTTGCCATACCCGCCCTGCACCTTTTCGTGCTCGCCTTTCTGCACCTCACGTTCGAGAACACGGGTACGCTGGGGTTTGTCAAAACCCGCAACCTTGAGGATCTGTGTCGCGTTCAACCACGAGTCTGAGCGTCGCCGCATGACAGCCACGCCTTTGCACATCCTAGCGTGTAAAAGGGTAAGAAAACGTCACAAGTCGCGCATAGGGATACTAACATCTCATACACGGGAATCCCACTGTAGGTTGCCTATGAGTAAAGATATCAAAAAATATATAGTGAGCTGGAGGACAGAACAAGGAGGTTATGGGTTATACCTTGAATATCTGGCTTTCAGGCATGATTTACGAGATATAACGCGAATATAGTGCTTGAATTAGGTGTACCAGTATAGCCAGATGGTCTTTATGTTCTGGCGGTGGGTAAGGTAACGTTTGGGCCCTTTTGGAGTTGGCGGGAGCGTATTGAGTCCCGTGTACAGGAGACGCGTGCTCCAACAAACACAAACAACAATGTGGTGCCTCTCGCCCGTAATTTGTTTGACTTCGTTGTGCTCAACTACGACGACGGCCACGACGAGCTCATCCAAATCTGCAGTGACCTACCCTACAAGCCTTACAAAACTCGGGACTCCATACACCAGATCTTGCTGTGGTCTCTTCTTTGCATCGCGCTCCTTTGTTCTGCGGCCTTGCGGAACATACGGACAAGACCCGGGGCTATTTCCGAATCGAACTGATTTGGCCCATTTCTTAATGAGGACGGACGAACCGCATTTTGGACTCAGTGGACCGGATGAAACTGTAGAGCGCCTTCACTTTGGCCTTACAGGCTTCTGTCCTGTGTGGAAGGCGTTACGAAGCTACTAGGAATGTCAAGGTTTGATGAGGTAAATGTGACACTTGGAAGCATTCGTTTCAGAACTAGGACTGGGATGTACTTCTCTGCCCTGGTACTGTGAATGTCTCGCATATTTCTCTTATCCGAGCCTTATGAATGCTACCTATATAGGGTCACGTCTGCCAAAAAGACTGCAGATATCGCGAAGATAAGCCCCACAAAATCAGATATTCTCCTCTTGCTTAAAACTGACGACATGGGACCGAAAGTCGCATCAAACTGATCAGAGCTTATCCCTGTCCCAGACCCTTGTCCCAAGGCTCGTCCTCGAGTCTGGAGGGTGTCGTGTGCATTCTGCAGAACAATGCAGCATATCCCTGATGGTCACAACCGCGTGCCCTATATCGCCATTGCTTCACGCAAAGCTGATCCCGCATGCTCTCATATCACCATTTTCGAAGATTGCCCACTGGTCCCACCATGCACTTCTTGCCTCATGCCATGATGAACATTCGATCAATCGATGCACGCCCCGCCTCCCAAAAACACGCGTCTTCCTGCAGTATCCCTTCGAATTAGACCATTTTTGCCTTATACGCTGTATATTGTGTTTGTGTGTGTGTTATTGAAGGTTGAATGTTCCTAGTAGGTTACCGTAGACAATAAACGTTGCAGTTAGCGAACTTAACACCGACGCCCCTGAGTGTAGTTGAGCCACATATACCTTGTTTGTGCATGTTTCCCTCAACGCGACGGTCACGCGGGTGGTTTT
This sequence comes from Serpula lacrymans var. lacrymans S7.9, assembly GCF_000218685.1. Lineage (NCBI taxonomy): Eukaryota > Fungi > Basidiomycota > Agaricomycetes > Boletales > Serpulaceae > Serpula > Serpula lacrymans. The sequence continues at coordinate 713,590 of NW_006763293.1, read as the reverse complement.
CCTTTTGTAAATCAACTTCGCGCACGAAACGCTTGCTACACCTTCCAAGGCCTTTCAGCCTGCTGCCATTCTTGACGCCGTCCTCAGTGCTGTTCTCGCTGCAATTTTCTTTCTTTCGTACCACCACCACCTCCTCTGTGGATCTTTCCAACAGCTGTTGTCATGGCTCCAAGGTGTGAGCCGCTATGTCACTTTGGGGACAGGTTTGAATCGCTTGCTTTCTCGTATTTCTTGAGCCATTCACCAGACATCAATCCAGGCTTTACTTCACTACTTTCCCGCACCCTACACCCAGCCCGCATATCCTCAATCAACTTGCAACTACGCCTGGAAATGCCCCTCGTGTGCGCGCCCGACCAAGAGGTGGTCCATCTGCATCTCCCGATGATGATGCCACCTACTTCTATTTCACCGTCGACGACCAGCTACTTTATCTGTCCTTCTTTCAGGACTGGGGCCCACTCAATCTTGCAATGGTATACAAAGCTTGCATACTGATACACGAGCTCCTAGAGGTGAGTGGCCTGATAACGCGCGGTGTGATGTGACTGAAGAGACCCGCGGCAATCAAGGATAAAGATCTTGCATCTCATAGACTGGTTCTATACTCTTCTGATGATCCCAGAAGAAAAGCAAACGCTGCGCTTTTGATGGCTCTTTACGTGGTAGGATGTCTTCCTGTATATCACAGTTTCACAGTGACTTATTATCACGTAGATGATCGTGCAACGCCGCGCACCATGGGAGGCTTTCCATCCAATTGCGGAAGTAGAGTTCATGCCCTTCAGAGACGCAGGTCGTGGGCCCTCCGATTTTAATCTCAACATTCAAGATTGCCTATGGGGGCTATGGAAGGCAATGCAAAACGGGCTTTGCGATATGAATGAGTTCAGCGTGGAGGACTATGAATATTATGAGAAGGTCGAGAACGGTGATTGGAACTGGATAACGCCAAACTTCATCGCCTTTGCCTCTCCTGTCGACTCAACGTGGTTAAAGAAAGAAAAGGAAGCAAGGCAATCAATAAGCGGCTCCCCATCTCCCACACACCCTTCTCCACCGCCATCATCGAATGGCCTTGCCCTGCAGCGTAAGTTACCCACACCCTTTCTCAACTGTTTGGACTATTTCGAGAAACGAAATATCAAGATGGTCGTTCGCCTCAATACCCATCTGTACGACAGGCAGGTGTTTTTAGATCATGGGATAGATCATATGGAGCTCTATTTCGACGATGGCACGAACCCCACAGACGAAATTGTGCGTACGTTCATTGATGTAGCGGATCGAATAATAGATGGTGGGGGCGTAGTTGCTGTGCACGTATGTTCCACAATATCTACCAGCACTAAATTATTATCCCGGGAACTGATCTAACTGCCTAACAGTGCAAAGCCGGTTTAGGACGAACCGGTACCCTCATTGGTGCATACCTGATATGGAAATACGGCTTTACAGCTAGTGAAGCAATTGCATTCATGCGTATCGTCCGTCCTGGAAGTGTCGTAGGTCCTCAGCAACAGTATATGTATCTCAAGCAGCTGGAATGGTCCAAGTGGGCTGCAGTTGACGAGATACGACGTGCTCAGGCACAGGCAGCTGTTACCGCTGCCCCTCTCGTTACGCCCGCAACGCCTCCTGCGGAAGCGGATGAGGAGATGGAAGACAATGTACAAACCACTCCTACGGCTCCGTCCACTGTCGCTGCTGTTTCTGCCGCCCTACCACTCCCACCTGTGACGCCAAGTCGACATGTCGCAACCGCCGCTGCGAAGGCACATTCCATCGCCCCACCGGGGCAGCCACGTAAGACCCCTGTTGCTAAACGTGTTGCGGTGGATTCGGATGAAGAAGATGCCGACGAGGCGGACGATGCACTACCTGCGTTGGGTGTTGCGCCTCCCGCCAGACCACGTGCGAAGACCATCGCCCGTCATACGGGCGCGAGGGGCACGGCTTCGGAACAGAGGCCAACCCGAGTTTTGCGGTCAGCAGCAGGAGCAAATACACGCAGACCAGCGGGGGCGACTGCAGGTGGGATCAAGTCATCTGCACCTCCAAATAAAATACCCCGCCTGGCTGCAGGTGCGGTTTCGAGAGGTACGGCGGCTTCAGCAGCTAAAGGGCCAGGTGCACCTTCTGCGAGACGGGTGCCTCAGCAGCCCCCGCCATCACCCACGCCATCGCGACTGCCTACCCTCATCCCTCCGAAAAAGGCGCATAATGCCTCGAACTCGCTGAGCGAAGTCGCTGCTGGTGCCACTATGCGGCCGACCAAGACTTCATCAAATGCGTGGATGACGAGTGGTGCATCGGCAGTCGTCGTGCCGTCTTCGAAGTCGACTGAACGTCCGGGGCCACGTCCTGTAAGGAGGAGGAGAAGCAGTTTCAGTGCAGCGGATGTCATTGCATGACGTGTGATAGCTACTTTCACCGCGCGGTTTGAAGTTCGATTTAGGTTCACTTATTGATTCCAAGTCCCATGGATTGATCTTTCTCATCACTATTTTTTTTTCTCGTTCCAGCGTGGAAATCCGCATGCGTACCATTTCTTGACTTTTTTCTGTTCTCATTTTCTGCGAACATGTCAAGTTACAATCTCGACCATATTCATCTATTTTTGACAGTTTCTTTTTAATAGGGAAGGTCTAGTAATTTTCTCTTGTGATACACTTTGTTGGTTCGGTTTTTCTCATCTCTCGCTCCCTCTCAAGTCTCGGGTCACGTCTGGGAACTGTATCCTTGGAGTCTCTATCATCAATCAGTGCATCCATACACTCAATCATATATCTTTTTACATTGCAATCTTGTCCATAGCTATCAGTTCTGCTTTTGGTGTACTATACTTATAACACTATACTCGGAATGTGTAGTCAGGCGTGATACTACAGTTTTGCGTATGCTTCTACATTTAAGCAATTCTGCAAGGCATCGCAGGACCTATGGCGCCGCTCCCTCCGCCGAGTACTTGTGCACACATTCGAAGAAGAATCGCAGGTCCTCTGGGTCGACACCCGGGGTGATACCATGACCTAGATTAGCGATCCAGGCCCTCGTGGAACCGCCTCGCGCTGTGCGGAACGCACTACACATCCTCTTCACCTCACGTTCGATCGCCTCCTGACCGCCGTAAAGCACGGCTGGATCAAGGTTTCCCTGCAGCGCAGCGGTGACACCTGAGGCAACGACATCGCGTGGGTCCTGAGTCCAGTCGAGTCCGACAGTGTCGTATCCTGCACGGGCTGCCAGTGCGGGCGAGGCACCCTTGGCGAAAAGGGTTATGGGGACGATGGGAAGGGACGAGTCGGCGAGACGGGCGCGGACGCGATTGACGATGTGTTGAAGACCGGGGAGCGAGAAGGTGGTGAAATCGTGAGGGGAGAGATCGCCTGCGTTTGAGTCGAAGACTTGGAGGAGCTGTTATACGTTGAGTAAAAAGTTGTTCTTGAGCTCAAAAAAAATCAAGCAAGTCGAATGGGAAGGATTGTACCTGTGCTCCGGCCTTTACTTGACCGACTAAAAAGTCTACACAGATATCGGCGATGCGCATGAGCAGCGCCTGTGACTCTTCCGGGTACTTGAACAGCCAAGTCTTGGCTTTCTGCAGCGTTTTGCTCGATCCGCCTTCGATCATGTACGCAAAGAGCGTCCAGGGGGCTCCACAGAACCCTATAAGCGGCACCTCCCCATCGAGCGCCCTGCGCGTCTGCGTGATGGCTTCGAAGACATAGCCCAGCTCCTTATCCACGTCGACGGGGTGGTTGAGCTTGGAGATATCGGCGGGTGTAGAGAGGGGATCTGTGAAGACGGGCCCTGGGTTCATGAGGACTTCCATGCCCATGGCTTGGGGGACGACGAGGATGTCTGAGAAGATGATCGCTGCGTCGACGAGACCTGTATAGCGGCGGATGGGCTGTACGGTGATTTCTGTCGCGAGGTGCGGGGTGCGGCAGATGTCGAAGAATTCGTGGGACAGACGCAGTTTTCTGAATTCTGTCCGCAGGGATAGTATGGTCAGCTGGGAAGGGGCGATGCGAGCTTGCAGAGGTATGAACGAGACATACCGGGAAGATACCTTCCTGCCTGACGCATGACCCATACAGGTGCGCGCTCGGTTTGCTCGCCGCGGGCAGCGCGCAGAAGGAGGTCGTTCTTCAAGGGTGGAAAGTCGTGGCTCATGTTTCTGCTCAATGTGTGGTCAACGTGTGTTATGTTTTCTATCCTGTGGATTCAGATGTAAGTAACACTTCAGCTGGAAATCGAGCTCGATGGATCCGATCACATCTACCAAATGTTGATTTCCTTTTCCGGTTATCGCGACAAATGTTCCGACGGCGAGAGTAGCCTCCGAGTCGACCGTTCGAATCACTCCTGAGTCTTCTGCATTTTATGCACACTTGGTCTCTTAAGGTCTCGCAACGACGGTCATCTCGAGTGCAAGTTAAGATGAGCCTGTATCGGTTGGTTGTCACTATCATTCTCTCTACTGGCTGTCGCCATTGTTCTTGAAAGTCTCGAATAAGGGGAATTACTGAATCGACACCTTGGACGCGAATTTGACGATGACTTGAACGGACGCAGCGTATGTTTTACTTCATGTATTCCCCAAGTTATCTTGCATTGCGATTCCGCTGCAAGAAACGCGTTATCATGTTCGACTTGCGTACATACAATGTCTCCCATCCTAGTTGATGCATCGTGATGTCCGTTGGGCTACTACGCTTATGACATGCCCTACAAACCTATCGCGTTGGGCATTGAAAATGTAGGAACCACTCTGTGCTATCAAGCCCCCCAGCACATGTCCTTCATATTTCGTAAGCTCTCTTCTGCGTTTCAACCTTCCAACACGTCGCCGCCGATCTCCAAATCCGACAAAGTCAAGGTTCTAGGTTGACATTTTCTTTCTTCCACTTATGTCGGAGTGCTTATGGCTCATTTTGAGCATTTCTCTTGGCAGAATCGTGTTGTCAAGATCTCGAAAACACTGATCATCGCAACCCATTCGCTGGATACTCGTCCTTCCATTCCCTTTCATTGCATTAATTAATGGCGCCCCAGCAGCCATCCAAGAAGTCGTGCGCGCGCCCGGACATTGCCCTGTTTGTCCGTCAGCTCCCAGAGATCCGACAGTGCGAAACGAGCGTCCACCGTAAGGTTCTAGCCACGGCGAGAGCCAATATGGCTTTTAGCCAGGTCTACCTCCACCGCCGCCATCAAAGCAAAGTGAATTTACGCACTTCCCCGCCATTCTTCATATCAGATAAAGCGCTATATGGTCATACCGACATCATGGCTTCTCGACATCATGGACATGAAAGGCACCTGCTTTGTTCCTACAACGTCAACCTCCCTCGTAAACTTAATGTTCGTTGCTCGTCGTCAAGGGCTACGGTAACAGATGGCGCCGCACCAAGAACTGCTCAAGGCATAGACGGCTTATTAGACTTCTTTCAGACTTATTAGAATATTAATCACCGTTCATCGACCCCTGCATTGCAAGCTCTGGATTCTGAAAAGGCACAACCGTTACGCCCAACTTGAAGAACTTCCTAGGCCTGCCTAAACAAGGAAATACAAGCCAATCACTCGCACGGGGTTAGCCCAGTTATTCCGTCAGCTTTGAGGGAACGGTACAGTCTCCATGGACGCGCAGCATCAGAGACACCCTCAGAAAAACATGCAGACGCAGAAACGTTGACACGTCTGCTACTACGGCGGCAAAGGACTCCACGTGGGTCCGACTCGGATAAAGAAGCTATAGAGTGGACAGCAAAAAAGCTACAGGGTGATTTATGGGGAGAGGGACTTTTTTTTTCTTTTTCTTTTTTCATAACTTTGATCTGCCTTTTTGGAGCGGATGAAAGATTCAGACGGGGCCGCCATCATGTGGTGTGAACGACTGGTATCAGAAACCAAAAAAAAACGCTTGGACAGAAGTGACGGAGAAGGACCGTCGTCGTCGCACACGACGCATAAGTAGACGGTGGTGGCATAAATAGCAAGTGCATGATCCGCTGACGACGGGAGAGAGGCGCTCTACAGTACCTCGCATATCAAACATACCTTTTTCAGTCCACGATCTCGAAAACTTATCTGATATCTTACTGTCATATCTATTTCAGATCGTTGATTGCAACAGACACGATCGGAAGAAGAAAAAGATGTCGAAGGTCTCGTCTGGAAATAAGTGTCGAATGCGGAACAAGGGGAATATTCAATTTTGTATGTTGGATTGTTCAGAACTTGGACATGTTCTCTCATGCCATACCCCGCTTCTCCGCTTTCTTCTTTTTATTCTTAGGCCTGCGGCATTTTATCCCACATAGGCCGACATTGTACGACATTGGGTTCAATGTGCGCAGTAGTACGTGCGCGCATTTTCCCAAAGCTACCCACGGGGCTGATGCTTATTCCTCCCGGCCCCGTGCTGATCATGCAGCACGGACACGGACAGAAAGCTATCTAACTTTGTTACGAATCAGTTGTGGCACTATGTACGCAGGCTCATCTATCCTGCCGCCTTGGGGTCGAGTGATAGAGTGGCGCGAGCCCCACCGTCGTGTCGTCTGTCTCACCGTCTCACCGAACGTCCCCACATGTCTGTTGCCACTGCCAATCTCGAGTTTCCCCACACGGGTTGAAACAGTCCCGCAAAACAAGTTGACAGGTCCGTTTCGAGTGTCGAGTGTCGAGTGTCGAGTCCCTGTTTTGCGGCACCCCGATTGCCACTCTCGTGATTAGAGAAGGGACCCGTTGAGCGTCCGCCTTCTTCATCGAACGTCGATGAATCATCCATCATCCATCATCCATCATCACCGTCAATGTCCGTGCACCCATCCCCCTCACCCATTTCTCATACTCGTCATACCGCACCTGTCACCGTGGCCGCGGTCCGAGTCCGAGACGGGCAAAGGCGCACCAACACAGCGGGGCGTATGATGCCCACCCACCTCTTTCCCTTTCCCATTTCATGTTTCCTACTAGGATACTGGGATCCTTTTGATATTTTGATATTTTGATACTGGATACTTTGATACACACCACACCACCGTTGACGCGGCTAGGCCTTGACGGGTCCAGTTGTAGGTAAGGTAAGGTAGCTGCGTACCGTGCGTGCGTGCGTGGTGTAGTCGTAGCTGGTGGTACAGTCTATCGCAGTCACGGTTCTGCAGCATTCATTCAATCACTGGCAATCACCGTTTTGCATTAATGACGACTCGGGATTTGCTGGGTTGTATTACTGCATTTTATTCAAAAAATGAAATCCAAGGTTCACGAGGGATAACAAAAATTTTCAACAAAAAAAAAAAACACAATGAACAGAAAAATAGCAATAGGTGATAACAAAATAGATTCGAGTGTCGGCGGTGGTTAGAGATCTTGCCCCCTCCCCCCCCTCACAACTCCAGTCCCTTTTCAAACATCGACGCGTCCCGACTCTCACCACAGGGCAGTACGAGGAAGGAGAGCAAGGCAGGGAAAGCGAGCAAGAGTGCTGGAAAGAAACGGCGAGGCGTGTGTATGTGTGTAATGCATAGATGGGTTAAGATACATTAGCGAAAATAACTTGAGAGAGACAGACAAAGAGAGAGAGAGAAAAAAAGCTTTGATTATGTCGATGCCGGACTCATTCCAGAGTCCCTCCTTGTCTACCCCATCCTACTTCTTCATTCCGACCACCGCATCGCCGCGGCGTCACCAACCCGCCCCCTCCCTCTGCCATCACACTCAACAAGTGAACGCAGCCCAACCGCTCAATACCTCGCCTCCTGCTGCACCAACGCCAGCGCCTTCGCCGACCTCGGCCGAATCGAGCAGTCAAACGGCTTCGGATGGCTGATCGTCCCCGACGACGGGTCCACCTCGGGCGTCACCTCCACGCCGTTCACGACGGCCTTGGAGATGTTGAACACGGCGAGGGACATGGCGCAGGAGATGAAGACGGAGGCGTCGGCGAGGTGCAGGCCTGGGCAGATGCTGTTCACGTGGGCGAGGGAATCAAGTCAGAATCGCACTCGATAATGAGACGATGAAGAAGGGGGGAGACTCACCGACGACCGAAGCCGAAACACATCGTGCGGGGGTCGACTTCGGGCTCTTTGCCCTCGGTCTTCAAGAACCGCGACGGGTCGAATTCGGAGGGGTTGGCGTATGTCCGGGGGTCGTGAAGCATGTACCAGATGTTGGGCATGATGAGAGAGCCTTTGGGGATGAGGTAGCCTTCATGGACGTCGTCTTCCGTCACACGGTGCGGTACAGCTATCAATCCCAACATAAGTCACCGACAGCTGCACACCAGCCCATGTACGCACCAAGGGGCACCACCACATTCCACCTCAACACCTCCTTCGCCAACGCCTCGACATACGGCAAGGACTCCCTGTCAGCAAACGTCGGCAGCCTGTCGTTACCCACGACGGCATCGATCTCGGCTTGGGCTTTGCGTTGGACTTCGGGGTAGAGCTGCATGGCGAGGTAGAGGGAGTAGATGGCGGAGACGGTGGTGTCGGCGCCGCCGGAGTAGAGGGAGGCGGCGGACCATTTGATGACGTGCTCTTCTTCGGCACTGAGGGATTTTGCGTCGAGGAGGTTGGAGGTGAATGAAGGGGGAGCGATACCGGCGGCCTGTGAATACAAAAGGGGATAAGACGGAAAGTCTAAATATGGCAGGTGGTGAGGAGACTTGCCATCTGGTCTTTAACGAAACGATAAGGCATGGCGACCATTTCTTCGAGTGTAGCGGACCATTCCTTCGCCTTGACCTTGAAGCCGGCGCCGGGGAACCAGTCTGGGACGTGTTTCACTAAGACAAGAAGGGTTAGTGTTGTGATGAAACAAAAAGGTGAAGAGACTTGCGGGCAGGCATGACGTCGACCATGAAGGCACCTGTTGCGGTCGAAGCGGAGAACTGAGCGACGGCACGATCTGCGAGTTGGACAAAAGGGTCTTCTGTTTCCTTGACCTCGTAGCCGTGAGAGATGCGCAAAATGATCGAACCAGCGGTTCTGTGAGTATTGTGAGTGGATGGCACCATAAGAACAATAGAGCAAACTTACTTGCGGACTTGGGCAGAGAGGTCGGAGGGCTTTGCGAGGACGCGTTGGAGGAAGCGGTGAGTTTCTACTTCTTCGACTTGGTGGTATTTTTCGAGGTTGGCGCGAGTACCGATGACGCGGTGGAAGTTCTTGCGGTACTCCCTGAAGCGATCGCCGTAGGGGAGCAGGACGAGGGTGTTCTTCCAGCCTACGAGCTCGCCTCCCATGGGGAGTACGGGCCTGTCAGAGTAGACGGCACTCTTCTTGTCGAGCATGTCGATGGCGGGCTTGACTGCGTTGAGGACGATGATGTGTTGGCCGAGGACGACGGCGGAGGAGATGTCGCCGAATTTTTTGCCCCAGTCGGCGAAAGTGAGCCAGGGCTTATCGGAGGGCATGTCGAGGAGGTTGCCGAGGAGGGGCATCCTGTTGGGGCCCGGGGGAAGGGGGAGGGAGGGCTTGGTGTTGGTGAGGACGCGTTGTACGAGGAAGACGGCGAGGGCGGCGAGGGAGACATCGAGCCAAGTGACAGAGTCGAGCATGGTCGTTGGTGGTTGGAGGGAAAAGGAGTGTGGGTAGAGTGAGACAAGTGCGTATTTGAAAGGGAAGACTGGGCGAATGCAGTCGAGAGACTAGTCCGTGTTTATAGCCTCCATCTCCTCGGCGCTGTCCTTCAGATCGTGATCGTGCTTGGTCAGCACACGGCGTCCATCTCCTGCGAATCTCACACAAGGCACACCACGAGGCATTCCTTATCCGGTCACTCACTATCCCCTTCTGCCCTCACTCAACTCCATCTTCACCTGTTCCTCCTATCGCCCCTCACACACTCTGCCCAATCCACCCAAAACCATCCCGTTCTCAATGTCCCTCCGCTTCTTCTTCGCAATAGCCTCCGCCCTGTCGCCTTACGCCATATCACGCTACTGACTACCGCTCCCACTCACACCTTCGATATCTCGACATCCCTCTTTAGCGCACCCGACATATCGCTATGTCTTGCTTTTTTCTCTCTCCGTTCTTTCGCTACGGTAGGCGTGACAGCAGAGCCAGTGATCGTTTACCCGTTGGCCCATTTCATGGAGGTCACTTTTCTCGATCGCTTCGATCATTCAAAAACCCGGTCCACCGCCTCCGCCGAGCCGTCCAATCTCCACACTCTTCCTTTATTCAGGTTCATCATATGATTATTAATAATATACATGTTTAATCTAATTCAAAGCTGAAAATTTTTCAATGGCGTTGACGCGTTGACGACCATCGACGCCACTCCGAGTGCTAGGCCTCCCTACGTCGTCGGCACCGTATCTTAGCATGACTGTCCGAGTCTGTCGATGCGCCATTGACACCCCCCAGGCCCCGCCGCATGCATCATCATTTACCTGACCCTACCCTCGTCCGATCCCCGTCATCCAAACGCCTCATTCACACCCTCCACATCTTTGCCGACCTATCGTCGCGTCATCTTACTTAGCTCGGCTACTGGGGCCCTCGGTTGACCAAAAACTATGATACTCGGGCTGTACACGCATCGACTGTCGTCACTCAGTTCCAATAGACGCAGACCGATGTCTATGACGCACACAGGTTATCGAGTCGTCTCACCAGTGCACCCCGTACCGCCTTCTGACTGGCACCCTACGCACTCTCATTCAAACTCCCCAGACGAAAACACAACCCAGACCCAAACTCAAAAGCGCACACACCCCAAATTCATTCATTCAATGCAAACCAACCATATATTCCAAAACACTTCTATGAAAAAACCTATCAATGGGAGTCAAATACAGTACAAATGGTATCACGTGCCAAAAAGGTATAAAAAATAAAATAAAAGCGTATAAACACATGCCGGTGAAACTTGAACTTGCGAACACAAAGTGAAGTGAAAAGTGTGTACTACGACTATATGCATATGTACCATCATCCATCCATCGATCCATCGATCGACCGACATCGAACCGCGCCCCACCCCTCCTCATGCCAAAAGCAACGCAAACGCAAACACGAACAAAAACGACGCACGCACGCACGGTCAGCATCACAGAACAGAGAGCGCAATAGCAAAGCGGTGGTCAACCAAAAAAAGTGGCGGGTTCGATCAACCATGCGAAACAACATGAATGATGGAATGATGAAATGAATGAATGAATGAATGAGAAAAACCGTCCACTTGTTTTATTTTATCACATTTTTTTACGGGTGGGGTATCCCATTAAGTACAACTTTTTTGCTCTTTTGTGTTTTCTGCCTCCTCGTCGGGAAGCGACGAGCGAGGAGACATGTGATATCCGCTTGTCGACCACCTCAGACCTCTAGCTTGACGTCCCGGTCAGAGGGTGATGAGTCTGCGTACTGCAAAGCACATTCAGCACATCATAAATCGAATGCCGCGAAACCCAGAAAAAAAAAGACAACACACCTCGTCCTGCATATACTCATGCGTCGTATCGATCTTGATCGAGATATTGTTCGGTACCCGCTAACACACCCAGCACGTCAGCCGCCCATCGCAATAAAATAAATCGAAGCAAAACACGGCAGCGGAACCCACCTTGGAATGTGACGACGTGAGCATCGTGTTCGACGTCTTGGGCAGACCTTGCAGCGAGAGCGACACGTCTTCCCCGCGCGACTCGCCTCTGATACCCTTCCGTGCGTTGAGCGTCGCCAGCAAAGAGTTGCAGTACACTATCAGAGCGCAAACAAAGATGCCGGATCAGCCATCTGTTCCGAGTTTCGTCACACCCCCCCATCCCCGAGCCATACGGGGAAGGGAAGGCGGGGAAGGGACAAGGAAAAGAGACGTACGGCGACCGAGGCAGAAGTAAAAAGCGATGTAAATGAACGTGGTAGGCGCTGCCGTGATCTGCGGTGACAACACGCCATGCATCAGTAAGACCATTCAATACCCCATCAATTCACCGGGACCGCCTCATCACCCCTTTGGGTGATCACGCCAGCTCGGAACAGATGTGGATGGAAGGACGTACAGAAATAAGAGAAGCCACTGCACAGATACTGGTTAACAGCCCTGTGTTGATGCTGAACAAAATCTGATGCGGCGAAGGGACGTCAGCAAGAGTGTGGGTGATGCCGTGATGGAGGGGGCGCCGCGGGTTTGCACGCCGCAATTTGAGTACACGAATAGGAAGTTTAGACTTACGAGTTTGTTGATGATGGTATCAGATCTAAGCCGCAAAATCAAATCAGCACTCAAATTTCTCCCCACTCGACAAGAAAACACGGAAAAAGCACACCACCCCCGGTGCCGAAAAACCGAGTATATCCCGAAGGGAAAGAAAAAACGCTGAGACTAACCTCCGGAACCCAGTACGAGAATTTTGCAACAGAGTACACAGAATGGCAGCGATCAACACGTCTCCGGCTGCTGCCACGGCGTTAACCGTCATCGACAGGTCCTAAAAATAGAAAGAAAATCGCATCATCTCGTCAGTTAAACTGCAGTTGCGATTGGTGAAGAGGCTACGGCACCTTTAGTGTGCCAAGTTGGGCGAATGTTTCGAGTTCGAGACTGAGAGGGATGTTAACGGGAGGAAAGGGAGAGAGGGAAGGGGACGTACGCTTTTCCGACGTAGGCTGAGCGAAGGTAATGTTTGATTAGATTTGGGATTGAGGTGTAGGCAATTTTGGGATGGACATACCGAGAACGCAACCTATATCAAAATCAATGTCAGTTGCAACTCCCAAAATGCACCACAAAAAACAGACACTCACCAAACTCTCCAAACACCAAGATCATCTACAAAAAAAAGACATCACGAATGAGCAATCCCGCCAAAACATTTTTACCACCCAAGGGCGAGAGATGGTAACGTACCACAGCACCCGTGGCAATCCAGCTCTTTCCGCTCACTACATTGCGCCAAAATAGAAAATGCATCAGTCTCGAACGTCCCCCCGGCGAAACTACACCATGTTACGTACATCGCCAGATGCGCATGGCCAAGAAGCTGTCAGGGGAAGACCGAGGTTAGCGACGTTAACACATCGGCTCACGTGAGAGCGACGCCTCACCTTTGGACCATGAGCGCTGTGAAGCCCTGTGAGAAAGAGAAAAAAGGCCGGTTAGTTGAGTAATGGAGGTTGGGAGGTGGTAAGATAGTTACATTGAATAGGACTTCGACCTGGTGTACGAGAGAGGGTAGGCGCGGGCGGTGAGATACGGGGAGTGGGTGTAGGACGGTGATGGACTTACTATGAGACTCCTGCGAGCCGAATAGAGAGGGTGAGCCGAGTAAAAAGGCGTGGGGTGGAAAAGGACGTACCAGACGAGGTCACCGAGTGCAGCGGGATCTCCAAAGTTTGTTACAAGATATGTATATACTGGAATAGTATGATGAGGGAATTTGATGATAGCGGAGGCAATTGAGAAACGAACTTGTGTGCGAGATGAGGATTTGATGTATGGTGTCCGAGACGAGGACGGCGGCAACCTGAGGTGGGGAATGAGCGGTGGAAAGGGGACAGGAGGGAATGGCATTACGAGTAGCTTGATGTACCAAGTGTCATTTGGGTATTGACCGAAGTAGTACCAGGTCTGAACGCATGTGACTATGGGAGGAGGTTGTCGGGAGAGGAAAAGGAGACCGGTGGCGTAGACTTACCTCCGTAGAGGCTGCAAGATGATTGAATGAGGCAAGTGAGATGAAGTGGAGGGATGAAAACTCACGTCGCTGAAACGACGACACCGATCAGAGCGGCGCCAAAACTAAGAGGGGAGAGGGGTCAGAGGAGGGGAGAGGAGGGAGGAGGAGGGGAGACGCACGTGTTGTCGAGGGCAGCCATTGGTGTGGAGTTAGTAAAGAGAGGGAAAGCACCTTGAAAAGAGGGAAAGGTGGTAGGGTGGTGGGTTGGGACGGTTTGGCTTTTGTAAGAGGCAAGTGCAAAGGAGGATGCTGAATCGGGACAGTCGAGAAAACGATTAGGGATCTGAGAGCGATCTTCTGTCCAGATCTCTGAGCTGATCGTTCATTACCAATTCCTGTTCACGAGTCGGAGGGTTTATCTCCCTTCCCCGGGTTCCTGCGCGCTTCGTCTCAGCCGCTGTCCTCCCCTTCCTTGCACCCGTGCCTTCTTGACCAACTTGGCTATCATCAATCTCCTTTTTCGTCCTCCAACAACACCAATCACCCTTCCCACGCCACTCTCTTATCCCAATTTGCGTCCGCTCCATCTCCTGGGACTCTCCCTGACGCTTTAGTAAACTAGCTTGTCCTCCCTCAATCTCTCACTAGCAACCGCTCTATCATACTACTCTTTCCCTCAATTAACTTCTCTTTTTAAAATAAAACAAGCAACATAGCACGACCTGCCACCTGACACTATGTACTTGGCAACTACCGCTGCCTCCTCGTGAGACCCCTTCTCGTGCGACGTGCGACATGCGTTTGACACTGGCAACTTGTGCCACTCGAGGGAACCCAGTCCTCAACACGTAGCCTGTAACCATACCACACACCCGAGTCCAATCTGCCACACGTCTATCCCTCGTCAGCTCCCATGACCATCCTCTCAGGGTCTCTCATTCTGCTAATCCCTTAAGCGTACAAAGCCGACGCCAGACTGTCTTCTTTACTCCCAACTCACCGGTTTAATCTTTCCCTATTTCAACATTTTCATGATATATCTCCACAACTTACCTTATGTTCGCCCTTCATCTCATCTTCTTGACATACTTACGACGGGTTCCTAGTTTATATTTCATTCGCATCGCACATCCTCCCATTTTTCCGTTTTATTTCACTCAAGTTCTTCGTAGCCGGCCTTCCTCATCAACGCTTAATCTACTTATCTCGCTGCCGAATCAGCCTTGTCGTTTGTCTGTTCTCTGTTGGCTGTGTCGTCAAGTTACGACAGCATTCTAGATACCTCAACATAACTTACTACACCCTTTCTATTGTCGCCGCGTAGTACTACAAGGCTATCACTTCTGTCAACTCTCTATCAACGCCTCTTCAGAAGTCTCAACTGGCTTGGCTGCGGTCAGTAACCAGTAAGTAATACAATCTGATAGGCAATTTCAATCCATTTATGCATCATGCCACTGTGGTCATTCATCGACACGACTTTCCGCCGCCGGACCTCGCCTCGCCTCGCCTCGCGCACACTCGCCCAAAAATTGCAAAGAGTACGTATATTAGCTCCCCTCCGGCTTCCCTTCTTCAACCGTCACCCTCGGTATACGCGCAAGGAATAAGGATAATCCCAAAGGTCCTTCTCGGCTCCCGGCCATACCACCTGTCCCGTCCAAGACCCTTCAAGTTCAAGATGGCGTCCATTTTTCGAGGGTGCTTATCACAAGTATACGTATAGAGAACCTCGAAAGGTCTCAGTCGGACTTCAAGTTGGAGCTTGGAGCTCGAAGACATGTCATTTGAACCTACGCTATGATATGTGCTAGTCCCGACTAGGGCGTCCCTTCAAGTTTTCAAGCTTTCAAGAACCGTCAACTTTCGAGCCTGAGGGAAGGAACTCGAAGGAACCTTTTTGCCATGGTCAGAAATAGAAATTAAATGCGGCATGATGCGCGTGCCAGTGGTATGGGGGGCGGCCGGCTCATTTCAGCAAGAGCTAACCTGAAAACCGTTGACAAAGCCTCTCCCTCCGATCAAATGTCATAAACTTACTTAGTGCATAAGAAGAGCGAGGCAAAATAATAAATCTAATAACATGTTGAGTTTTGAGCGCTCGGAGCCTGAGTGAGGATGGATGACTGATGTCAGATATGGCTTACTTTAACCCTGCGTAGCGAGCCTGAATTTATCTCCTTCGTTCTCTGACATCCGAGCCAGAAGCTGATCGAAGAGACGGCAATTTGCCTGGACCCGTTTCGCAATTTTGCAAGTTTTGCTAGAGAGCGCTGAGGGGCTTTGATATGATACGATGCGGGCGATGACAGAGACTCGATGACGTGCTATCATGCCACGCAAAACTTCCGAGTGCTTCCAAACGCCAACGCCCACCGGTTCTTCCTGTCAGAGTGTTCAGACTCAGGCTCTAGTGGCCGTTTATAGTTGAAGTTTGGTTTCTGCCTCGGCTGAGTATGGAGTTTAGCCCAGAGAGATAAGCGTTAGCATGACATGTACGATGTAACAATGTTGACGCGTTCAGAACTCGCAAGTTGGAGATGCGGCGCCCTCAAGATGCGGATGGAATGGAATGGATGCAGAAGAAATGGGATTCAGAAGAGATTCCATGTCAATGATGATGTCCATGCTTTCGTCCACCTATGAGAGTCGAGTATGGCCTGTATGCAAAAATCAATAATCAACTAGCGAGCCTGACTTGGATCCGGGTTGCGCACAAGACCACAGCGCGTTAGCAGAGGCGGGGACTGCAGTCCAAACTTGAAGTGAGTGGAATTCTCGTCGTAGATATCGTTTCGACGCCGCGACCCGCCTGAGCTGAGTGTACTCTGAGATTCTGGCTCCCCACGTGTCGAACAAAGCTGAGTACGTGTATTGCATCGAACAGATCAGAAGCAGATTTATTTTCTTCAGTACAGCAAGAGACACAGATGCAGGTAGAAACGTCCAAAGGTTTTCAAATTCCAAGTCATTCATAGCACCGTAGAAGTCCCATGACCCCAAGCTCACCAAAGCGGCAAGTAACGACTAAAAAGCCGTTGCCAAACAGCACCAAACTCCCGCCACTTCCGCATTTGTGCGAAAGAAAACCGCGTTTCGCCGCCGCCTTCATTGATTTTTTGGTTAGGACAAACTTCAAGTTGCCATTGGTGGTTGGACATTGCACACGACGACGACGAAAGACTAAGGCTGGTGAAAAGTGAAAAATAGCAAATAGTCATGGCAGTGCGTTCACCCAAACACTTCTCTCTCTCTCTCTCCTTCCGTTCATAGGTTTCTCAAAATTATGTTTTTTTTTGTTTTTGTTTTTGTTTTTGCTGGTATGCAATGTATAGACACGATGCTCGAGTATCCTCCGCACGGCCTCGCGTTCTAGGTCGATAGCACGGTAAGCCCTTCCTTCGTCCCTTCCACCCGCCCGTTCATTCAACGCCCAACCTCACCTCACCCCACCACTCCTACACCCCCAGCACCCCCGCACTACTAGTCTGTACGCGTTT